>NW_027185665.1:11297088-11381176 GCF_028583685.1 Petaurus breviceps papuanus | reverse complement strand
AGAGAGAGAGAGAGAGAGAGAGAGAGAGAGAGAGAAACAGAGAGAGAGAGAGAGAGAGAGAAACAGAGACAGAGAGAGAAAGAGAGAGAGGCAGTTCTATGTCTAACATGTTGAATGAGTGCTGAGGAAAACATTGCTCTGGTGTTGTGTGGCCATCCCAAACAAGTAGAATTATAATGGTTATTGTGCCAGACTTTTAGAATCAGTATTTTTATTTCTTTGTTTCACAAATAAAACCACTCAAAATATTTTTCCAAATGTGGGCTAAATTAAAAGATCAGATCTCATATTCTCATCAAACTTCTTGTTTCTTTACCTCTCACTTGGCTAGAGCTATGGAAGCAGGAACAGCAGTTGTGTTTGCTTTCATACAAGGATTTATAGTTGATAATTCTGAGGAAACAGAAACTGACATCCCAGTAACCCTTCTAATACTTCAAGCTGGAATTGGCTATCTTGAGAGACAGTGATCTCCCCAACACTTCATTACATAAGCAAAATAAATCCTTATTAATCTGTTCAAGAAAAACCTGGATGATAGAACATATTTCTATATAATCCTTTCCAATTCAATTTACAAGCAGGGCAGCTAGGTGGCATAGTGGATAGAGTCAAAAACTCCAGAGGCCTGGAGTCAAAAAGACTCAGCTTCCTGCATTCAATTCTGGTCTCAGACACTTACTAGCTGTGTGACCCTGGGCAAGTCACTTAACCCTATTTGCCTCAGATGTCCTCATTTGTAAAATGAGCTGGAGAAGGAAATGGCAAACCACTCCAGTATCTTTGCCAAGAAGACCCCAAATAGGGTCATAAAGAGTTGGACCCAACTGAAACGATGGAACAACAAATGTACACATCACCATGCTGGGTGCTAAGGATATTAAAGCAAAATGAAAAAAATGCCCCTGCTCCTGAGAAGTTTATATTCTACCAGAGAATACAAAATACCAACAAATAAATTAATATATGATCATTAGAGGAGCAGAGAAGGAAAACTAATGACTGCTATGGTCAGCAAATATGTCCTGTTGCAAAGGTCATGACTTGATGCTTCAAGGAACCTAGAGATTCTGCAAGGTGGAGATGAAGAGGGAGGATATTTTGGGAACAGAGAATGGCCTTTGCAGAGGGATGGAAATGGAAAATGGAATGTTGAGTTTAGATCACATGTAGTAGGTCAGTTTGACTAGAACATAGAGTGGAAAGAAATAAATGACCAATAATCATGAAAAATCAGGTTGAACTAAGACTGAAATTTTTAAATGGCAAACTGAGGAGTTTGTATTTAAGCAAAAGGGAGGCTTTGAAGGTCTTGAGGTGGAGACTTACATGGTCAGACTTATTTTTGTGCCATTTCTGTAATTGTGTGGAGGATGGATGGGAGAGGCAACTGGAAACAGAGAGGTTAATTTGTCAACAATTGACTATTGCTATAGTCCAATAGAAATGTCAAAAGGTCTCATAAAAGGTGGTGGCAGTGATAATGAAGAGCAAAGGAAAGATGGTGTGTAGATAGAATCAGCAAGACAGCAACTGATTAGATATGAATTGAAGGAAAGGGAAGAGTTAAGAACCTTGCAGAAGGTTGCAAAATCCAGTAACTGGAACGACATCAGAAATGGGGAAGTTTGAAGAAGTGGGAGTAGGGATGAGGGTAATGGGTCCTATTTTAAAAATACAAAATTTTAGATTCCTACAGGGCATATCATTTTAGGCATCTGGCAAGTAAATGGTAATATGACACTGGAGCTCCAGAGAAAAAATAGGGCTGGATATACAGAACTGAGAGTCATCTGCATTCATGCAATAATTAAATCCATGGATTCTAATTAGGTAACAGAGAGATGGTATAGGGCAATGGTTCTAAAAGAATGTACCCAGAAGTTCACCTAGGTGAATTATGAATTGTATAAAGCTTGCCACTTATGATTATATGTGTATGTGTGAATCTCCTGATTATCTGAAGGCAAAGAATACTGTGCCAAGGGGGGAATGGTTTGAGACATACTAATGCAAAGAGAGGAAATGTAAGGGCCAAGTTTTGACACTTTACCCGCAGTTGAGGAGTAGTCCAAATGAATTGAGGGACAACAGACCAGATGAATTCTAAAATCCTTTCTAAATGTAATTTATGTGAGTTTAAGACTCCAGAAACTGATATTTAAGCTATGTCTATATAACACTAAACAAGTAGAGAAGTGAAAAGTACAAACTTCAAAGTAGCCTGATGAATTTATCTTCCTCTCCTGCTCCCAACAGCAGGAGACTTGTTGAAAGCGTCTTCCTTATCATTCCAATTACCAACATTCACAACCTTGGAGTCATCCTTGATTTTTCCTTTTCCCTCACTCTTCATAACCAGTTAATTACCTGGGATTGTCAATTTAATCTCTACCACATCCCTGCAACCCATTATCAACTCTCATAAAATGAAGTTGAAAGTTCAGTACATTTTCTAGTAAAGAGCATCTATAAATTGCCCATCTGAGAATTTAAGCACCAGCAAAACCTTGATCCCTGAACTTCCCTGCTCCTCCCACCAACTCAAGAAAAACCCAAACCACTCATCTTGTTTCCCCAAAAGGACTGGGGTGTCCTTTAGAATAGAATAGAAATATTCAAAGGGGTTACTTGATCAAACTAGGCCACTTCTATCAGAGAGAGGAATGGGATCATTACCAAAAAAACAAAAACAAAAAACCAAGTGTTCTAAAAAGAGCTTACATTTTACTTGGAAAGAAATTGCTTTAAAGGAGTTTGATTTAAAAAGAAATCAATAGAGTAGTTTGAGAAGAGACAGAGAACACAGATAACGAGGGGATTAGAAATGGCTTCTACTAGCACATGATGCCAGAATAACTTCCAAGTAAACGATTGTTGTTTAGTCATTTTCAGGTGTGTCCAACTCTTTGTGACCGCACTTGGGGCTTTCTTGGTAAAGATACTGTAGCGGTTTGCCATTTTCTTCTCTAGCTCATTTTACAGATAAGGAAATTGAGGCCAACAAGGTAAAGTGATTGACCCAGGGTCATATGGCTATTAAGTATCTGAGGCCATATTTGAACTTAAGAAAATGTATCTTCCTGACTCCAGGATATAAAGCCAAGCATGAGAAGCTTTCCAGAGGACTGCTGCTGTGAACGGCTTTCAAGGTTCTCATTACATCGTATAGTGAGCTCTCTATTTTGAGTAACAAATCAGAGCAAAACATTCATAGAAAATCAAAATACAGCATTCACAATGTTACAACTCAACAACTTATCACTACAATGGCCTCATAGTTTTCACCAAAGTGGTCACATAGTTTTAAACAAAGTACAATTATTTAGTCAATCACAAAATCCTTAATTTAAACACAAAGTACAAAAGTCAAAGTTCTCCACCCCTAGGTCACAGTAAATCACAATCTTCTCAGTCAGTACACAATATCCAAGTAAAGTCTTCTTTCAGCTTGACTCGAGGCTGGCTCTCAGCTTCCATGGTCCCAGCCCCAACTGTCAGCTGGGTTCAAAGGCAGGCAGCTCCCAGTTCCTTGTCCAGTTCTTCATCCAGTTCCCATTCCATATTGAAGCTCAGTGTCCAGTCCACCTCAAGTCCTTCACAGTTCCTGTTTCTAGGAAGACAAAGCTTGACAGAGCCACAATAATATTTATACACATCGCTGGCACCAATTTGATCCCTATCATCATCAATTCACTATCTGCCTGTGAAATCAACTCAGACCTACCAACAAGGTCTGAGAACTCAACACAAATCATCAACATATAAATCAACACAGATCCACAAACGAGGTCCAAGAGGTCAGCACAAATCATCAGTAAAGTCCCAGGACCTCCAAAACCCTCCTCCGGGACTTTGGTAAACATACAACAAAAAAAAAAACCCTCTTTCAGGGCTTCCAGTAAGGTCCCAGGGCTTCTGTACAAAGTATCACAAACAAACATCAACACAGACACAGCAGACAAACAGAGTGCTGGGATACCACAAGTTTTCTCCTTCTTGACTCTGCCACCACAAGAGTCCTCGTCTCAGTTCTGCTGTCTCTGGCCAAGACCTCTCCTTCTTATATATGGTCATTAGCTTCTTGTTTCAGGAGTTCAGGAGTTCTAGGGTTCACAAGTTGTGGGCTTCACATGTTCTGTTTCTTAACAGACTTGACTTGAACTGAAACAAGGTGTTAATTCAGTAACTGAAACAAGGTGTAAACTACTTCTGTGCTTGCCATTACACATGCCCCAAATTCTAGTCATTGAGCCACCTGAGTGACACCAAAGTGAGATAAGAAACAACTAATATTAATTGTAGCCAGTGAGCAACAAAGTCATTTCCCCAAATCCTGTGGGCATTTCAAGGCTCATTTTTTATGAGACATTCAGAGATACTTGGAAGTTAAAGATTCTTAACTTGGGATCCACAGACCTATTAGAGAACTATGCATAGATTTTTTTTTGGAGGGAAAGAGATTTATAAATTTGGATGGGAAAAATTGTCCATTCATTTCAACAGAAATGGTTTCCTTTGTACCCCTATGCATTTTATACATTTAAAAGCATTATTCTGAGAAGAGGTCTGCAGTCATTCATGGTCCTACAAGCTGACCTCTTCTTGATTGAATCTTGTGTTGTGTCCATGTCCCAAATAAGGACTAAAGCAACCTTGGTGGCAATGTTCTAGCACAGCACATAGCCACGTTCTGTCCTTTATATTGAAAACAACACATTAGAACAAATAAGTTTGCTATGAGAGTGAACTCTGTCTACATGATACCACAGTCTCCCATTTTATCACACTATATTTGAAACCCTAGGCTTGTCAATCAATAATTAGACCACAACTTCCTTGAGCACAGTTGATAGCAGTGTACTGTTCATCTTAGTGTGCTCTCCAAGGTTCTGGAATTCAGATGAGAAATTTGAGTGCCGCCATCTGCATAAGGGTTAGAACTTAAGAACTGCCAAAATACCTCAAACCAGTGACCCATCCTCTGTAGCAGCAGTGGAACCAAAGGACCTTTGTCATGTCCCTTCTGATATCGGCCAGGGAATGTTTGGGGTACATTGATATACCTTAAACATTCCTATCCGTCCTTTAATAACACATTATAACTTCCCTATCTTATCTTTAAGGCTTACTTTTGTGGTTTTTGGATAATAAGCTTCACATGAGATTTGAGATTCCTTTATCAGGCACAAATTATAGGAATACTTTGGAAGCAAATATATTTCTTTGAGTACAATATGCATTATTTGTCACTTGTAACTTTCAAAAACTTTAAATAATAAGCCATATTTATATGTAATTTTAAGACTTATAATGAGCATTCTTCATAACCCTGTGAGCTAGGTAGTATGAGTACTGTTAATCCCCATTTCATATATGAGAAACCTGAGGACTTATAGACATTAAGCTAATTGACCCTGGTCATTCTTTTGGTCTGTTTGCTTATTCAGTCAGAGGGTGGGCAGGCTTGTTCTTTCATCTATGTGTGGAATTCTCAGCATGGAAGCTTCCTTCATTAATGCAGACTCTCATTTACAACATATCGTCTTAGTTATTTGAGGGTGCTGAGAGAGGATGATTTGCTTCTAGACGCACTGTAATTGTATGTCAAAGGTGGACCTATGTCTTCCTAATTCTAAGGCCAGCCTTCTCTGTGCTGCATGATGCCATCACTGGCTATTACAATAGGAAACATCGGATACAGATTTGGAACCCAGATCTCTAGGTTCCAAATTAGTGCCTTTTACTCCCTATTGCTGCCTTTCCTGCAGAACAATACCAGAACTTTGTGCTCCTGTGAAAATCAGGATGAAACCTACAACATCTATTTATAACACTGTCTTCTGCTGTCTATGGGATGCATTAAGTCTCTCCTGTTTCTGAAAGTTCTTCATTGACATTAACTTGCTTTGTCACATCCTCACCAAGTGGATAAAACTTTATTTTCAAGGGCCTACCAAAAATACCCAGCTTACTTGGCATTTGGGTTTTCCCCAAGTTCCCTTGGCTCAGAGTACATGGATATAATACTTTTCTAATTTTATTTTCATTCCTTTTTGGAGTCATTTTCCATTTTTTGCCTATTAGAAATTGTGCACTAAAAAAATTCATAACTTCCTTACTTCCTGTGGGAGTTAATAGCTGCTGAGGATAATAACCAGGCAGAAAACTTTAGGGTATAATACTGTCTATACTGTTTCCAAGATGAAAACTTAATTTGACAGGCTGGAATTTGGACTGCAGTGTTTAAACGATGAAAATTAAATAAAAATGAAAAGTTTGATAAACCTATTAAGACCCGTAGAGAAGGTCTCAACAAAGGTCAAAAAGAGCTAAACCTTAGCCAACATCTTAAATAGACCTCAGCCAGATTTTTGTATTTGTCCTTACTAGTTTTTAAGGCATTTTTTCTTCACTTTTCTTTGCTCTCTACATATGAATGAAATAATAAAAGGTGTCCCAAAATACTTAGTGCAGGTTTAAGCTTTAGCAGCAGGACATGACCAAAATTTAGTTGCTTAAAATTGCACTAGCCTTTTGCGACACCTTATATATGGTATTTACATAGTGTTTTCAATTCAGTTGATCATTGAATCCCCTCAACTACCTTATGGGTTAAGTGCTACAGGTATAAATAGCACCATTTCACAGAAAAGGTAACTGAGGCTTGGAGAGGTTATGTGGTACATCCAGAGTGTCACAACTAGTTAGAGCCAGAGAAGGGATTTGAGCTGAAATCTCTGATTATTTTAGGTCCAGTGTGCTCTTTAGTAGACATTGTATGTTGAGTCCAAATGGAACGATCTTGAATCTACCTAATTTGCTCTAAGGTAACTTTATATAAGGCATCTGAACCCAGTACAAAATATGCTTGGGCAATAAGGTTATTGGCCAGGAGGGAAAAAATGATAGAAACAAGCTAATCCAGATTGTTTCTCTTTATTTCTTCCTTTGCTTCTCAACAAAAAATGATAGAAACAAGCTAATCCAGATTCTTTCTCTCTATTTCTTCCTTTCCTTCTCAAAAAAAAAATCTTTCTCTCTATTTCTTCCTTTCCTTCTTCAACAAAAAATGAAAAAAAGAAGAAAAAGTGAAATATCACATTGGGAAAACAACCAACATGGAAAACAGATCAAGGAGAGCTAATTTTAAAATTTTTGAACTACCTAAAAGCCATAATAATAATAAAAAAAGAACATAGATATGATCTTTCAATAAATTATCAAAGAAAACTATCCTGATATTATAGAACCAGAGGATAAAATATAAAGTGAAAGAATCTACCAATCACCTCCCAAAAGAGATCCTAAAATAAAAACTCATAGGAATATTATAGCCAAATTCCAGAGCTCCCAGTTCAAGGAGGAAATGCTTCCAGCAGCCGAAAGCAAAAATTCAGATATTGTGGAGCCACATTCAGGATAACACAAGACAAAGCAGCTTCTACATAGAGAGGGCTTAGAATATGATATTCTGGAGCGCAAAGGAGCTAGGATTACAGTCAAGAATCACCTACGCAGAAAAATTGGTGGGGGGCAGGGTGGATGGACATTTAATGAAAGAGATGATCCCCAAGCATTACTGATGAAAAGACCGGAGCTGAAGAGAAAATGTGACTTTCAAACAGAAGACTCAAGAGCAGCATGGAAAGGCAAACAGGAAAAAGAAATCATGAGATTCAATAAGGTTAAACCGTTTACATTCCCACATGGGAAGTTGATGCTTGGAACTCCTAAGAACTTTCTCCTTATTAAGGCAGTTAGAAGGCATATAGAGAGAGGGCACAGTGATGAGCTGACTACAATGGAATGATATAAAAAAAACAAAGTGAAAGAATGAGAAAGAAGGGTGCACTGGGAGAAGGGGTAAGGGAGAGGGAGAATGGAATAAGTTATCTCACATAAAAAGGGTGTGAAAGAGCTTCTATAGTGAAGAAGATAGGGGAATGGTGGGCAAAGCTTTATCCCTTAATAAAAGGATTTGTAGGGGTGGCTAGGTGGCACAGTGAATAGAGTACCAGCCCTGGAGTCAGGAGGACCTGGGTTTGGATCTGACCTCAAACACTTAACACAAAAAAATAGCTGTGTGACCTTGGGCAAGTAACAACCCAAATTGCCCTCCAAAAAGCAAATAAATAAATAATAAAAGGATTTGTGTGTGGGCGGCTAGGTGGTACACTGAATAGAGCACCAGTCCTGGAGTCAGGAGGACCTGAGTTCAAATCCAACCTCAGACACTTAACACTTACTAGCCTGTGACCTTGGGTAAGTCACTTGACCCCAATTGCCCTGCCCTCTCCCCTCCAAAAAGCAGATAATAACAATAATGATAATAGGTAAATAAACAAAAGGATTTGTGCTATAAAACTTGTACTCAGTCAAAAGACCTAGAAGGCCACATGTAGCCTTGAGGCCATTAGTTCCCCACCCCTGGATTAAGCCTTACTCTCATCAGAATTGGATCAGAGAGGGAATAACAGACACACTCATTTTGAATAAAGAAATGTAACTTACTGGGGGGCAGGGGGGGGGGGGCTAGGTGGAGCAGTGAATAGAGCACCAGCCCTGCAGTCAGGAGGACCTGAGTTCAAATGTGGCCTAAGACACTTAGCACAAAAACTAGCCATGTGACCTTGGACAAATCACTTAACCCCAACTGCCCTCCAAAAAGAAAAAAAAAATAACTTACCCTAAAGAGAAGCAGGAGGGTAGGTGGAGAAGAGAAGAAGAGGGGTCTGATATAAAAGTGGGTGGATTGGGGGAGGCAGTGGTAAGAAGCAAAATACTTTTGAAGAGAGACAGAGTAAAAAGAAAGAGAGAATGGGGGGCAAGATAGGATGTAGGGAAATACACAGTAGTCCTAACTGTGAATATGAATGGGATGAATTCACTCATAAAAAGGAAGTGGATTAAAAAACAGAATCCTAAAATGTGTTGTTAACAAGAAACACACTTGAAGCAGAGGCACACACAAAGTACAGGTGAGGGAGTGGAATAGAATAATTTATGCTTGAGGTGAAGTAAAAAAAAAGTTGGGGTAGCAATCATGGTCTCAGACAAAACAAAAACAAAAATAAATGTAATCAAAAGAGATAAGCAGGGAAACTACATTTTGCTAAAAGGTACCATAGACAATGAAGTAATATTAATACTAAATATATATTGCCAAATGGCATAGCATTCAAATCACATTAAAATAAAAAGATTTCACACAAACAAAACCAATGCAACCAAGATTAGAAGGAAAACAGATAACTGGGTAGAATTTTTTAAAGCAAATTTCTCTGATAAAGGTCTCATTTATCAATTACATAGAAAACTGAGTCAAATTTATAGGAATATAAGTCGTTCCCAATTGATAAATAGTCAAAGAATATGAACAATGTGAACAGGCAGTTTTCAGATGAGGAAATAAAAACTCTCTGTAGTCATGAAAAAAATATCTAAATCATTATTGATTAGAAAAATGCTAATTAAAACAACTCTGATATCTCACGTCACACCTATCAGATTGAGTAATGGCAGAAAGGGAAAAGGGTAAATGTTGGAGAGGATATGAGAAAATTTGGACACTAATGAGTGTTGATGGAGTTGTTAACTAATCCAACCATTTTAGAGAGCAATTCGGAATCATGCCCAAAGCACTATAACTTTATATATTACTTATATATCATATAATATGTATATATTATATAATTATATATCATATATTACAACTGTACATACCCTTGACCTAGAAATATCACTACCAGGTCTATAACCCAAAGAAATTTAAAACAAAAACAAAAAAGGAAAATTACCTATATAAACAAAAATATAACAGCTCCTTCTATAGTGATAAACAATTGTAAACTGAGGGCCTACCTAATTGGACATTCACCAATTGGGGAATGGCTGAACAAATTATGGTATATGTTGAGATGGAATACTATTGTGCTATAAGAAATGATGAGCAAGATGCTTTCAGAAATACCTGGAAAGACTTACATGGGAAGTGAATAAACCAGGAGAATATTGTGCACAGTAACAGCAATAGTGTATGATGATCAATTGTAAATGACTCAGCAATACAATGATCTAAAAAAATTCTGAAGGGCTTATGATGGCAAATGCCATCCACCTCCAGGGAAAGAGCTGCTAGAGTCCGAATGTAGAATGAAGCACACTTTTTTAAACTTTAATTTTTTTTTTTGGGGGGGGGAGAGGTTTGTCTGTGTTTTCTTTCACAATGTGACTAATCAGAAAATACTTTGCATGACTATATATATGTATAACCTATATCAAATTGCTTGCCCTTTCAATGAGGGAGGAAAGGGGGAGGGTTACTCCAAATTAAAAAAAAAGAATGTTAAAAATTGTTTTTACATGTGATTGTGGGAAAAATGTAATGCTTTTGGACTGATATCTGCTCTCTCGCTCTCTCTCTATTCTCTTCTCCCCTCCCCTCCCCTCCTCTCCTCTCCTCTCCTCTCTCCCCTACCTCCCAAAGACCAAATCTTAAACCCATTTCACTGTAGAGCTCATACATTGGACCACAATACATCCCTGCTCAAACACCACTTAATGGCTCTATTTGGGATCCTCCTGGCTCAGAGTGAATGTCACTAGGAACTGTTTTTCTTTTGACCAGCAAGCTTGATGGTCTTCCCCTCCTCGTTCGATTTTTTTTAATTAAAGGGGCCATCCCTTAACTCACTTATTAAAGAGGCCTATTCACTGAATGCTCATTACCTCACTCAAAATGAGAACCTGAAAAGGTCTCAGCCTAAAAGGGCCAGGGTCTCCCATTGCATCCTGGGTCATCTCCAGTTGACCTGATGAATATCTGTCCACTGGACCCAGATGATTCTGAAGAAGAAAGTGAGGCTCCTGACCTTGGACAAAACTCCCTCATTGTAATCCAGTTCACTTGCAAGTGAAGACATCACCTTCCTGATGTCACTGGTCCTCTTTGAAAATGGACAAACACAACCAATGACAATAAATATTTGTTGTTTCTTCCATTTGTTTGTTTTCAGTGACAGTACACCTCCAGGTGATGCTAAAAATCACATAGTCTGATCCCCTCCTGCTGGAGATGAGGAAACTGAAGCCCAGAAATAACTTTTAGTGAGACACATGGCAAATCTATTGTGATGAGGATGGTGATAGGAAATAGATCAAAACATGATCCTGAAGAGAAAAAGACATTGGAGAGAGGTGCTGTGGTTGACTAGGAAAGAGCATGACAGTATAGGGCTCTTGCAGATGAGTTTAGGTAAGTGTGTGTGTGTGGGGGGGGGAATGGGAGAGTGTGTGTGTGTGTGTGTGTGTGTGTGTGTTTACAGGACCTTACAGAAAGGGAATCCAAAGGATACCCAAAACAAATTTTATTTCCTTCACAATATTGACTAGATCTGTCCTAATTAGAATCTTTACTTTCTTCCCACATTGAAAGACAAATACCCCCTAACACGGACAAAATGCATTATCTTCCACTAACAGGAAAGACTTGTTCTCACAGAGGAGAGCTTAGTGATAAAGCCAGTTAGTCATGAGAGGCAAAATTAGATTTACAAACTTATCTCCCCAAATCCTCAGTTAGCCTCTGAGTCTTCTGAGCTGAGTCACCTGGACATTGTTCACTTTAAAAGGATGAGGCATAGGATGTTTCCGTACTCATCTGTAACTTACAGCTCACCCTTCTAGCTCTCTCTGGCGCAGGTGGTAAAGTAGTGGGGGTGTGGGGGTACAGGCAGTGACAAAAAGGTATCACAAAAGAAAGTCATTAGTCTCTCCCTCTTGAGCCTATTCTGGCTAAGGTGAGAAAGTAAAAAGTAGAAGGAATAGGGATGGGAAGGGAAGGTTGGAATGGAAGTTGACACGCTCCCAGCCTACATACTTGATGACTTTGGGGCAGCTTCATTCATTTCCCCAAAGGGCTAGCCGTATGACTTATGTTAAAAAAACAAAAATCTCTTCCTCAGCTCATGTAAAGGACTCTGGATTCCTGCCTGGAAAGGAAGGTGCCCCTCCCTTTTCTTCTGCAGCATTGCATAATTAAGGGCTCAGGAGTTACTGCTTAAAATAAAATGTCTCCCAGGAGAGCACCTCTGACCTGCCCTTTTAGTTTTGCATTTTTACAGGAGGTTGTCAATCACCTTGGGACATAAAAACAGAATTATGTATTTAAATAGGAATAACATCCAAAGGCACAAGACCTCCTAACCCTAGACCTGCCCACTATATCCTGGCACTAAAAACATCAAAATAAAACAAAAAGATTCAAAATAATTTAAGCATGTCTTCTTCAAAAGGAGAGAAAGTTTAGCTAAGACAATTCAAAATGATATTATATATAAAGTGCTAGACTCAAGTCAGGAAGACATGGTTTTGAATCCTTCCTCAGATATTTATTAGCTGAGCCTCAGTTGCCTCATCTACAAATGGGAATGTGAATAAACACCTCACAAGTTGTTGTAATGACCTGATGAGATATTGCATATGAAATGTTTTAGGGATTTTAAAAGGCTGTATGTATCAGTTGTTCTTGCTATTAGTTTGAATAATGATAGCCTACTTTTTATTATGACACTGAACCTTAGAAAAAACCTTCAACATATGAAATTAAATTAATTAATTTAAATTAAATAATACATTCATGTATAGCACCTCCTCTGGGCTATTTCCCTAACTCACTTGCATGGACAGGTTTGAATCCCAAACTACTGCTACTCTGAAACACTATATTTTTAATATTGATCCTTATGAGCCCCCACTAGTGCCCCCAATTGATTATTATGCAGAGTCAACTTACTTTTACAAAGGGTATTCACTAAGTAAATATAACAAGCACATAACCTCCTGCCTGCCCACTCTCTGCAAAAATACAGCTCTGGGTTTTTTTGTTTCTCTTACACACAAGGTCCCTGGAAAGACTGACTCAGACTCAGAGAGCACATGTGACCAAAAGTTCAACTCACAACACTTGGTTAGTCCTTTTATTTTCCCCCTTTGTGGAGCTCTAATGAAATTCCACTTATGTGAAAGTCTCTGTTGGGCTCTGAGGCCCAGTAACATTGTAGAGACCTAACTGCCTTTCCTCAGGGTCTAACTTATTTTCAGTTCATTTCTCAGCCCTTGACATAGATGTGACTGTCAGCCTCTGCTGTTCCAAAGACACTGTTAAGGATGCCAGTGCATACAGATCTTCTAGTCTTCAGAAGTTTACAAGATTGTGACCTGTTCAATGTGGAATGAAGTAGGAGAAAAATTCACTCTCCTCTCCCTCCCTAGTGCAATCACCTCTCAGGAATTATTCACTATTGTGCCCTCCCACCACTCGACGGGCCTACAAAGAAACAGAGTTCTAAGCTACCTGGTCATGTCATGCATAAGCTGAGGAGTATATCCTTTTATTTCAGCGAAACGGAAAATATTTTCTATGTATCATCCAAAGACTTAAAAGTCCTATGTTCCTTTCCAAATTGATTAGACACTTATTTATACTCAGTTTATTTTTGATAATTCATTTGAGATATATGAGCTGTCTATGATTACATTAACTGGGATGAGAATGGGAAAGTTCAGTTCATCCCTTACACACACATACACACATACACACATACACACACACACACATGCTAGGACTCATTTATAGTAGGATATAAATGTCTTAGTGAAGTTTCAGTCACCTTCCCCAGACTTGTCTTCAACCTTTCAAAAGAGAGATATACAGCACTTAGTGGAACCAGATCAGAGGCTCAAAGAATACTGGCACCATTCCAACGTGTTTTGTCTTTTCCTTAACTCCCAACGTTACCACTTATGTAAAAAAAAAAAAAAGAAAAGAAAAGGTAGTGGGGCAGCTAGGTAGCTTAGTGGATAGAGTACTGGGCTTGGAGTCACGATGACTTGAGTTCAAATCTAACCTCAGACTCTTGCTAGTTATGTGACCCTGTACAAGTCACTTAGCCCTGTTTGCTTTAGTTTCCTCATCTGTAAAATGAACTGGAGAAGAAAATGGCAAACCACTCCAGTATCTGCCAAGAAAAGTCCCCCCAAAAGCAATCTGATACCAACTAAACCCAAGCAAAGGAAAGTAGGATTTCAGACAGATTTCACTGCTAAGTTAATGTGAATATTAGCAGGTTATTTCCCCCAACTCTACAGAATACTCTCGGTGATGTTTCAAAAAATTAATTTTGTTCTAAAATATTTATATATAAATCACCTTTTTATTGTCATAGTCCTACAAAAGGAAACAAGATTCTCCTAAATCAAAATATGTGTCTGTTTCCTGCAGATGCTCACAAAATAGTCATAATGAGACAATTGGTGACCACAAAGGCATCAAACCAACGTGTGGAGAAAAAGAAAGGATTATGATAAAAAGGCAGTAGTGGTATAGGGGGAAATAGCATTGGTTCTGGAGCCAGAGGACCTGGGTTCAAATCACAACTCTGCTAACTACTGTGTGTGACTTTGGACACATCACTTTACATTCATGAACTTCAATTTTCTCATCTGTGAAATGAGAGTATTGGACTCTATATGCTTCTAGTTTTACATCTATGATGGTATTAGGCTAACATCATTCCAGATGTCAGAGAGATGATACTACTCACAGAAACCATTACTATCCATGCCACAACCTAGAATCTAATTTCTTATGCCAGTGAATAAAGTCCCTCACCCTTAAAATTCAATTTAATTTGGCAATTATTCATTGAGCACAGCTACATACCCAGAGTTATGATGGTGGAAGACAAAAAAAAGAAGCACAAGGCATAGACACTGCCCTAAAGGAATTTATTGTTTGGGGAAGTACACATAATAAGTAGTTTAATGAAAGAATAGACTAGATAATGAAGCATTCTTTGAAGAGGACAGAAAAGTACAAAAGGAATTAGTTTTGCATGATCATAATATCATAGATTTGGAGCTATAAAGGACCCTAGAAGTCATTTGAACCTCTAATTTTATAGATTAGGAAACTGAAGTTCACTAAGGGGAATTAACTGGTTGAAGGTCACTCAGGTAATAATAAGTAGCAGCACTAAGATTTAAACCCAAACCCTCTAACTTCATATCCAGTGCACTATTCAAAGGAGCAATGACGATTTATACATGGGTCCAGGTATACACACACACACACACACACACATACACACATACATACACACATCACAACTAAGTTCACAGTGGATAGAGTACCAGACCTGGAGTTAGGAAAATCTGAGTTCAAATCCTGATTCAGGATGTGTGACCCTAGATGAGTCATGTAACCTTTCTCATTTCCTCATCTGTAAAACAAAGATAATAATAATAATACCTATATTCCAGGGTTGTTGTGAGTGCCAAGTGAGATAATATTTATAAAGTGTTTTATAAGCTGGAAATGCTATATAAACATTAGCTACTCTTATTTTCAGATGACTCAATAAATCAGAATTTATAAAACACTTTTTATGTACCAGGCTTAGTGCTAGGCTGTGGACATAAAAAAAGACAAAAATGAAATAATCCCTGCACTTAAGAAGCTCACGTTCGACCTGTACCCTTTGATCTAGTAATACCATTACTAGGTCTATTTCCAAATATGACTGGGGAGCAAGGAACACAACCTACAAGTTCTAAAATGTTTAGAGCAGCTCTCACTGGGGTGGCAAAGAACTGGAAATTGTGGGGATGCCATCCAATTGGGGAATGGCTGACCAAGTTGTGGTATATGATTTTGATAGAAGACTGCTGCTGATGAGCTCAAGGACCTTAGAAAAACATGGAAAGATTTGCATCAAATCATGAAGAGTAAAATGAATGTTATATACAGTAACAGCAATATTGCTTTAAAAACAACTGAGTAATAAGCTATTTGGACTATTATAAATACCCAAATTAATAATAAAGGACATACAAAGAAAGACGCTATTTGCATCCAGAGAAAGAACTGATAAATTAAAGTATGTATAGAATAATTTTTGTATATATATATACCTCTTTGGGTCTAATGGTAGCCACCTCTATGGTGGGATGGGGAGAGGGTAGAAAAAAGGAGAAAAAAAAAAGAAATTTACATGATAATTTTGTTGTGTATTGAAAGGAATAACAAGTTGTGCATAGTAGATTTCCAGTTCCAGGTACAATTGTACTTTGTTATGGAAATATTTGTTTTATACCATAAATATGTATTAATGTGATAAAAAGTAAAAGGGAAAAAGCTCACAGTCTCTCAGGAGATACTCTATGCATGTATATACGTGTATCCCATTAAACCAGAAGAAATACAATTTGTGGTGAGGGAGGGGATATAAGCAACTGAGTGATTCAGAAAGGCATAGTGTAAGTAATGGCATTTCAGCTGTGGTTTGAAGGAAACTGGGGTACCTAAGAGAAAGAGATGAGGAAGGAATGCCTTACAGCTATACACATACCTGTGCAAAGGTATGAAGATAAGAGATGGATTATCATTTGTAAGGAGCAGCAAGAAGCTCAATTAAATTGGACCATAAAATGTGTTAAGGGGACTAACATGTTTTAAACCTGCAAAGATAGGCTAGAGTCAGGTTTTAAAGAGTTAGTCAGCTACCTAGCAATTTATTAAGCTCTATACCAGGTAGTGTGTTGAGCACTGGAGGTTAAATAATGGAGCTTTATTTAAACCCATAGGCAATAGCGAGTTACTCGAGTTTATTGGGATGGCATATAACATGGTTAAATCTTTGCCTTAGGAATATAAATTTGGGTATTATGTGTAGAATGGCTTCACGAGCAGAGAGAATGGGGACAAGAAGATCAGTTAGAGGTCATTTAAAAAGCATAGGTGAGAGGTGATAACAGGCTGAAGTAGGGAGGTCATTATATGAGTGGAGAGGACAGATTGAGTTATGTTGAGGAGATAATAGTGACAAGATTTGGCAAGTGACTGGACAAGTGAGGTAAAGGTTGGAGTCAAGGATAAGCCTGAGATTGAAACCCAGGGTGACTGAAAGGGATGATTCCTTGGTCAGAAAAAAGGGAAATTTAGAGGAGGGATAGGTTTTGGGGAAAATATATTATGTTCTCTTTTTGACACATTGACTTTGAGATGCCTACAGGCCATCAAGTTCAAAATGTTCAATCAATCACTGGTAATGTAGGCCTGGAATCAAGAGAAAAACTAAGGATGGGTATGTCATTAGGGGACTCATATATAGGAAAAATAATTGAGCCTATTTGAGCTAATAAGATCATCAAGAGAGAGAAGAGGTCTCAAAACAGAGTCTTAGAATATACCGTCATTTGGAAGGGAGGATATGAGTGATGTTTTAGCAAAGGTGATTGAAAAGTGATGAGTGTTGGAGGGAGAATAAGAAGAAAACTCATGAAAATGCAGAGAGGAAGTAATGCCCAGAGAAGAAGATGGGAAATAGTGTTAAATACTACAGAGAGATCAGGAAGAATGAGTATTGAGATAAAAGCCACCAGATCAGACATTTAACATGTCTTTGATAACTTTGGAGAGAGCATTTTTAGTTCAGTGATGATACAAAGGGTTGAGAAAGGACACAAAAGAAAGTGGAGGCAAGGTGCAAAAATGACTTTTTCTAAGGTTTGACTGAATAGGAGGAGAAAAATAGGTTGATTTCTTCAGGTAGGATAGAGGGAGTTGTTTTGTTTTTCGATGAAGGGGACCTGAGAATGTTAGTAGGTAGTAGGAAATGAGTCAATGGATAGGGAGAGTTTGAAGAAAACAAAAGAGAGGGGTTGATCATGGAAGCAATCTGAAAAAGGAGATGAACAGGGATGTCATCAAAGGTGTTTACAGAGAGTTTTGACTTGAGGAAGATAGCCACCTCTTCATTAGAGACTAAAGTAAGAAGAAAAGAAAATATAAAGGAGTTTGGGGATGTAGAAATGGGGAGAAGAGGGAGTTATCAAAGTAAAGCAGGAGACAAAGTCCTCTCCCTAGAGGATATGTTTGCCTTTCTCTGTATCTCCAGGGCTTAACTTGACACATAGTAAACAATAAATGTGTTGACTGACTAAGGGATGGTGATTTAAGAGGATTGAGGAGAGAAGAGAAGGTTTACTATGGTTTTTGTGGGAGATAGTTAATTAGGGATGAGTAAAAATATTTCTCTGGCATGGTGTAATGGCAAATTAAATAGGATTTTTTGCTGTTTTTCTGGATTGAATTTTGGCTAATCAAGTGCCTTTGAGCCTTACCTTGATTTTATCAAGAGTATTTCATTGGAAACATTATACATTGTATTGTACTTAATAGGCCTAAGGGAGCTTGAAGATCTTCCCTCCCCTTAATGAGTTGCATATAATCACATGGGAGCCCCTGGTGGGAGAAGCTTGCAAAAAGGGTGGAACAAGAAAGAGCAGATAAGAGCATAAGCAGAGCTGGGGACAGGCAGAACTGAAAGAGAGAATGTTTGTGATGTTGGTGTTCTGTCTGTTGATCTGGGTTGATTTCTCAGAAAGAAGCCCTGTCTGTTGTTCTGTATTAATTTCTCAGACAGAAAGTGAATTATGATGACAGCACTGGTAATGTGTGGAAATAGTATTATAGCCCTATTAAGTTTTGTTTTCCTAGGAACAGAAACTATGAAGAGCTTGGAGTGGAGCAGTTCCAGTGAAATGAGATATGGAACAGGAGCAGAGAACTATGTGTGAAAACGGGCAAGAGTTGAGACTAGTCAGCCCATGGAGGAGGAGTCATGGGGTTGGAAGCCAGTCTCTAGTCAAGATGAAAGAGGGCTTTATTTGGATACTCTATATTGACTGGGGAGATTGGTAATTTATTGTGACCTAAGGGTGGATGTTGTTTGTATTTTCTGCTACTCCTAAAAGATGACTATAAGATATACTGAATTATATGTTTTGTTTAAGACTATGTGGTCACTTTAGTAATAAGTTGTTATGTTATGTTGTGGTGAATGTTATGCTTTGGTTTATTGCTGAATAGAGAATTTTTTATACTATGAGATTAGACCCTTAAAGTAATTAAAGTAATTCACAGCAGCAGTCCTAAGGAGAGCTGCCATGATTGGCTTTACACATGGTGAAAACCCAGTTGAGATTAGGCAACATAAATTTGTAGTGACTTTCCTAGGAGCAGTTGCCTAACTTCTTCCAACATCATTCAACAGCAAGTGTGTCAAAGTGGAGGAGACTAATGGTGGAAATAGTCCAGGGATGATGCTTGGGATGAGTGGGGTTAGGACAAGGAGTCCATAATCTCTAGTGAAGAGGATGTGCTGCATTTAACTGGTTTGTCATAAGGTCAAGACTGAAAAGGGAGGAATGTGAAAGTACATGACCTGGGGAGTTGCTAAGTAGCACAGTGAATAGAGCACTGGCTGTGGAGACAGGAGAACCTGAGTTCAAATCCAGCCTCAGACACTTAACACTTAGTAGCCATGTGACGACCTTGGGCAAGTCACTTAACCCCAATTGCCCAGCCTTCCCCCCTCCAAAAAAAAGAAACAATGACCTGAGGGAATACTGAGGAGTAGAAATAATTGAAATCATGATGCCAACAAAAATGTTTAGTGGAAGTGAGGCATAGAGAGAGACAGAATGATGAAGAGATCCAAAAAGAAACTTTATAAATCACATGAAACAAAGAGCCTAGCATTTACAACACATAACACAATAGTAGAACAATTAAATTTCTTTCAAATCTCTTGTTTAATAAAATGAAAACACAAGTATCAAATAATATCGTTGGGGTTTTTCAAACAATTAATTTGGAGGATATCTTTTAGGGATTCAGACCCTAAGTAGTCCTATACACCACTACGAGCTTGCTAACCTCTGAAGGACATTCTATTCACCTCTTTACCTTTACCCATGGTACCTCATTTGTAGTTGAGGTCATGCTTATATAGGTTGTTTGTTTGTTTATTAGTTCAATCTTTAAAGTACTATAGAAATGTCAGCCTTTTATCATTATCTGGTTTTTCTCATCTTTTTAATGGAGTTGAAATAGAAATAGTTTAGCAAGAGTCATTATCTTATTATTCTTTTATATTTAATGAGCTATGGACTCAGTCAGTAAAATGACAGCTTTTCATAATTAAAATATTAGAATGTAAACCCATCTCACTAAAAGCATCTTCAAAGTAATTTTTGTTATTGTTGTTAATATTAAATGCTAAGCTCTGGTGGACAGCAGTGAAATTTTCCTAGCACTGGAATATCATTTGCCCAGTCATACCAGGCAGGGAGAGGACACATGACTGGCAGAAGGAACACCATAGGGAGATGGGCATAATTAAATTGGAATTATGTGGAAGAGATTCATGTACTAGATGACTTCAGAGGAGAGGAGGATAAGTAAGTGATAAATCAGTGAAAGCTTCATGGAAGATGTGGAACTCAATTAGGTTGTTGGAGAATTTGAGTGGGTAAACACAAGCAGGGACGGATTTTCAGGCAAAGAAATCAAGGTAACTGAATGAGAATGCTTTATGGTATGGACAATGAGGAGATAAGTCTAACAGAGCACAGAGTTCACTTATTATTCTTGGTGCACATATACAGTGGGGAGAAATTATATTGGCTACACAAGCTTGAAAACTGGTACTCTCACCATTCCTGAGCTAAGAACTCTTCCAAACAGGGGCATACAATGGAACCAGGAAACATTTGCCATGTCCTCTTCAGACTTAGCCAAATGAGTCGATACATTGTGCCTACTTTAGGGACAGAATTAGCACAAGTTTTGGAAATGAGAGACATTCTTCGTTCTGGAGTTTAAAGGCAACAGGTAGTTTCATATTCTTTTGAGGAAGAGAGAGAAAATATTTTGGAAAGCAGCAGTTAAGATAAGAAATCCAATCTTCAAATATTTCTGATTCCCAGATTGCCTCCCTACAGACTTTGGGGGATTTATTGTTGGGTTATATTGAATCCTTTCTCTCTTGATTGAGCTGAACTATCTTGTTCCCAGTGGGAAACTTTATTCATTCTGTGTATTTTCTGATATAGTTTAATCTGTATTACTTCTCTGACGTCTGTTTTCTATCTACTTGGACAAATGGATTTACTTATGATTCATTATTTATAACAATTTTTCATGTAACTAGAATTTTATGGGAAGGGGACAAATCTTTAGAGATAATTGTGGAGTACCCCTTCTTCTTTAAAGGATAGTGACCAGGAAAGGGACTTGCAGGAATCAAAGTCTTCTTTAGGGAGGTGTAGACAGGATTCCTCAGATAGATAGCAAAGCTTCTCTATGAGCTACCTTTAAATAAACCCATGTGGATGTAGAGTTAGATAGGTAGGTAGGTAGGTAGCTGATAGATAAAATGTGTATGTGTGTGTCTATTTACATACATATATACACATATCTCTCTCTATAGATAGAGAGATACAGATAAACCTACATGGGCAACTGGCACACTCCACAGGTACATAGCAAATTTATATGTTTCTTTTATTAAAATGAGAGCTCCTTGAAGTCAGAGGTAGTGTTTTTCTTTTTTTATTTTCATTGTATCCCCAGCATTTTAACTCTGGCACATTGTGTGTGCCACAACAATCAATTAATACTTATTGACTGACTAAATGCTATTTTTGGGGGTGGGAAGATTGGTGTAGCAGCAATGTAACATTCACAATGTGTATGATCACTATAAATATACCTGCATGGTGCTCAATTGCAAAATGTAACAGACTCTCCATAATTAAGACAGAAGCAAAACATTTATTCGAAAACCAAATGCCAAAACCGGTAAGCCGATTCCATCATAGAAGCAAAGAAGTTAATAAGCCACAACAGCACAGAGAGTCACAGCATCCTTTAGCCTTCCCACAAAACAACATAAGACCAATATTGACTCACAAGCCTGTCTCCCTCGGAAACATGCTCTCCTCCCAGCTGTCTAGTCTAGCTCTGACTCTCAGCTTCCTGGGGGCTCTGCTTCACCCTTCAGCAAACTCCTCCCACTACAGGATCCATGTGATTACACACAATGTATTAGGGGGCAGAGTTTATTTTCAAAGCAGGGAAGGTCTTCAAATTCCCTTAGGCTTATTAAGAGGCAGGGAAGATCTTCAAATTCCCATTATTATTACAATTAGGAAGCAGAATTTTCTTCTCATCATTTGTTCTAGAGCTAGAAGAGACCTTGGTGATCATCATAGTCTAACCCCCATAAACAGAGAAATGGAAAGCCAGAAAAATATAATAAGTTATGTATGGCAAGCAGCAGAGTGGTGGAATTCAAACCCTGGTCTCCTGACTCCAAACACTGTGCTCCTGCTGCTATTCCACAATGTTTGGTATTAAAGGGGCTCTAATTTGGCTTTATAAAGAATTTCAAGAACCAGGTGGCCAATCTGTATGTTCCTAAAATCAACTGTTTCTTGGGAGAGTTATATTCTTGTGACTAACAGATTGTTAGGGAGGACAAGTCCTCTTGTATCTCTGCTTAATTCAGGAAACGAACATCCATGTCCCTCCAGTTGTAAAAAAGCTTTGGCTAGAAGTATTGTCAGTCTCTTGGTTTCCTGAGTGAAAAATACATTAAAACCTGTGATTCAGAGATAGCCCTTCTTGGCTCAGGCAGCATGAATTCTGCTGGGCACTAAGCTCTCTTCATGCAGTAAGAGCTGCTAATACAAAGCCACGGATGACTGTCAGCTGTGTGGCTGCCTGGGTTTTAGCTCTGTGTGAACCTGGACGAACTGACAGTCCACTGTTGGCATATTTTTAAAATTTAATAACTTTTGCAAAGAGATGGTTGAATGGACAAATGATTTTCTCCCGTCCTTTCACTTGACTCTGAATTGGATTTCTCCTTCCCATAAGGCATCATCAATTTTTCCTCTTCTTCTCTCTTCCACTTGTCCTGGGTCCCCTGCTGGAGATGATGATTTATGAAGCAGTGAATAAGAAAGGGGCAACTGATTTTCTAGATCTATACATACCTGTCACAGCTAAAATAGTCATATTGGCATCATCCCCCATACCTGGTCATAGACTGCTTAGGAGAGTTACAGTTACACCATCCATGAAGGGCATATCCATTCTGTTGCATTCCATTCTTTTCTATCCTATTCTGATCTAAAAGATTTCAAAGAAAAATGATGGCTCTATTTCTCTGACCCTTTACTCTCAGTACTTCATAAACCCTAAAAGTCAGTAAGTTCTTCCTCATATACAATCAAAATATCTTTTTCTTATAATATAAGCATCATGCCCAGGTTGACACAGCAGATCTGGACTATTTCAGAGGAGTCATCCTGGGAATCTAACAAGAAAGGAAGAATCCGACAGATATTGCAGTAATATTAGGCAAGAGACCATAGGATCATACTAATAGAGTTAGAGGGGTCCTTACAGGTCATTGTTTCTAACCCCTTAATTTTCCAGGTAAGGAAGCTGAAGCCTAGAAAGTTTAGTAACTTACCCAACCACAGATAGGTAATGGTACAGTTGAGATTCAGACTCGAATCCAGTGATGTCAAATTCGGCACCTTTTGCCAGAGGAGTGGACAGTTGGACAGATCTGGAAAACATTGCAATAAGTCCTGGTAGGCAAGAATTTGAATCCAGAAGAGTCAGGTAAGGGGAGAAGGGTAAAGTAGGTCTCTAGGAAGGTAGAGTCCAAATCTCAAGAGAATTAACAAGAGTAATGCCAGAGAGCAGATGGTCCTAAAGGTGAGTTTCTATCACAGGGGATCAACAGTTTGCTCCATATCCGCTTTCGATGTCATATTATGGGCAAGAAGGCAAGCATGTGGCATGGAGAATGATGCAATGGCAGAAGCACAGACATTGGAACTGGAAGACCTGAGTACAAATCCTGCATCTGACATTAAATACTTGTGTTCCTATGAAATCACTTAAGGTCTCTGTCTCTGTTTCCTCATTTGTAAAACAAGGGTACAAGAAACCTCTCAAGATAGTTTTGAAGAAAGTACTATTTTTGAATATGGACCTTATAGGAATTTGTTTTGTTTGACTATGTAAATTTATTATAAGGTTTTTTTTTTCTTTTAAAGGGAAAGGGATAAGAGAGAGAAAACAAATAATTGTCAAATGAACATTAAAAAACGAAAAATAATTTAAAGCCACATGTGTGAATTGTGATATGTCTTTGAACACGGAGCCCTGCTGATGACGCTCGCTTCTCCTATGCCTAAAGCAGTGCCAGTGCATATATATTGGATAGTTGTGGGAAATAATGTTGGATCCACAAGCATGAACATGAGCATTTGTCATTTTGGGATCTAAGCAGTCTTTGTAAAAGGTGCATGTGAAAGAGCCAGGAAACTTGATTGCATCCCACTCAGGCTGAATGCTGTTTGAGAAAGTAATGGGAGACACAATGTTCTTGCAGTCAGCTTGTTTCCTCTTTTTAATTTTTTTTCTTTTTGGAGGGGGGAAGGCAGGGCCATTGTGATTAAGTGACTTGCCCAAGGTCACACGGCTAGTAAGTGTTAAGTGTCTAAGGTCACATTTGAACTCAGGTCCTCCTGACTCCAGGGCTGGTGCTGGATTCACTGTGCCACCTAGGCACCCCAACTTGTTTCCTCTTGATATCCTCAGTAGAAAAAAGAACATCTCATCATTCTCTATACATATCTCATAATGAACCGACTTCAGTTGGTTGGCCAGCAGTTTTCATATGATAGTACTATGATCAGAAGTGTCCCTACTATACTACAAATCATAGATTTACAGCATCTTGGAGCTGTGGGGGGTCTTTGGCCCCTACTTCATCTCCCTTATTTTATTGATAAGGAAAATGAGGTCTAAATATTGCTTATCAGTCGCTCCCTTGCTTTTTGTCACCTTCAGTCTTTCCTCACCTACCGTCTCTCCCCATTGTCTACAAATATACTAAGGTCCTTCAAAATATCTTCACTTGAGCCTACCATCTCCTTCAATGATCACCCTATATCTCACACCTCCTGGGTAGAATCGCCCTTTCTACTTGATTGCCGGTGATGACTTAACTGCTACTTTGGTGGCCTTTTCTCAGCCTTAACTTTCCTTGCCTTCTCTATCACTTTGGATCCAGTTGTTCTTGTGGCTTTTTTTTCCTTCCTTGGCTTCTGTAACATGTGTTAATGTTTCTCCTCAGGCTACTTTTCTAGATCATTTTCCATCTCCCAGCTCATCAGTGTGGCTGAATCCCAGGGTTGTGTCTTCATCTGTATTCTTTTCTATCTTTATCCTCTCTAGATTATCTAACTGGTTTCCATCGTTCAAATAAATCTCTAAAGAGGTGACTCTCAGATCTATGATTACAACCCAAATTTCTTGCCTGTCAAACATCATCAACTGGTTACTAGACACTTCCTCCCGGATAGCCCAGACTCAGGCATCACAAACTTAGCGTGACCAAAATTAAACACATCATTTGTATGCCCATCCTCCAAATTCTCTTGTTTCTTTTGAAGGAAATTGCTCTAAACCATCCTCCCAACCACCAAGTTTGATAATCTCAGAATCATCCTTGATTATTTCTTTTTCTGTATCCAATCAGTATCATCCTTAAACGTTGTCTTTATTTCAAATTCAATCAGTTATTAGCTTTTGTAGATTCTATATCTATAATTTTTCTTGCCTCCTTTCCTTTAATTTTACCACCCCCCTTTTCAGGCCTTCTACACTTCTCTCATAGACTATTGAAATAATCTCCTCATTGGATGGTCAGCTTCAGTCTGCCTACTTTGTCCTGTAAGTTTCTGCTCACTGACTGCTCTTCCTAATAATTGTGTTCTAGGTTATGTTTATCAAAACCATCCTTTAGTTTAATTTTAATCAGCTTTCACCTAAACAAACATCCTAAAGGGGAAATAGGGGGTTTCCCACACTGTATGCTTTTAACCAAGTCTTTTCTTTCTAAGGATGGTCCTGATTATAACATTTTGTCTTTCAGGTTCATAAAGATTAATAGACATAGTCACTAACTTATAAATAAAACTTCATTTACATTCCTAAAGCAACATGTATAAGACATTAAATACCAAAATGAGCAGATAAGTCACAATAGATCATTTGTTCTGCAATGCCTTACAAATACTAACTGTATTAAGCCAAATTTGAAAAGTCTAGCAGCATCCCCCTTAGAAGTACTTCAAGAGAGTTAATTCTGCCTGTGATTTCTGAGAGTCATGTAAAGGTTGCATTAGATTGAATGCAAAGTTACTAACAAAACAAAACAAAAACTCTTTCCATTTAATTTAATAAATATTTCTTTATTGATTGCTATTTCCAAGGCAGGGTACTATACTAAGGTCCTTTAGGATCAGGGTACTAAAAGAGAAAAAAATATGAACATCTTCCTCCTTCCCAAAGTCATCTGAATCATAAGAGGATGATGGGAGCAGAGGGCTCTCTAGACTTCAAGAGCTTGACTGCTGTCACCTCCATTCTCTGGCCCCTCCCCGTGAAAATCCTAGGAGACATCACTCCCTACTTTGTCCTCCATGGAAAGTGACAAGGGAAAGTGGAATCTGGCACCTGACAGAGACCAGGAGGAGGAGACAAAGCAGCACTAGAGAGAAAGAGTTTTAAAACCAATAGACCCACAAAGGAATGGGCCAGTTGTGGTTAAAAAGAAACGCTTTCTGGGATCTTTCTTTTGATGATAAAAACCATCACAATTATTTGTTTGTCACGGATGGATATATTTTCTTTCCACATAGGACACACTTTCCAAGGAAGACAACAACAGCACCCTCCCTTAACAAACATTTTCCCTGAAGATGTTTAAGCAAAACCTTCCAATAGTCAGATTAACGCTGATATGATACGTCATTTTGCATTTTTGTAGTTCACAAAGTGTGGATGGAAAGGAGGGTTGTGCACTTTAGCTTTGGTGACACAGTATAAATATTATCTATTTTATTTCACTTGTTCAATATTGTGTTAATATTGTCTCTATTTGCCTTGGTGTGGTCATTTTGGCTTTGCTTTCTTCAGCCTGAATCACTTCACCCAAATCTTTCTCTGAATTCTACATATTCTGCATTCTTTACAATACAATAATATTCTGTAACCTTTATAAAGCATAGGCTGTTCACCTATTCAGTAGTTGTGCAAATACTTTTTTTTAGATTTTTGTTATCATGAATAATGATACTATGAATATTTTCATCCATATAGGACTTTTCTTGCTATCAATAACCTTTTTGAGGTAGAATAGTATTGGATCTCTAAGGAAAAGGTAAGGATAAAATTATACATTGTATAATTATAAATTATCCTCCAAAATATTTGAACCAGTTCATTACTCACCAATAATGAGTTATGTCTGTCTTCCCACAATTTTCCCATCTTTGCTTGATGAGGTGAAGTAATACCTCGGGTTTATTTTAATTTGCATTTACCTGATTTATAGCAATTTTGAATAATTTATCAGATGGCAGTTAATATTTCTGACTTTGAAAACTATCTATCCCCTTTAACCATTTGTCTATTGGAGGAATAGTTATGAATTTTATGGATGCATATCACTTCCCTGTGGACTTTGGGCCTGAGACATTTAGAGACAGCTAATGTGAAGATATTTCCCAGTCCATGTACTTCCTTTTACTTTTAGCTATATTAATTATTTATGCAAAAGCTTTTAAAGATTTTTATAAAATCAAGATAATCTGTTAGGTTTTTGTAGTGTCTTCTATAAGATGACTAGTTATGAATTCTTCCTTCTTCCATAATTGCAAAAAAAATAAACTTTTATTGTTCTCAAATTTGCTAATGGTGTGATTTTTATTTTTAGTTTGCTGAACTGGCTGCAGTTAATTGTTGTATAGGATATAAAGATGCTAGTAAAATCTACTTTTTGCCAGATTACTTTCTAGTTTGCTTTGAAGTTCCTAATGAATACGCTGCTATTCCATAGTAGTTTCCATGTTTGAGTTTAATGAACATTAGATTGGGATGTACATTTGTTTTCTCTTGATTGTCTAGCATATTCTGTTGATTGACTTTGGTTTTTTTTTTTTTTACTCACTAGTAGATTTTTTTTGGCAATTGCCACTTTGTAATGTAGTCTGAGGCCTAGTAACACCGACACACCCATTTTAGCTTCTTCCAGTGAGCTCTTTGATATTCCTGACTTTTTATTCCTCCAAATGAAGGTTAGGGATTTGCTTTTTTGTCTAATTCTAAAAAAGTATCCCTCATAGTTTGATTAGTATAGCCCAAAATTTATAGTATAGTTTGAGCATTATTATTTTATTTTATTATGTTGGTGTCCCAGGCATGAAGATTGAATCTTTCTCCAATAACTTAGATCTTACTTTCCTGTGTAAAAAAAATGTTGTGTGGTTGTGTTTGTATAAATAGATGATCTCCCATAAAATAGCACTTTGCATAGTGCCTGGCACCTAACAGACACTTAATAACTTCTTATTGGCCAACTGACTGAAAATAATAGTTTTATTCATTTTGTTTTATTTCAAGTGAAATTCCCTTTCTTGTTTCTTTGTCCTAGATTTTGTTAGCATTGTGCAGAAATACTTATTTTGTGAATCCTTTTTATATCTTGCTATGTTACTGAATTATTGTCTTGATTCATTATTTTTACAATTTCTCAGAGTTCTCTAATGAAACCATCCAATTCTATATGGAGATAAGGTTGTAACTTTGTCTATGTTTATTCCCTTACTTCCTCTTTCTTCTCTTATTGCTTTGGATAGCATACCAATTAGTAGAAGAGACAGTGCTCATCCTTGCCTTACCAGTATTCTCATTAGGAAGAGTCCCCTGCACCTATGTTTTTATATGCATGTATATATGTGAGCATATGTATTTTTCACATGTGCATGCTTATACACATATATATCATATACACACGTTTATAATATATAAATAACACAAACTAAAGGTTTTAGATATCATGAGGTTCGGTTTTTTAATTACCTTCAGGAAATACACGTATATTTAAGTGTTTTTTAAAGATGTAAGTGAGTGCTATAATTTAATCAAATTCAATAGTTCAATGCAATCAACATTTATGAAGTGCCTATTATGTTCCTGGCACTCAAGCTACTGGCAATACAAAGACAAAAACTGAAAAGAGTTTCTTCCCTCAGGGAGCTTACGTTCTATTAGGATGCAACAATATATACCCAGATTATTATAAAAAATATTTATAGAAAGTACACACAAATAAATATGAAGTAATGAGGGGGGCATTTGAAAAAAAGATTCTGCAAAAGGTGGCACTTTAACTATACCTTAAATGGAGGTAGGGTTTCTAAGAAATGAAGAAGAAGGGGAGGAAGAAAATTTTAGTCATGGATATACCTGTGCTTAGGCACAGAGTCAGAAAAGGGAAGGCCACATACAGAAGAGTAAGAAGATCTTGTCAACTAAAATGTATAGCATAGGAGAAGAAATAAAGTGAAATTAGTCAAGAAAATCAGCTTAGTATCATATTGCAATGGGCTTTAAATGCCAGGATTTGCATTTTATCCAAAAACAATAGGAAATCAATGCTGGTTCTTAAGCAATGAAGAGGCACAGACAAGTAAAAAGTTGTTGTTGCTTTAGATTGGGTAAATTCTGGGCATATCTATAGGCCTCAGAGAAAGATCTAAGGGATAAGAAGTGGCTGAAGATTAGAAGGACGTGGCGAGAGAGAGAGCCAGGGTGGATTGGAATGAAACAGTAGGAAAGAGAAGTAGGAGAAGGGCAATTTTGCCTTGGCAGTCTTTAACTCTGAATCACTGGAAGAGAGAGTTTGTTGTAGATTATCATGTCCTGCCCCTTCAGTCACCATGTTTGTTATGCTGCAGCATCTACTTAGAAGTAGCTTTGAGACTCTTATCCCTAATACTGGGTCCAGGACCAGTCCAATGTTGGTCCAGCTTACTGGATAGTAAAAGGGAGTCCAGCATGGACTGCGCCAGCACTGACAGGGTTGAAGCAGACCTCATGGGACTGAATCACTGCAGCTTTGGCAGTTTCCAGACTTTTCAACCCACAAATGCCAAAGAAAGCATAGAAGGTCAGTGGGAAAACTCTGGGGGACCTGGATGAAAGAGGAGAAAATTCTTACTGGGATCTGGTCCCAGCCCCGGAGCAGCGGAGGTGGTGTGGTGCTGGTGGAAGCAGTGGTGGTGGTGGTGAAGGCAGTGGTTATTTCAGGAGCTCTGGGCCCACAGACAGTGGGGGATCAAGCAGCTGATACAAAAGCCTTGAAGCTTGGGACAGTACACCCACCCCCACCCCCATTGGAAGCAGAGTACTACCCTGACAAAGAGCTAGAAAGTTAAGTATTTGACTGGGAAGATGAGCAAATAGCATAAAATAAAAATCAGACTATACAATCTTACTTTGGTGAAAAAGAAGATCAAAACATAGAACTAGAAGACAACAAAGTCAAAGCTCTTGCATCAAACACCTCCAGGAAAAATACTAATTGGTCACAGGCCATGGAAGAGCCCAAAAAGGATTTTGAAAATCAAGTAAGAGAAGTAGAGGAAAAATTGGGAAGAGAAATGACACAAGAAAATCATGAAAAACAAGTTAACAGCTTGCTAAAGGAGACTCCAAAAACTACTGAAGAAAATGATACCTTAAAAAACAGACTAACCCAAATGGCAAAAGGGGGCCAAAAAACCAATGAGGAAAAGAATGTCTTAAAAAGCAGAATTGGCCAAATGGAAAAGGAGGTCCAAAAGCTCACTGAAGAAAATAATTCCTTAAAAATTAGAGTGGAGCAAATGGAAATTTTATGAGAAGTCAAGAAATTGTAAAACAGAACCAAAAGAATGAAAAACTAGAAGACTGTGAAATATCTCATTGGAAAAACAGCTGAGCTGGAAAACAGATCCAAGAGAGATCATTTTAAAATTATTAAACTACCTGAAAGTCATGATTTTTAAAAAGGAGCCTAGACTTAACCTTTCAAGAAATTATCAAGGAAAACTGCATTGATATTCTAGAACCAGAGGGAAAATAGAAATTGAAAGAATCCACAAATCAGCTCTTGAAAGAGATCTCCAAAAGAAAACTCCTAGGAATATTACAGCCAAATTCCAGAGTTCCCAGGTCAAGGAGAAAATGTTGCAAGCAGCCAGAAAGAAACTGGATGATGAAGGGTAGATGATCATGGAAAACTGGGTGATGATTGATATATGCACCCCCTTTCATCAAGAACAAGTCTGATCTCAGCCTGCAGTCTAAATATTTATGTTATTTTTACCACCTGAGAGTAGAGGGAACTTTTTATTCTTGAGTAGGTGGCTAAATGACTTGATGTAAAAAGTCTAGTCTGGATGACTAGATGGTTAAAAATCAGGGCAAAGTTGCTCTAGACTCTATGGTGGTACTCTGGAGATGGAGCCCAGGCAAGGGTGAATGTGGAAGAGGAGGTTAGAGTACCCACCTGCCGTCTACAGAAATGTTGGCCCAATTCCCTTGGTGGTAGCACAGAAAAGCAATGGTTTTTGTTGTCACTGCCAAGCAGAATTGGAAATCAAGTCTCTTTTTTTCTTGATTTCTTTATATTTTTGTTTACTAATAATATAATTCATTATATTTATTGTTCTCCTAATGTCAGATCCAACTTTGCCATGGTGAATGTTTTTCAATATGTTATAGCCAGGAAGATATGAGTTCAAGTTCTGAATCTGACACATATTGGTTATGTCACCCGGGGTGACTTACTTATCATCTAGTGCTACAGGCAACTATTTAAGAGTGTCAGTTGCAAAGAAAATTCCACCCACCAGAGAAAATGTCCTCATCTGGGAGATCTCTATTTTAATCAAATCACAGGTCAAATCATACAAACAAGTATATGTATACATACATATATCTTATAGGACATTTTCTTAGTATATTTGTCTTTGTTTCTCTTTCCATTTTATTTTGTAACCAAAGTAAGAATTAAACATTTTTAAGAATAACAAGGAACTGACTTTCCCTCACACCATGACAAAGGGATGGGGGAATGAGCTGAGGTAGGCCTGGTAGTAGCACCCTAGAAGCCTGGAGAAGGCTGTGCAATCTGGGAAATAAGAGGCCTTGGTTCACTGTCCACAAGAAGAACAGTAAAAGCAGGAGAAGAGGTCCAGGGCTTTGGACCCAAATGTTCCTATGCTGAGCAAATGAATTCTCCTCTACCTGGCCCAATAGAAAGGGAGGGGGGGTGGGGTGGGCATCAGGAGCAGCCATGATCCTTTCCACAATAAGGGATTCCATGTCCTTATATACCCAGAAGATGTTCTCTTCTCCATTCTATCTACCTCTTTCTCCATTTTTCTGTCTCTCTTTCTATCTATTTACATGTAATATTATATATACATACACAGTATACATTGGTGTCAAAGTGATTAAAACAATGCATACATACATACACATATATGCACATATATATTGCATATAGGATATTATTAGACACACATATACCATGATATATATTTTTGTGTTTATTCATGTTTCTACATATGTACTTAATATATAATATACTTCACAATAACATAGGCAATATGTGATAAATGGATATAGAATAGATAGACATACAGAGAAAGGAGAAAGAGAAGGGAGAAAGGGAGGGAGGAAAAGAGAGACTGAGACAGAGAAAGACAGAGAGAAAGAGAGAAAGAGAGAGAGAGAGAGAGAGAGAGAGAGAGAGAGAGAGAGAGAGAGAAAGAGAGAGGTGAGACTTTACTCACTAAAAATTGTATATATCAATAAAATCACAATGACAAGTTCAGTTCATATACACAATAAACCTGAGATTTCATTGTCATAGAGAACTCCAAGGGAGAAAATTCACTACACCAAGGAAGACTGACCATTATACAATTTATCTTGCTAAGCAGCTTCCTGAAACACTGAATGGTTATTTTCCTAAAGTGACATGGTCAGTTTGTGTCTGAAGCAGAGCTCTTTGCCTTGGCTTTCCTGACTCTGAGAGCCATCCTTCCATTCTTTACACCAATGGTATTAAACTCAAATAGAAATGGAGCCATTAAACTGTACGGAAGATCCCTGTGAACTGCAAACTGACTTGGAAAACTACAGACATGCATGTATGTATCTTTATACACACATGTATATATCTCCATACATGCATGCATGTATCTTCATACACGTATGTATCTTCCTACATGCATGTATATATCTTCATACATGCATGTATGTCTTTTTTATCAATACATCAACTCATTAAAGTCAGATAAGCGCTACATTTTGCATTCCACAGGCCACACATCTGATACCTCTTCACTACATCATGTTACTTTTATATATTTAATTTCTAGTACTGAAAAACATTTTGTAATTTCTTAAAAATGTTGAAAAGATCAAATTAGCTCATTGATAAACCTCTGAGAAAGTTATCAGCACTATGCCAATACAGAACATTCTCGTGATCATTTTCATAAATGATTATTAAATCTTTTTTTTTATTTTACTTGATTTGGTTCTTCAGAGAACCTAACAGTGAAAGAAAGACAGACAACTTAGCTGCCTGTCCAAGAGACTGAGACAGTCCCACAGTAGACTCTCCTGATGTTTATTAAACAAGCGTTTTCACATTCATTTAGGATTCCTGGAGTTCAAAGCCCTGTCACTGTGTGACCCATCTCTAACCTGTACCTTCTTCCACTAAACTAGCTCTCAAACTGTTACAGATTTCCCATTTAATAACCTCAGGATCATAATTATCCCAGTCACGCCAATAGTTTGTGCTGGGTCCTTTGTCAAAATCCTCCATCAAGTAAATACCTCATTAAAGTACACGGATTCAACATGACTGATTCCAAGTTTGCTTAATATTCGCTTCTAATGGATAGATGGGTCATAATGAGCAAACTCTCTCACTCCACAGTTGGTTTTATTTATACTAAACAGATGTTACTGCAGTGACTTGGCACTGGAAAAATAAAACCCTACTTGTCTTCATAAAAAAAATCCTCATTGGGTAATTTATTTGCTTAGCTTTTTTGGATACACATTGAGCATATACTTTTCTCCTTTTTTACATTTTATTTTTCTTAATGACATGTCAACATAAAATTTTAACATCTTTTTAAAGTTTTGAGGTCCAAATTCTCTCTTTCCCTCCCCTCCCCCCTCTTTGAGAAAGCAGTTTGATATAGATTACACATTTGCATTCATGCAACATATTTCCATATTAGTCATGATGAAAACAGACTGAAAAAAATAAAATAAACCCAAGAATAATAAAGTAAAAAAAAGCAGAGCAAGTACTTGCACTCTTCTGAGGCTTTTGGAGGAGAACTAGAGTACTGAAAGGGAAAAATAACAAGAAAAGCCATAATGAAATTTCAAGGGAAAAGGTTGTCACATTTGGAAACTTTTCAGGTTTTTTATAATATTAAGTTATAAGTATGACAAAAAAGAATAACTTTCTTTTGTCTTTTCTTTTGTGAACAAGAGGCAGGTTACTCCTGATCTTAAAAAGAACAGATACACACTTGAAAAATTTTTATCTTTCATTATTCAGTTACGCAAAGTATGAAGAATATAAATTTCAATTTGACTATAAATCAACAGGCAGTGAGTACTAGTGTCTACTATGTGTCAGTCACTGTGCTAGCATCTAGAGATTCAAAAACAAAAATCAAGCAGTTCCTACCCCCATTAGTTTATTGAAGGGAAAGACCACATCTGTAGAAAATTAAATACCAAAAATATACATTAGCAATTTGTGAGGGAAGGAAATAAGTCTTATGTGAAGGGAAGTTTGCTAATTAAAAGAAGAGAGGTTCTAGAAGGCAAGATGGGAAGGTAGCACAGAGTGTGATAGGGTTACAAAAGGTATAGATTTTGATATGCATGAATGTGAGAAAACAGAAAGTGTTAGCCAGAGAAGGGCCATCGGCCTAAGTAGCCTATATTTCTAAAACTCAGGGAGTCTAAGTAGAGTTATAATGAAGTAGATTGGCTTGGATTTTAGAGTAGGAAAAGTATCATTAATTTTGGTTACCAATTCCTGGGTAAGAGATGGGAGGTAGGCAAGAGTTGCTCTTATAGAAAGAGAGGAGTCTGTTAGCCTTTCATCCTTACTCTCATGGTAATGGCAAAGTTTGATGAAGACCTAGAGCCTGATTGGTTATAAAGATATGAAGCTGTTTGCAGATACTCATTCTATCCTTGTCAGCCAGGTCAGTTCTACCCTAGTCTCACTGTAATGTCACATAGATAGCCTGCCTCAACTACACAGTTGAGTACCAAAAAGGGTGTTTGGTTTGAACTGGTAGTAGATGAGTAGGAAGAGGGGTCAGAAATTTTAAAAGCTTAACAGTAAAAATTTCACAGCAGTTCAAACCATGGAAAAATATAAAGTTTGAATGACTTTCCTCACAGTAAAGCAGTAAACAAAAGAAAAAAAATGTAATGTGAGTTAATCAAGTGAGTATGAAACTTTGTCTCTCTTTTTTGAAATCCTAGACTTGAAAAGTTTGGGTGAGGAAGAATAAAAAAGTAATATCAAGATTATGAACTGGAAGAACAGATGTTAGTCTGAAGAATAGATGAAAAGTTGAGGCTAGGAAGATAATTTTTAAAGTCATCTGCATAGAAATGGTGCTTGAATCCTGCAAGTAAATTATTTTGACAAAGGAGAAAATGCAGAGAAAGAAAAGAACCAAAGACAACGTTGGGGAACATCAGCCTAATAAAGTTAGGAAGAGGATGAGGTGCTAATGTAGGACACAAAGAAACAATGCTTAAAAAAGAAAAGAAAACAATTGGGGTGGCTACTTTGCGCAGTAAATAGAGCACAGGCCCTGGACTCAGGAGGACCTGAGTTCAAATTCGACCTCAGACATTGAACACACACACACACACACACACACACACACACACACACACACTAGCTGTGTGTCCCTGGGCAAGTCACTTAAACCTGTTTGCCTCAATTTCCTCATCTGTAAAATGAGGTAGAGAAGGAAATGGAAACCACTCCAGTATCCTTTCCAAGAAAGTCCCAAATGGAATCACAAAGAGTCAGATATGACTGAAATGGCTGAACAACAACGAAAAGGTCACAAAGCCTGAATCTTGGATGCTGGTGTTGATTAAAGTCTTCCTATATTTTTAATTGCCAAATCTGAAGACCTTGTCTTAATCCTAATCCTTCATGATCTCTCCTCAGCTTTTGACACTGCTGATCAATCACCATTTCTCCTAGATCCATTTTCTCTCCACGTTTTTTGTGCTGTGGTTCTCTGCTGGTTCTTCTCCTGCCTTTCTGACCACTCCTTGGTCTTCTTTCTGGATCTTCATCTAGTTTACACCCACTAACTATAGACTACACTCCAAAGCTTTTTCCTGGACTCTCTTCTCTTTTACCTTTACATTATGTGCTTTGGACACATTATTACCCCCCCCCCGTGGGTTTAATTATCATTTCTGTGTAAACAATTATCAGATCTATTCATCCATCTCTAGCTTTTTTTTTGTTGAGGCAATGATGGTTAAGTGACTTGCCCAGGGTCACACAATAGTAAGTGTCAAGTGTCTAAAGATGGATTTGAACCCAGGTCCTTCTGACTCCAGGGCCAGTGCTCTATCCATTGTGCCACCTAGCTGGCCCCCCATCTATAGCTTCTCTACTTCCTTAATGGTCATTGGAATAATTATTCTCATCTACCCATTCCACCATGGGGAAGTATTCACATGCTTGGGGTAGATACCCCCTAACTTATTGATGAGTTTGTGGTTTGTCAGTTACCTTCACTCTAGCTTAGTCCATGAGATGGTTTTCTTGGGTATGGCTACTGCACATGCTACAGCTTCTTGGAGACACTGGTGAGAACTGGTTGAAGGTGGTACAGTAAGCCCTCACACCAGAGGGGTTCCTTGAACACCCACAAACCCATAGGTGGCAGTGGTGGTAGGAAAAGAGAAGAGGTGAATACCAAAGAAATGTCAAACTACGGAATATAGTAAGAGATTTTTTTTTTAATTTATTGAATGTAGGGCATAAAGGGAATATAAGAGTTAGGGAAAGGTCTGAGTTTTCTAGCCATGGACAATGGGAAAATGATTGTTAAGGAATGATATTAATGGAGGGAAATTCAGGCACTCTGATGGGTCAGCAGGGGTAATAGCTTTAAAGTTTTAATCAGTGAAGTCTCTCCGGTGGTATCAAGATCATATTTCTGAGTGAGGGCAGACCTAACTTGATGCCTCTTTTTTTCTTTTTCTTTTTTACGAAGGGGAGGTATATAGTGAATAAGAGGTACCCTCTCCTCATCTTGGGTGAATGCAGCCTCTCCTCTTGTGATCTGGAATACACTGATAGCAGCTACGTTAACAACCTTGGGTGCAGCTGGAGTTGATAGGGGAAAGATGTCATTGTGGAGGGCAATTGATTTTAGAATAAATGAAAACACCCCCTTCTCCAAAGAACAATCTAATATTACTTCGGCAAAGAAAATGTAAATTGTCATTTGTTTTTAAATCAGGCACAAAAGGTATTCTGAAAAGCTAACAGAATAATGTGTGTGCAAGCCACCTCTTTAGCATGCAGTCCGTTGTTTTATTAGGAAGAAGCAGGGAGACAGTTGCATTGATGGGGTCAGATTGGTAAGTGACACTGGTAAAAGTAGAGATCTCAGCTTTCCCAACAGATAAGAAAGCAGAAATACCAAAGATGGAGGTTTCTGACCTCTCCAATTGCAGTCTGCAGGAGCGTTGATTTAACAGTGAAGTGAGTAACCCTTTCACTGCTGCCAGAGAGCATGATCTTTGCTGGAGGTGACCATCAACCACTGGCCAAAAGTATACCAATATTTCTGTTCACGTGTAATTTAGAAAGATTTTATAGTTAACATCTGTGATAGAATAGAAATTACTTGTGGTATGCTAGGAAATGAACCAGATTTAGAATCCTTGCAATGGTCTGCATGATGATTTGACCTCTCTTGGCCTTAGTCTCCCAACTCATGAAATAGGGATGATAAGACTTGAACATACTTCACAAGGACTCTATGGGGTTGAAACATTATTCTCCTTCGTGCACTATACATTTCAGTCAAACCAAAAAACAAAATAAAACTGGACCATGAAGCTGTTCCTCCCATTCTGCAATCCATTCTTCTACTCCAACCCCTCCCCAGCCAAAGATGCGCTTGCTTATTCCTAACATTTTCCAAGAATATTTTGTTAGAATCCATTCTCTCCCTTATACCCCCTCCACTATATACTGCTAACGTATTCCATTACTCCAGCAGAACACAAGCTCTTTTAAGGAAGGGACCATTTTTGGGGGGTTTTATATCCCCACAGCTTGGTACAGTGGCCTCCAAGGACGGAGCCAGTAATTTTATTACAACAGAGATCTTCCAGTTGAAGAAACTCTCTCTACTAATGCAACTCCGCACCTCCCCTATAACCTAGAGCCTTAGAATTTTCCAGAATACTGACTTGTCCAGTATCACATAACCAGTATGTTTCGTATGTTTACTTAAACCCAGATCTTTCTGAGACCAGACCTCTATGCATTACATTCCTCCACCTCTCTTGATAACTGCTTATTAATAGTAGTCAGGAGTGATGGTGCACAACTGTAGTCCCAGATTGCAACTGAGGCTGGTGGATCACTTGAGCTCAGGAGTTCTGAGTTGCAGTAGGCTAAGCTGATTGGATGTCTGTAGTAAGTTCAGCATTAATATGGTGAATTCCTTGGAACAGAAGGCCGCCAGGTTGCCTAAGGTGCTCCTTAGAACTGGTCCAAAAATCCGGGCTCAGATACTCAGCACCGCACCCAGAAATAATAACTGTCCGTGTAACCTTGAGCAAGTTACTTAACCCCAGTTGCTTTAAAAAAAAAAAAAAAGAACTGGTCCAGGTTGGAAACAGAGCATGTCAAAGCTCCCACATTCATTAAAGTAGCAAAAGACCTCTGAGTATCCCCTGATCTTCTGGGTGTAGCTGGAGTTGATAGGGAAGAGATGTCATTTTAAATCACCTCTGTCTGGGTGAGATAGGTAGATCCAGTCTTTAAAACAATAATCACATGGTTGCTTGTTAAATCAACTCTTATTACCTCTATAACAAATTTTAAACTCCTCTGTTTAGCTTTTAAAGTCCTCCAATAAACTGAACCCAACCTATCTTTGAAGCTTCATTGGATACCACTCCTCCTGAACTATGTGACCCAACCAACTGGACTTCTCTCTAATCTTCATTCATTTCATTCTGCCTATGCATGCATGTTCCACATGCCTGGAACATACTCCCTCCTTATCTCTGGGATAATAAACTGCTTCTCTTCCTTTAAGGCACAGTTCAAGCATGATCTTTTGCACAAAGTCTTCCCTGATCCACCTACTTGCTTGTCTTCTCCCTCCCAAACTATCTTATATTCAAAAACTTTCTATGTATTTGTATTTATTCACCTTAAATTTATGCTGCAAGTATTCATGTGTGCACTTTTCTCTCCCCATCTTAGAATGTAAGGTCCTTGTAAGTGGGAAGTTTTCATTCTTTGTACATGCATCCCCAGTTTCTAGCATGTGGCTTGTGCATTAGTGGGTGCTTAATACATGCTTATAGATTGGCAGTCTGGGTTGTTTATAACTGGTAAGTCCCTATATGTGTAATGAATATTAGTAGTGCTATTTATTACTAACATATTAAGTAAAATCTTATTACTGGGAAACACAGAAGGCCGCAAAATGATTCTATTTTACATTTGACAACTGTTGGCACGGTCTCAAGAAATTGACAAATTTGATTTCTGAATTCAAATATGAGGTTTAACTCTTACAGGAAAATAGAGTTTTGTCTATTTCTATTAATGTTTTCATTACAAGGACAAATTATATCCCATTATTTTTCTCAAGCTGGGGAAAAAATAAACATTGATAATCGGTACCAAAATATTTCCCACACAAAGGAAGCCAAGGGCAAAAAAAAGAAAGGCTCTTCTAGATGAGTTTTTGTATTTTGAAAAGCAATTAATTTGGAAAAACTATACTCCATATAAGCCACAATCTTTGTTATATTGCTGCTTCCTTGTTTAGGAATAGATTTTTTAAATAGTTTTTGGAATGACAGAAATGAAAGTGAATAAAATAGGCAGTAAATCATTCCTATTTAAATTTTGGTGAGACAATTATTTCCTCCAGTATTTTTTCAGAGTTTTATAAATATTTGGAATGTTTTCCCTTACAAAGTACTCTTTTGAATATATGGCATTGTCAAGGTTAGAAGTGATATTTAAGTGTTTGTTTTGTCTTAAAAAAGCCACAAAGCCATATTTGATTCTGAGGAATTCAACCCACTCAAATAACATCATAGTTTTCCAGTAAAAAACCCAGGAACACATCACTGTCCCTTATCTGCCATTAAATTCAGAAAGCATTTAAGTGTCAGCTGTATACAGAAAGATGAACATTGAGAGGGTTCCTGCACTCAAAAAATTCACAATGTTATAGAAAAATAAGGCTGGTACTCAACTATCAACTATGGGGCAGTTTAGATATGCCTATAAGAAATGTAGTACAAGCAATTATTTTCAACTGGTTAGATCAGGGAAATTTCATGGAAAAGGAGGGAACTAAAGTAGGTCTTAATAGGGAAAAATACATTGAACAGGAGAAGATGTTCAGAATATTTATCATTAATTAAATCAACGAGAGCAGTGAGGAACATGATAGTAGAAACTGCCAGAAGAGAATTTGGAAGAAATTGGAGGGAAAGACCAGTTAACCTATAACCATATTCATGAGTACACACACACACACACATACACACACACACACACGCGCGCGCGCGCATATATATATGTAGACAGCCAATCATTCAATAAGCATTTATAATAATAAATAATTTTAAATAAATTTTAATTAATCCATAAATGATATTAAAATAAACTAATAATAATACATTTAATTAAAATAAATGATAAATCTTAACACTAAGCATTGCCTGTGATGTACTAGGCACTGTGCTAAGTGCAGAGGTTACAAAGAAAGGCAAAAAAAACAGTCATAACCATCGAGGAGCCCACAGTCTAATGAGAGAGACAAATGTGCACCAAAATCTACATACAGAATAAGGAGGAAATGATCAAGAGAGGGAAGACACTAGAACACAAAGACACATGGGACTTTTCAGTAGAGTAAAACAAGAGGAGTCTCTGTAAAGCTCAAGACCTGGTTATTTGCTTCAGAAACAAACTATTCTAGTCCATCCCTAATCCTCTTGTGCCCTCTTTTTCTTCCCCACCCCCGTTTCTGTTTTAAGCACCCATTACTACCTCTAGCCCCTCAAATCTACAGTCTATACTAATTTTCCTTACCATAACTTGGTTGCATACTGATTTTAGGCTGGAACTTCCTGGCTGAAAAACAGCCCTGCCACATATATGGACATCAGCCAGCACCATGGAACTCCCTGTCACTGCCCATGATGGGCAAATAAAGAGATTTGCCTTTGACATAGGAAATAGTCTGTGATGAAATAGAGAGGACAGAAAGGGCCAGGTAAGGGGGGGGGGGCACAACAAATAGTTTAAAATGAAGATAGAATATGTACAGGGAATGAATTTGAAAAATAAAAGGCTAGAAAGACATTTTAGAACCAATTTGTGCCCTGAAATGCAACCATGAGGCATTGCTATTTTATTCTAGAGTGAAAAGGGACCTATTATAGTTTTGGAGAAAGTTATCTTCAGGGGTTTTTTACATATTAAATCTTCTCATACATTACATTGTCCATCCATACAGGGCTATTTGCTATTTCTTGTACATAATATTTGATTTCTTGTTTCTGGAAAGGCAACTAGGTGCCTCCAATGGATAAAGCCCTGAGTCTGGAGTCAGGAAGATCTGAGTTCAGATTTGATCTCAGATACTTACTAACTGTACAACCTTGGACAAGTCTCTTTACCTCTCTCTGCCCATCACAGTTTCCTCAACTGTAAAATAGGTATAATAATAGCACCTATCTTCTAGAGTTGTTGTGAGAACAAAATGAGATAATGTACTTAGCACAGTGCCTGGTATACAAGTAGACTTTTACTAAATGCTTGTTTCCTTCTATTGTACAGGCATAGATTGTAATGGTCTTTCTTCTCAACTCTATATCTTGGGAGTCCTCTTGAGGCTTGGTTAGAATGAAATCTCCTACAAAAGAAGGTTTTCCCAATTTTTTTGGTTGAGTTCTCCTTCCATCCCAAATTAATTCGTTTTTACTTGTTATGTGTTTTATATGTTGGCATAATGAATGAAGCATTTATTAACTACTAACTATGTGCAAAGCACTGTGCTACGTGTTGGGTATACAAATAAAAGTAAGATTGTCTCTGCTCGAACCAGGAGAAATGTGTACACGATTACAGATGCAATGTACGTGTGATGACCAACGTTGATAGACTGGAGTCTTCTCAGCAATGCAGAGTTATAAGTCAACTCCAAAAGACTCATGATGGAGAAAGAACTAGAAAGAACAGATTTTGAATGCAGATTGAAGCAAACTACCTGCTCTCTGTCTTCTTGTTTGGTTTTGTTTCCTCTTTCCCATTGTTCATTCCATCTGATACAATCCTTCTTTATAACCTGACTAATGTTATCTAATGTGAAACTATTTGCAGATCCTATACCTGATTGCATGCTGCCATGGGGAGGGGAGGAGCTGGGGGGAGGAGAGAGAAGGGGAGAAAATTTGAAACTCAAGGAATTATGTAATTAAATCCTGTAAACTAAAAGCAAACAAGCAAATTAATAAAGACCAAAAAAATTAAAAAAATAAAGGACTATGCTATTATATTATTAAAAAAAAGATTGTCTCTGCTCTCAAGAAACTCACATTCTAATAGGACAGAAAACAAATACGGAAAGTTTCAGCTGTAAGTCCAATGCAGAGGCAAAGATGATAGTAATGACTTTTCTTTAATGTCATTTCCATTGATAAAATCTTCAGTTTCTAATATTGAAGTATCTGACAATGCCAGCAATTTGGTAACAAGAGATTTCATTTTGGCTTTTTATAGATGTGGCTATAATATGTGCAGGAGCAGTTACCAGGCTTCATTTTTACCAGGGTTACTTCCCATGATGATGGCTAAGGGTATTGGTTTGGATGCATTGCTATTTCCAAGGCTTTTTGATTCAGAATCTTGGACTATCTCCATCAGGGTCAGAGTCAAGGTGATGGAGGTTTGACTATGAATCCTGTTTCTTGTCTCTTACGCGGGTTCCCCACTGCTTTAGCTAGGCTGGCCTGCCTGCCCTATGAATGGCAGCTCATTGGCAGTTGACAAGAAAGGCTGACCCCTCTCCAAATGTTCTGCTTCTCCAAATGATGGTCTTGAATGTTGGACTAGACATCCTGGGGGGTGCTACTTCTACTTGCTGGTGACAGCTGGTCAGCAACTGTTGCTGGTGATAAGGAAGAAAATGGGACCTTTCTCTGTAATGATTTCTTCCTTCAATAATGACTGTTGGGGTTGGACTGGAAGCAAATCTGGTGGTTTAGGGAATACTGCTATTCTCAGGGCTCTTGGGCTCTGGCTCTTGGGCTATCTCCATCAGATCTTAGGGGAGTTTGTGGACAAAGTAATGTTGATGGTAGTTTGACCTGCCTAGCTCAGGCTACCTTCCATTCTCTCCTGCAGGGCATGGTGTGCCCACTGTTTCAGCTTGACTGGCCCATCTACCCTATGAATAGCAGTTGGCAATTGGTGGGGACAGATGGTCTGAGGAATGGTGCCACTCCCAGGGCTCTTGTGCTCATCTGTCTGTTAGTGGCAGAGAGTGTTCTTTGGAGACTAAAAGATCTAGTTTTAAGTACAGCCTCAGATGCATACTGGCTGTGTTCTCCCAGTGCTTCTTAAACTGTGGGTCATGACCCTCTGTGGGTTGCCACAACTCACAGTTTAAGAAATGCTGAAGTGGTCCTGAGTGGAAAAAGCTTAAGAAGCCCTGGGAGTCTAGGCTAGTCATTTAACTTGTGGCCCTGGCGATTCTCTTAAACCTTGTTCATAACTACTGTAGATCTGCATTGGAAGATGGCCCTTACACACTGTGGTTCCCCATACTTTTTAAATGACACGTCCAGAACAAAAATATTTTGCATTTTGAATTTACTCAGTTATATATACATCACTTTCCTCCCCAATAGAATATAAATTCCTCCAGAGTAGAGAATGGTTTATTTTTATTTTTGTATCCACAATGTCTAGCAAAATAACCGGAAATTAGTGGGGACTTAAATGTTTGATCTTAGAGCATAAAACACATATTCATAGCTCAATGGTAATATAGAGGTCATCTAGTATAACCCTTTTATTTTGTAGATGAGGAAACTGAACTTCATAGAGATCAAGTGACTTGTCCATGGGTACATAGCGAGTAAATCTCAGAATCAAGATTTGAATCAACATGGTTCTGACTACAGCACTCTGTCCATGTTGCTTGTTTGATTGAATTGAATTAAATTAATGACATATTTAATGTGTGAAAAATGGATATCAATGGAGGTTGAGAGGAGGAGATAGCTACAAAAAAACATGGCAGGGGTAGAAGTGACAAGACTTTTCAGTGGATTGTGTCAAAGGTGACTCAGAGTTACAGTAATTGAAAAAATAGTGACAACATTCATCGAAAAAGGGGAAATGGGAGGAGGGGCTATTTTAGGAGGAGAACAATATTTTAGACTTACTAAATTTTTTAAATTAACTATTTTTACTTTTCAATATTCAGTTCTACAAGTTTTTGAGTTTTAAATTTTCTCTATCTCCCTCCCCTCCCCCCTCTCCAAGACAGCATGCAATCCGATATAGAGTCTATATATATATATATATATATATATTCATATGAAACATATTTTCATGTTAGTCAAGTTGTAAAAAAGAATGAGAACCAATGGTATGAAGCATAAGAAAGAAGAAACAAAGTGAAACAGAGAGAGAGCAAATAGTATTAGATGACTGAGTTGGAAATGAGATCAGGACATCCCAGTGGAGAGCTCTGTCCATCAGGTCATTGGAGAGGAAGGAACAGACTAAGTAAGACTGGAGCTTGTTGCCCTTCAGTTGTTTTCAGCCCTGTACGACTCTTCATGACCCCATTTGGGATTTTCTTGGTAAAGATACTGGAGTGGTTTGCCATTTCCTTCTCCAGCTCATTCTACTACAGATGAAAAAACTGAGGCAAACAGGGTTAAGTGACTTGTCCAGGAGAACACAACTAGTACGTGTCTGAGGCCAGATTTTAACTCAAGAAGTCCTCTTCTTCCTGACTTCAAGCCCAACATTCTATTCATGGTCTGACACCTGGCTGGAGCTAGACACATGGAATTCACCTGCATGCAGGTAATAATTGAAATCACAGTAATAAGATCGGTAAAGAAGAGGGTTTGAAAAGAGTACAGAATAAAGAGGAAAGGAAGAACTTTGAATCTGGCAATTAAAAGTAATTAGAAACCTTGGAGAGGGTAGAATCAGTAGAGTGGTGGGATTGGAAATCCGATCCCAAGGCGATGAGGAATGTTCAGGTGGGAAGAAAGCACAGACAGGTTTAGCTGACAATTTCCAGAAGTTTAGCGGTGAAGAGCATCAGAGAGTGGGAGAGGTTGAGAGAATAATAGAAGCAGTCTATCAATTAATTAACCCAAAGGCATTTGCGTGTACTATGGATCAGGCATCATAGAGATGAGTGGTGAGCACAGGGAGACAAATACAATCCACAAAATAATACCTAATCACCAAGAAGGAGCGGAAGAGCAAACAAGAATCCACATAAGTATCTGCGGAATAATATCAAAGAGAATAATACAAATAAATGCAATGTCGTTTAATGCAAGGGAGTTTGGGAGGAAGGAGAATGGTAGTACAGTAGGTAAAGTTTCACTTACAAGTCAGAATTTTAGCTTTCTGAAGGAAGAGAGGGATTGTACGAGGCAGAAGGAAGGAGAGATTGCATTCCTTTCGTGGGGAGAGCCAGAGAGAAGGCAAAGAGAAAAGAAATGGCTTGTTGTGTGTGAGGAACAGAGACAATGACAATTTTGTTAGATGACAGTGTAGGCAGAGAGTAATGTACAATGATGCTGGGAAGGCAGGTTTGGTCCAGGTCATATATAGCTATAAAAGTTAAAAATATCTTGGATACAATAGGGACCCCCTGGAGCTTATTGAATAGGGGAGTGACATGATCAGATGAACACTTAAGGAAAATCACTTTTGACACCAGAAGAGAGGGTGTAGAGAAAGACTTGAGACAGGGAGACCAACTAGAAAGCTGTTGCAATGATCTAAGCAAGAGGTAATGAGGTCCTGAACTAGGGTGATAGCTGTTGTATAAATAGAGAGAAGGTGAATATGAAAGGAGGGTCATTTTTTTTGGTTTTTGGTTTGCTTTGCTTTGTTTAGAGAATAAGCTGATAAATGGGTAGAAAAAATATACATGTGTGAAAGAGAAACAGAAAGAGGGAGAAAAGGAGAGAAGAAAGAGAAAGATTAGGTGGGAAAACAGTGATCAGTGAAGTAACATTCATTAGGAGAAGGGGTGCTATTTTATGGTTGTTTGTAGGTGAATATGGGAGAATTACAGTGATTTACTGCTTACTTAGCCATCTTGACCCCCACCCTCTAGGAGGAATCAGATAATCAGAGGGAGAAGCTGAAGCATGAAGGGCACTTCCAATGTGAGAAGTATTCCAGGAGAGGAATGAGCTTCCAGGGTGAAGAGGTTTCTATGGCATGGTAGAGAAATTCCTATGGAGAGAATCGAGGCTATAGCCTGGGATAACATGAAGGGAGACTGTTGCCATTCTCACTAAGTAGGATGTGTAGTCATATTGTGAGAGAGTAGGGAAGGAGCCACAAATTTAGTTCAGGGAGAGAGGAGAAGGTTTAGCATGGCTGCTGCTCAGAGTCTTTTAGGGAGTAAAAAAGAAAGGATTCCCTTGTGGCTATAAAGGCCTACTTGAAGAAAGAAAACAGAGTGGTACCCCAGGGCTTAGGAGATGAACTGGAGAAATGAAGGGTACAGAGGCAATGGGGCTTATAGAAGCATCACTCTGCCTTTTTTTCCCCTTAATTATTGTCTGCAACCAGTTCTCCCTACAGAAAATTTACAGAAAGGCATCAACAAATTCAAAGCTAATGAAATTGAACACCTTGAGGACTGTAGTATAGGATCATAAAGATGGAGCTGGAAGGTACCTGAGAGCCCATTGAGTCCAAACCCCCTTATTTTACAAAAGCAAAAACTCCCCCCCAGAGACATTAAGTGACTCACTTGCTCAAAGACATAGAGCTAATAGGCAGAAGATTAGGTCTTATATCCAAGGCACTCTATATTGTGTTGCTTAGGACCCAGGCAAAGAAACTGTATGATAATATATCATTTTTATACCTTAGGCCTATGGAATTGGTTGCTATTGGCTATTTCCATGCCCATTTATTTGTTTCTTTAGTAGGAAATGAAATACAACTTCAGTGGGCCAAGAAACCTCACAAAATCTTAAGTTCTTTTAAAAGTCTATCTGGTTTGGATTTAGATGCCACTACCTATTTGTATGGAGAATGCATGAGGTTTCCCTGACTTAGAGGGCATTTTCAGGCAATTAGAGTCATACTAACATGGAATGTTAGAGCAGGGTAGAGCCTTAAAGATCACCTAATCCAACTCTCTTGTTTTACAGATGAGCAAACAGGAGAGCAAAGGAATGAAGTCATGGGCCCAAGGTTATGTAGAAAGTGTCAGGACTGGGATGGAAACACCAGCCTCTAGAAGAGGAAGTGGGACTAGATGACCTCTAATTTTTCCATTTAGTTATAATAATCTCTACGTCTATAATACTACAAGTTATTTCAATAAAGTGTTTAAGGTCTCCAGGATTCTTGGACCCACTGAAACTGGAAGAAGTCAGATTCACTTTATGAATTGTTTCCTTAAATAGCCTTAAGCTCAGAGTCAAATCATTTTGGTCATTGGATGTCAAGCAAAATGAGGAGCTGAGCTAAAAATAGCTCACATTTATGTAACACTTTGAAAAGCACCATTCTCACAACAGCTCTGTCAGGTGGAGATAGCAAGCATTGTTACCCCCTTTTCACAGATGAGAATACTTGAGATTTGGGTCTACTAAAACTCAACCACATTGCCACACTGAAAATGCATTTTTTTAATATTATGCTAAACTTCCGATTGTCTGAGATTATTATGGAAGGGGATGCTTGTTTAAAGCTATGTTTGCTTGTTTTTTTAATAATTCCTGAGTTATTGTAATGGGCAATATGTCAATATTCATGCCATTGAGGGAACTCTGGGTAACCAAATCACTAGGCAGATACCACATGAATGACTATGTGAGACTGAATCAGGCAAAGTCAATAACCAATCATTTCCCACCATGAATCTTGACTTCAGCTGCATTCAGGAAGTCTATGCCATTGTCTTTGAGCCTTATTCTTTTGTTCAATCATCTGAGTTGTATACAACTCTTTGTGACCACATTTGGGGTTTCTTTGGCAAAGATATTAGAGCGTTTTGCCATTTCCTTGTCTCTTTTTACCTCTAAGTGTCTGAAACCAGATTTGAACTCATGAAGATGAGGCTTTCTGACTTCAGGCTTGGCATTCTATCCACTGGGCTGCCCTTCTTGGAGCCTTAATTATAACAAAAAAGCATGATGCAATGAAGAGTTTTGGATTTGGAGTAGCTCTTTTTGCAGTGGCAAAGAATTGGAAACTGAGGGGATGCCCAACAATTGGAGAATGGCTGAAAAAGTAGTTGCATATGATTGTAAGGAAATGTTATTTTGCTCTAAGAAATGATGAGCATGATGCCTTCAGAGAAACTTGGGAAGACTTATCTGAACTGAAGTGAAGTGAGCAGAACCAGGAGAATGTTGTATACAGTAAGTAAGAGTCATGGTCTCTTCAAGAATAAAGTACAAACCACACAATAATGATCAACTGTGAAAGATTTAGCTACTCTTATCAATGACCCAAGTTAACTCCAAAGGACCCACAATGAAAAATGCTATCCACCTCCAGAGAGACAAGTAATAAACTCTGAGTGCAGATTGAAGCATACTTTTTTCATGTTATCTTTCTTGCTTTTTTTTCCAACATGGCTCATATGGAGCTATATTTTACATGACTTCACACATATAATTGATATCATATTGCTTGTCTTCCAATGGTTAGGGAAGGGTTGGGAGGGAGTGAAAGAATTTGGAATACAAAATTTCAAAAAATGAATGTTGAAAATTTTTAAAGAATAAAAATAGAAGACACAAAAAAACATGTACTATTGGGAATTTTCAAAGATTGTATGTGATTAATGATTAATCAAGGGTCAATCTAGGCTTTATAAATCTGTACTGACAACAGAGCCATATATGATGTGTCCATGGATACACACTGTTGCCACAAAGCTACACAAAAGAACCACCTGCATCCCAAGGTGGCTTCCTTCAAGAAGCCAAATCCTAGCCATTTGAACTATCCAACAAAAAAAGGGTGAGTGGGGGAGGGAACGTGACAAGGGCCTTTCAAATTTGCCTAAATGCTTTGCTCCTATCTCCAAAGTCCCCATAGTTGTGGAGACAAGGTCTTTGACCCATGTGATATCCGGTTGATTCCAGTCCTCCATCAGACACAGACATGTCATTCTAAGTTTTCAGCTTTCTTTGGCAGGGTTCTGAACAAGGAGTATAACTGTGGCAGCAAACACCCCAAGCGTCCTCAGGGTTTGCTGCCAGCACAGGTTCTTGGATCTGCTTTGTTAAAGGAAAGCAACTCAAAATGGGTTAACAAGCTTACTTCAATCAGTCAGACATATATCGTTTACCTTGTTCAGGGGAAAAAGGTCAGCACCTCGAACTTCAAAGTATACAGACAGAATTATCAAGACAGAAACAGATCAAGTAGACAGCTTTCCAAACTGTCCAACCATTACATCCATACCCAGTCAACATCTGGGTTTTTCAAAGCTAGGGGGGCTCTGGACAATGGCTTCCCAGAATCCAGATCAAATCACAGAACACTTCTCAAAGTGAGCCCCCAAAAACAAAGCTACACATCAGGGCTTATATAGCCTTCTCCTGGCTCAGAGAATGTAACAACCTTATTGACTCACTGGCCAATCAAGAAGTATCTACTGAAAAACAAGCCTCCCACCCCAGGCTCCAGGTGCACTTTAGCCTAGGGGCAGGGAAGATCTTCAAATTTACATTCCCATTACATAACTGTTTCAGATCCAACACAATTGTCTTGCATAAATTATGCCAGTGGAAGAGGCTGAGTGAACTGCACACCATGCAACCATGGGAAACAGCAAGCTGGAAGAGAGGCGAGACAGTCACTTGGGATTTGGCAGGATCAGTTAAGGTGATTCTGTGTGGGAATGAAACTGAAAGGATAATACCTAGAAAGCTCGATTTCCAGTGCTCCCAGCACAGTGAAAAGCAAAGTCACTTTTGCAGAGTGTCTATAGACAAGTTAGAGTAGATTTTCTTTCCTAGAGACCTTCAAGACCAATCTCTCATTTTACAGATTAGGCACCTGAGGTTCAGAGTGGTTAAGTGACTTGCCTAGGTATACACAGCTAATTAAAAACTAAGGTGGGATGTGAAGTCAAGTCTGCTTGACTGCAAGTTCAGTCCCCTTTCCACTATATTATGCCACTCAAAAGCCCATAGTTTTAGCATTGCCAGGCTAGGGCTCTTTTGACAACTATACCTCAAATTCAGGTATACCTCTGAGCAGATGGGTCCCCAAACATCTAGACCAAATACACTGTACAGCATCCCAGAAGTTCTAAAGCATTTTTGCTTTTATAGATTTACCATTTTCACTCTCGACTTGGTTTCCAAAGAGAAGTGTCCCCCTTAGACATTTCCCTCCTATTTGGTTCTCTTCTGAGGTTCTCCTCTTTGTGAAGTAAATTTTCCTTTCTTCCTTCTGTTCTCTCTTCTATGAATCTTCCTCACCTAATTCCCCAAGGCAAAATCAGTAAAGATCAGCTTATAGCTCTCTACTAGAGCATGAGGTAAAATCTAAGGGAATCAAATGGGGTGCCAATGGGGTGCTTGCCATTTTACCATATGGATTTCTATACCTTGTCATGAACCTGTTTCTCCACCTGTGTTTATGAAATTTCTTTGACTTGACCAGAGTCTGCTAGCTGTACCAACAGATCTTCAGTGAGCATGCTCATTACATTCTGGTCAAATTGAAGACTGAGTGATGCAGCGCGATATCTTTTAAGTTGCCTGTGAATTGCCCACGACTGCTCCCCAAAGCATAAAACAGTCTTTTGCTGGCAAAACAACTTGTTTTATAACACATCTGGTGCATCTGCCGAGACCAGAAGAATATTTTTCTGCATGAACTGAGATTGGCAAACAATTTTATTTTTACTGTCTCAACTGGGGGTTTCAGATTCAGAGTACTGCAGGGGAGAGAAAGAACTCAGAGGCCATCACCTACTCTAACCCTTTGTAGAGCATGAATACCCTCTGCAAAATCCCCAACAATTGTTTCTCCAATCCCTGCTTTGAAGACCTCCCATCACAGGAAACTCATTACTTCCCCTGACATAGCCCATTCCATTTTTGGACAGTTCTAATGTCTATGAAGAATTTCTTAATTTTGCACAGAAAGCTATTACCCTACAATGTCTATACATTAGTCCCACTTCTGTCTCCTCTCCCACCCCACCCTCACACAGATGCTGACTGTCAGTTAATACTGTGTGTCATGTCTATGTTCAGTGTTGGGGATACAAAGAGAGGTGAAAAAGAGCCAAGGAGCTTACAGTCTAACGGAGAAGAAAACATGAAAACAACCATGGGCAAATAAACTATGCAGAGGATAAACTGGAGGTAATCCAAAGAAAGAAGCCACGAAAATGAAGACTTCCTGTAGAAGGTGAGCCCTTAGCAGGGACTTGAAGGAAAGCAGAGGAGAACCTTCCTTGTATGGAGGAGAGCCAGCGAAAAGGCAGAGCTGGAAGTGGAGTGACAGGTGTGAGGAACAGGTGGCCCAGTGTCACTGGATCACTGCTAAGGGGTAAAAAGACTAGAAAGGTGGAGGGGACAGGTGATGTTATGAAGGGCTTTAAATAACAAAGAGAAGCCTTTATTGGATCCTGTAAGTGATAGGGAGCCACTAGAGTTCCTTGGGGGAGGGGAGAGGAGAAGAAGGGGGAAGATGATGTGGTCAGGCCTGAGTCGGAGGGAGATCACATTGTCTGCTGAGCGAATGATGGGCTGGAGATGGGGGAGCCAACCAGCAGGATGTTGCAATAATCCAAGCCAAGGGCAAGGCCAAGCAGACAAGATCTAATCCCCTTTCTTAAAATATTCCAAAAACAGTCATTCCTATTCCCACTACTTAAATCTTATCTTCTCTAAGCAAAGATCCTTCAAGAGTGGGGAACCTGCATCCCCAAGGCCACACGTGACCTTCTAGGTCCTTTTGCAGCCTTTTGACTGGGTTCAAGTTTTACAGAACAAATCCTTTTATTATGGGAATTTGTTCTGTGAAGTTTGGATTGAGTCAAAGGACCGCACTTGAGGGCCTACAGGGCCACATGTGGTCTTGAAGCTGCAGGTTCCCCACCCTTGTAGAAAGTTAGTTCATTCCTTGTGGCATAATTTCTGGGTTTTTTTTTCCACCATCTTGGTTGCCCTTATCTATGCATACCAGCTTCTCAATGTCCTTCCTAAAGTATGATACTCAGAACTACCCAGAATACTGCAGATGGAGTCTAGGCATGGAAGAGAACAATAGCATCCCTCCCTCCATTCATCTGGGGATGGGCAGTTCCCATTTCTCTCTATTGCCCATTATTATCTCACTAAGCAGATCTTCAATAATCTTTTTCTTGCCTTTAACATAGTTTTAAAAACTATGGTTAGCTGGGTGGCACAGTGGATTGAGTAATCTTGAGTCAGCAAGATATGAGTTCAAATCCAGCCTCAGACACGAGCTGTGTGACCCTGGGCAGTCCCTTAACCCCGTTTGCCCCAGTATCTTCATGTATAAAATGAACTGGGAAAAAAAATGTTAAAACACTCCAATATCTTTGCTAAGAAAATCCCCAAAAGGGGTCATAAAGAGTTGGACACAACTGAAATAACTGAATAACAAGAAGAATGCAGCTTTTTAAAGTCCTTTTCTGCTTCCTTTAGCATTTATCAGAAGCCTCATCTCACGCCAGGCTCTAGTGTTCCTGCTGCTGACCCTGTTATTATTTTTCATTCCGTCTCTTGCTTCACTCTCTTATTTAGGTCCTTTAAAAATGTAGTTCTGGCTGTACAGGCATCTAATTAACATCAGGTTGGGATTTTTTTAGATAACTCCTTTTATTCGTCATTTCCAACTAGCTTGTCAAAATTTATTTCCTTGTTGCTTCTTCTAATCCAAAGGGTCATTACCTTGATTCGTCTCACCAACTTCTTTGGCAATCTGAGGGTTCCTAGGAATTTCTTTTCAGAGTAACATTTTTAAATGACTGAAGGAAATGCAGGGATGAGTTAGTGGAAATGTAAAATGTAATTTATTTCCCATCCGAATACGTAGAACTCCTGATATCTATACAGGAACCCCTCCTTGGACCCCAAGAGCTAACTGCTCTTGGACATTTGATGATGCCATCTTAAATTTACTTTCTTAGCTTCAGGAAAGTAATAAAGATTTTTGAGCAAAGGAGTGATGACCAGATCTATAGCATGCTGACAATTTTCTGAAGTGTAGATTAGAAGAGGGAAAGAGGAGAATTGGGAAGGCTATTGAAATAGACCAGAAGAGTTGTAATAAGTATGGTGGTGATGAAAATAGGTGAAAAGCAATATCAGTTATATTACAGAAAACGAATCAACCAAACTTGGTGACATTAGACGAGTCACTTAAGCTCTCTGGACTTCTGCTTCCTTATGTGTCAAGTGAGGGAGTTGGAATATGTGATCTTTTTAGTATTCATTCTTATTATTAGATTTGAGATGTGAGCAAGATGGAAGAGCTAAAGGTAAGGTGTTAATTGTCCAGTTATTTCAGTAGTGTCCAACTCTTCATGACCACATTTGGGTATTCTTGGCAAAGAAACTAGAGTAGTTTGCCATTCTCTTCTCCAGATCATTTTATATATGAGGGACTGAGGCAAACAGGGTTAAGTGACTTACCTAGGGTCACACAGTTAGTAAATGTCTGAGGCCGGATTTGAACTCGCAGAGATGAGTCCTCTTCTATCCACTATACCACATAGCTGCCCAAAGACAATAGAGAAGTTTCAAATATGAAAAACCAGATGAATTAGTTGGGAAGAGGGCACCAATAGAAAGAGTGATTTTGGGAGAAAGAGTAAGTTTAAAGGGGGAATTAGGAAGTCTTGTTCTATTCTACATTACAGGAATTTGTATACATTATTTTACTTTCTACTAGGTTGCAAGCTACATGAAGGGTAAGTCATGTCTTTTTTCTCTATTTCCTCTACATCTAGTACATTGTTTTGCACGCAGTAGGAATTCAATAAATGGTTGTTGAATTGATGTATTTAGAAAATTCATTTGTTTTTGTATAGTATATGAAGAAAAAGTGAACTTTTGTCAAATTGTGAGGTAGAAAGCTATGTTTGTTTGCTCTTTTGTTGCTTTGTCATTATTCCCAGGCAGCTCTGTGCTATGCCTGCTTGATTGAATGTCTTCCACTCCCCTTTGCCCTCAGGCATCCAATGACCTCATACTCCCTCTACTAGGGCCTTAAGAAGCAACCCAGAGGTCGGCGTGTCACACTACAGCAAATGGGTAAAAGTTAAAAGGCATGTTTGAACAGAAAGGTTTTTCAGTGTTCTTTAAAATATTTCAAATTGGCGGTTGCCTCTTTTGCCTAAAAGTAAGGGTACTTCTGCATACAGGCATAGCCTCAGTGAATGGATACACTCAGTGAATGGGTAAGCAGCAGAGTGAATATATCAGTAAGGGCTGTGAACCTCACATCCTCTGAGGGCTGCTATAGCACAGCAGTACTGGGATTTCAGGGAACATCTCTGCCTGATGGTCCAAAACAAGAAACAGAGACCAGATATTGGCTTCAGAACTGATCATTCCTCCAGAATTAAATTACAAACTGGAATCTGAGTGAGGTTACTGAACCAACAATTCAGCATCATTCTTTTGGTCCAGTATGTTGGCACACAAGAATATGAGCATGGATGTACCTGGAACATTGCTGCCTTACATTTGCATATTCATGGTACCAAGATGCCTGGGGACCAGCCAAAACAGCTCTCAGAAGCAAATCAAAAGGGATACAATTATAAGGTTTCAGAGTGAATAAAAAAAAAAAAATCCTGTGAACCAAGCAGTTTTCATTTGCTGATTAGTAAAGCCATTTCCCAAAGCTGACTAATAAAGATTCAAAGCCTCCTTCACCCAGAACAGGTAAATTGGCATTTAAATTGGAAGACAAACTGAGGAAGGCAAAGAATAGAAAACACTTGACTCGCTCCAAGTAGGGAAGGCTGTTTACTTTTTGTTCAGTGTTAACGATGTAAAATGCTCTCTACTGGGCATAATACAATCAGGAACATGGATGTTAATAAATGAATCCATCAAGAGGTATTTACTGAAGATCCACAATATGCCCGATACTGTACTAAACCCTGTAGAGGCAGAAGAAATATAAAAGATGATCCTTACTTTTTAAAAAATTTGCATATTTTATTTTTCTTTCAATTACATGTAAAAGTAATTTTTTTTTTCATTTTGAGTTTCAAATCCTTTCCCTCACTCTCCTTTCCCATCCTTGAGAAGGCAAGCAACTTTATATAAATTATACATGTGCAGTCATGCAAAACATATTTCCATATTAGCTGTGTTGCAAAGCACAGACCAAAAAAAGAAAAAGAAAGTAAAAAAAAAAAGTGTGCTTCCATCTGCATTTAAACTACATTAGTTCTTTCTCTGGAGGTGGAAGGCATTTTTCATCATAAATTCCTTGGAATTTTCTTGGGTTATTTTATTGTTAAGAATACCTGTCATGCACAGTCGATCATATTAGTACATATAGGTCATATAGTAGATCATATAGTACAATATTGCTATTACTATGTGCAGTGTTCTCCTGGGTTTTGCCCATTTCACTTTGCATCAGTTAATATGTCTTTCCAGATAGTATTCCATCACAATTATATACCACAACTTGTTCAGCTATTCCCCAAAGGATGGGCACCATCTTGATTTCCAATTTTTTGTCAACACAAAAATAGATTTGCTATTAACGTATGATTCTTTATAAAGAGGTTCTTTTCCCTTTTCTTTGAACCCTTTGGGATACAGATGTAGTGGTTGTATTTCTGGGCCAGAGGGGATACATAGTTTTATAGCCCTTTGTACATGGTTCCAAATTGCTCTGCAGATTAGTTGGATCAGTTCACAACTCCACCAACAATGCATTGATGTTCTGATTTTTCCACCTCCCCTCCAGCATTTCATTTCCTTTTCCTGTCATATTAGACAATCTGATAGGTATAAGGTGGTAGGTACCTCAGACTTGTTTTAATTTGTGATTCTCTAATTAGTAGTGATTTAGCAATTTTGATTTCTTCTTCTGAAAATTGCCTGTTCATAACCTTTGACTACTTAGTAACTGGAGAATAACTTGTATTCTTATAGCTTAGACTCGGTTTTCTATGTAATTGAGAAATAAGGCCTTTATCAGAGACACCTGCTATAAAAAACAAATTCCCCAGTTTTCTGCTTTCCTTTCAATTTTGGCTAGATCTAATCTTGGTTTTCTTTGTGCAAAAAGCATTTTAATTTAATGCAATCAAAATTATTCATTTTATACCCCATCATGCTCTGTATTTCTTGTTTTATCTTAAAACCTTCCCTTGTCCATGAATCTGGCAGGTGAAATATTCAATACTCCCTAATTTGCTTATGATACCACCCTTTATGTCTAAATAATGTACCCATTTTACCTTATCTTGGTATATGGTATGGTATGTTGTTCTATACTTAATTTCTAACAAACTATTTTCTAGTTTTCCTGGAAGTTGTCCTGAAAACTCATATTTTTGCTTTTAACAAACTCTAAACTATTTGTGGCCATTTTGTACTGTGTATTGTGTATTTATTGTATTCCACTGTTCCACCACTCTATTTCTTATCCAGTAACATATTGTTTTCATGGTACTACTAAGATATCTTCCTTCCCATTGTTTTTTTTTTTAATTTTTTTCCTTTATATTCTTGACCTTGTGTTCTTTCAGATGAATTTTTGGTTGCTTTTTCTAGCTTTATAAAAAAAAATTTGTGGTAGTTTGATTGGTATGATGCTGAATAATAAATTAATTTAGGTAGCATTTTCAATTTTATTATATTGGTTTCGCCAACCAGTGAGCAATTAATACTTCCCTAATTGTTTTGATTCAACTTTATTTGTGTGAAAAGTGTTTTGTAATTGTGTTCACATAGTTTCTGGGTTCATCTTCATGGGTAGAATCCTATATATTTTATAATGTCTACAGATATTTTAAAATGGAATTTCTTTTTCTATCTCTTCCTGCTGGACTTTGTTGGTAGTATATAGAAGTGCTAATGATTTATGTGGGTTTATTTATATCTTGAAACTTTGCTGAAATTGTTAATTATTCTAAGTTTTCAGTTGATTCTCTAGAATTCTCTAAATATACCACCATATTATCTGCAAAGAGTGATGGTTTTGTTTCCTTGTTGTCTATTCTAATCCTTTCAATTTCCTTTACTCCTCTTATTTCTATAGTTAACATTTTTAGTACCATACTGAATAACAGTGGTGATGGTAAGCACCCTTGTTTCACCCCTGATCTTAATGGGAAGGCTTCTATCTTATCCCCATTACAGATAATGCTTGCTGATGGTTTGAGGTAGATACTGCTTATCATTTTAAGGAAAATTGTATTTATTTCTTTCCTTTCTAGAATTTTTTGTTAAATAGGAATGAGTTTTGTATTTTGTAAAAAGCTTTCTTTGTATCTATTGAAATAATCATATGATTTTTGTTGGTTTTCTTTTTGAGATGGTCAAATAGTCTGACAGTTTTTCTGATATTGAAAAGCTCTGATTACTTGGTATAAATGCCATATGGTAATAGCATGTGATCTTTGTGATATATTGCTGTAATTCCTTTATAGCATTTTATTTACAATTTTTTTTCAATATTCATTAGTGAAATTGGTCTATAGTTTTCTTTCTCTGTTTTTATTCTTCCTGGTTTAAATAGCAGGTCTTTAAATATTTGGTTGAATTCACTTTTGAATCCATCTGGTCTTGGGGAATTTTTTCTTAGGGTATTCATTGATGGTTTCAATTGAGGATTTTTTTCTTAGGGCATTCATTGATGGTTTCAATTTCTTTTTCTAAGATGGGGTCATTTAAGTATTCTATTTCCTCTTTTGTTAATCTGGACAATTCCTGGTTTTCTATAAATATTCATCCATTCACTTAGATTGTCAGATTTATTGACATATAATTGGGAAAAATAGCTCCTAACAATTGCTTTAATTTTATATTCATTGGTGGTGAATTCACACTTTTCATTTTTGATACTAGTAATTTATTTTTCCTCTTTTTTAAATCAAAATAACCAGTGGTTTATCTTTTTTTATTGGATTCTTCATAAAGCCAGCTCCTATTTCTATTTACTGGTTCAATTGCTTTCTTACTTACAATTTTATTAATCTCTCCTTTGATTTTTCAGGATTTTCAATTTGTTGTTTAATTGGGGATTTTAAATTTTTTCTCCTCTTCTAGGTTTTTTTTTATTATAAAGTATAAATATCAAGTAGACCTCAAATGAAGAAATATATGAAGAAATCCCTAACCCATCCCTTCATGAAAGTGGAAGGCCCACAGGTCTTACACATTGCACATGTTTTCAAGCTTTTTCAATGTATCAGTTAGTTGAGCTGATCTTTTTTCCTCTCCAAAGAATACTATTTGTCATATTGGATGGGAAGGGAAGTGATTAAGTGAGTGATTTAAAAGAGATCTTGAAATAAGAAGAATAGACCTAGATGACTGGCCTGAAGTATTTAGACCCAGGGGATTCAACAAGTCTTGTTTCCTCAACTGGAAAAAGTTGAACTAAAATCCGCATACCTGGACTTGCTTAACTACATATAGTTTGGATAATAACAACTTCCCATTCCTCTTATTAAATAGTTTCTATTGTAGTCAGAGGACTGTTAAATTTAAAAGAGTGTATTATTTGTCTTATACAATATGGAGGGAACCACAGTCTCAGTTTCCTCATCTATAAAATGATAGGCTAGGACTGGATGATCCTTCACGTTCCTTCCAACTCCCACATTCTGTGACCACAGAAGATAGGAAGAGGGCTTTGAATCTTAGGCCCAAGGGGGCCTAAGGGAAGGGAAGAGGGAGGGATGCATGGAATACTATGGTAAGATAAGAAATAAAAAATATCAATAAAAACTTTTTAAAAGTTTTTTAAATTATTAAACTTTTAAATTTAAAGTTTTTTAAATAAAAAATTTTATCTAAAAACTCTGCCTTACTTATCTCACCTTTCTGCTCAGGTATGCTTATTGACTCCCTTGTAATTAGAGAGTAAAGTCCAGCCCTATGAACCTAATCTTCAAGATTCTCTAAAATGACCCTTTATTTACACAGGTTCCAAGAGGCAAACGATGACATTGTATAGGAAAAACTCTCTATCAATTATATTGTCCAAAAGTTGAATGACCTTCCTTAGAAGGTCATTGTTTCCTTTCTATTGAAGGTCCTAAAACAAAAGTACAACTGTTTGTTTGGAATGTTGTAGAAAGAATTCTTGTCAGACCAGGTGGCCTCGAAAGTCCCTTCCAAATGAGACTTCTTGGTGCTTTCCTACAATTTCCCCAAACACATTCTTATTCGGGTAGACAGTCCCCTTCACTATTCCCTGAAATCAAGCAAGTTCATTTTTGCTTTCTTGCCTTTGTTTCTGCAGCGCCTTAGCGTTTCTCAGTCCTGGAATGCTACTACTCTGTACCTATATAAACTCTAGCATCCTTCAAGCCTGGCTGCTTCCTTCCTCTTTGGAGAAGTCAAGTCTTCCTTAATCACTCAGGCTATAGCAAATGTCTACTCTTTTAGCTCATTGCCTGTATCAGCCCTTCACCTTGCACCTGCTGTCTTGCCTAGTTTCAACTCAACAGAACAAGATGCCCATCCTAGGATAAGCTCATGAATTTTAAACTCACTATCATGCTGCTTACACAAGCCTTGACTGACCTCACCTCCTTCAGCCTCCTTCCCCCTCTGTTTGAAGGGCCAAATTCCTCCCAGTACCTTCCTTTTTACAGGACAGAAAGTAGAGTCTCAGATCACTCCACCTTGCATCTGTTCTGGCTGGTTTCAACTCCATAGAAGAAGATGCTCCTTACTGGTCTCTTCCTTCTACCCTACCACTCCCTTGCCATTGCTGTCCTACCCCTTGTGGTATTGTCTCTCCCTTTAGATTGTAAACTCCTTGAGGTCAAGAACTGTCTTTCTTTTTGTTAACTATATCTCCAGCACTTAGCACAGTGCCTGGAATACCAGAGGAGTCTAATAAATGTTTATTGGATTGTATTGGATTCATTTTGGTTTTTAACATGCAGCCTTTTATTGTTATTTTCATATTTCATGTGCACATGCTTCACTTTCCCCAACCTAAAAGTAAGTTCTTCAAAAGAGAGACCACATATCCCGCTTTTTTACATTTCCCTTAGCATCAAGAATGGTGTTAGTCACACAAAAGATGAACAATAGATACTTCTTGAACTGATTAATGAAGGACTCTTAGTTGCTCACTGTTCCTGTCAGTCCTACCTCAAACACAAAGATAATGACCAATAGTATCTTGATTATTTCAAAAGATAGTATATAGGGATATATAGAAAAAACTCCATCAAGTCAGCAAGTCAAGTCAATTAGCATTTATTAATCCCTTACTGTGTGTCAGGTGAGGAGGAGGCAGCTAGATGATTCAGTGGATAGAGTTCGATACCTGGAGTCAAAAAGACCTGAGTTCAAATCTGTCCTCAAATACTCATTCCCTGTATGAGCCCAGGTAAGTCACTTCACCTCTATTTGCCTTAATTTACTTGAAAAGGAAATGGCAAAACACTCCAGTGTCTCTGCCAAGAAAACCCTATCTAGGGTTACGAAGAGTCATACACGAATGACTGAACAACAATAACAATGTAAAACACACTGTTAAGTGTTGGGAGACAAAAAAAGGCAAGAAAAACCAAGCCCTCAAGGAGCTTACAGTTTATAGGGAAAACTACACACAAGCAACTAGGTACATAAATGATGCAAACATGGTAAATTGGAAGTTGTCAACAAAGGGAAGGCACTAGCAATAAGGGGGATCAGGAAAGGGTTGTTGCAGAAGGTAAGATTTACACTCAGTCTTAGAGGCAGCCAAATGGCAGAGATGAGAAGAGAGAACATTTCAGGCACAGGGGATAAGTGAAATCATAAGAGTCAGGAAATTGAGTGTTGCCCACAAGAAACATCAAGTGATGCTGGATCATACAAAATGTCTGTGAAAGGAAGTAAAGGGTAAGAAGACTGGAAAAGTAGGAAAAATCTAGGTTATGAAGGGCTCTAAAAGTCAAACAGAGGGTTTTATATTTGATTCCAGAGGTAATAAACACTGGAGTGTATTGAGTGTGGGGGTGACATAGTCCCACCTGAGCTTTAGGAAAATCACTTTAGTGGCTGAATGGAGGACGGTCTGGAGAAAAGAGAGAAGAGGGAGACCCACCAAGAGGGTACTGCAATAGTCCTGGTATGAGATGATAAGGGTTTTGACTCTGTCAGTGGAGAAAAGGGATACATGTGAGAGATATTGAGCAAGTTGAGTCAGCAGAACTTAGTGATTAAACAGCATGCTACATGCAGTGGAGAAAATGGCAACTCCACCTTGACCATCTGCTTGGCTCAGACCAGTCCATATCTGAGCAGAAAGACAATGCTGTTGATGAGTTGGAGTCTGTGTAGAGTCCTGGTAGAGATTAGAATAACAAAACAAAGGTATTGTCCCTTTTCAGGGGGGTCCAGGTAGTGAAAAAGGGAAATAATATACTCAATGCATCTTCCCCTACTGAGATCTTCTCACTGAGACTGAATAGTAAGGATATGTTCTCTAGTATTGTCATAGTTATTCTGTTACTTAAGCGATCCCAGAAGTCCCCATACCTTAACTACCAGTTTTAGAACTGGGCCTTTTTCTTGTAATTTGGGCCTAATATTCAAAGCCCTCTTCCTATCTTCTGTGGTCACAGAATGTGGGAATGGGAAGGAACCTGAAGGATCATCTAGTCCTAGCCTATCATTTTATTTTTTTTAATTATTTTTTTAAGTAACTTAAGTTAAATAACTTGCCCAAGGTTAAACAGCCAGTTTTTTGTGTGTGGGTGGGTGTTAAGTATCTGAGACCGGAACCAATCCCAGGTCCTCCTGACTATGGGGCTGGCACTCTTACTTACTGCACCACCTAGCCACCCCTCAGCCTATCATTTTATAGATGAGGAAACCGAGACCATGGTTCCCTCCATATGGCATAAGACAAATAATACACTCTTTTTAAATTTAACAGTCCTCTGACTACAATAGAAACAATTTAATGAGAGGAATGGGAAGTTGTGATTATCCAAACTATATGTAGTTAGGCAAGTCCAGGTATGGAGATTTTAGCCCACTTTGTCCAGTTGAGGAAACAAGACTTGTTGAATTCCCTGGGTCTAAATACTTCAGGCCAGTCATCTGGATCTAGTCTTCTTATTTCAAGATCTCTTCTATCTGGCTTCCCAAGAAATGTCTCCTTTGATTCATTCTCTTTTCCACCCAGTTTGATCTGAGTTTCTTTCCCTTGTCCCCAAGAAGTCTGTCTTTCTTCTTCCATTAAACTAAATGTCTTCTTAATATTCTCCTCTTACCAGGCTTCCCTCTTCACCCTAAGTTCCTGGTTTCCTTTTTGAATTAACCTGTTGTCTCAACTCAGAACTCCCAGAGCAATTCTGTTTTCTAAACATAATAAAAATTCACCCTATTACTTCTAATGCACTCTTGATTTCCTGACTCCTTTGTCAAAACATTATCAATGGCTTCCCATTGCCTATTGAATGGAATATAAATATCCAATTGTAGCAATGCTGCCACAATCTGACTCCAACAAATACTTCCAGGCATATATCATATTATTCCTTTTTCATATTCCATTGAAAATAGACTCCTTGCTCAGTCCTGTTTTTGCCCTGTCCTCCTTTGTTTGGCTTTGGTGTGTCTTTGATCCTATTTTATTGGATCCTTGGAATTAACCATTCTATCATCTCCTCCAGTTGCAAAGTCCATCTTGGGCATGTATGCCACTGCCTGCACGAAGCCTCTACGCCTAGAGAAGTGATCTCTCCCTCCTTAAACTTCTCCTCACATTTTGCTTGGAATTCTTGGCATTTCCAACTTTGCATTCCAATTATTTGTTGAATCTACTTCTTGGATCCTGAAGGTCAAACATTGTGTTATGTTTCATGTTTATATCCCTATAATTTAGCACAAATGCACATAGTAGGTGCTTTATAGTTATTTGCTCAATTGAAGTGAATTAATTCAATCATAGTAGCCAGTCAGCTATCTGCCAACTACCTATAAAGGCATCTTGCACTCAGAAATATTCAATGCATCCTTTGTCACCTCTATTCAATTGGAGTCACTTTCCAAAACACTGCTAAGAAAGCATAGGAGACAGAGGCCAATCCTTAACTCCTTGGGGATTATAAGACTCACATTCCAGGAAGCTCATTATTTGGCCAGATGATGTTTTAGAAGAGGTAAACCATTGACTGTTAAAACATTTCACTTTACTTTTTATGACTCACCCAGACAGTCCAATTTTCCATCTTCCATCCAGAAGTGAAATGGCTGCTATTGGCCCTCATATTTATTTATTTTTATAGACACCATCATCTGGTAATCAAGTATTACATTATAAAAGGCTGATTTTCTGAAGCATGAAATGGATATATAAATACAAGTCTGTGACCTGTAACATCCAATTTCAAATCTTTTATCCAGAAACAACAATCTAACAGGTAACTCAAGATTTTCATCTATTACACAGAAAATGATAAATATTCAAGAACATTAATCATGCAAAGTGAATTTAGAGCAATTGTACTCCTTTGGAGAGGGGGGAAATAGCCTAAATACCTCATTTGTGCCAAGTTTTGCTTTCCAAATTCAATTGTTTCCATCTTTCCTCTCATTTCTCAAATTCAAAGAAGTGGGACAGCACTTAAGGAGGGAAAAATTCAACAGACACATGCAGATCTGACACATCCAATCTGTTCTACAGCATTTCACAGAATGTGGCGTTAGGTCTTCAGAATAGTCTATTACCCAGAGTATCTACAGGGCTCAGAAGCTGGTGCATGATCCAAAGGGTACACATGGGGCTGGTCCTAGGCAAAATTATCCAGAAGGTGAAGTTTGTAATTGTGCTCTTTCATCCCTTCCTACCCCTGAATCCCACTCTAATTACAAGGTACCAAATAGCCTTATCCTGCCTGTGGGCATCTCAGGATTCTTGATTTTTACCCCATTTGGTTTCCAAGCATATCCACACTTCAGACCTTCTCTACCTCCTATCACTCAAGTACCTTACAATTGACCTGCTCTGTCTTTTCAGGACTTAATTCTCAGGTAGAGGGCTGATAAATTAATTTTTACCAAGGTAGTAAATAGATCAGGGTGGTGTGATGTATGGTTATCCTTCCTCAATAACATGTCAAAAGATCATATATCTAAAGCTGGAAAGATCATTAAAGCCACCCTTCCTGACGTGTACCTTTTGGGTTGTGTAACAGCTCTGAGCCCTGTGGGATCTATTATTCTACAGATGAAGAAACTGAGACCCAGAAAACTTAAAAGACCATTCAAAGGTATAAATATCAGAGATGGCATTTGAACCCAGGTCCTCTTACTCTAGCAATAGGATTCTCTCCTGTAACATATTTTCAACCTTTAAAGACATAATAGAAAGTACTGAGCAATGTAAGAATTAAAGGCTCTGTGGCAAGACCTGTGAAGGAAATATTTGGGGTAGGGAGATTATTACAAACCTAGAGGGTCTGGGTAACCTACCCATGTGTGAGGCTGACCCTGTAGACTTTTCACACATAGGCCATAATTTTACATGCAATTATATGAGAAGTAAAACATGTCTTATATTTAAAAGTCATTCTTTGTGGCTAACTTCAGTTCTTTAGTAATTTAAACTGTTTCTCTTCTTCTGTTCTCAATAATGGAAAGCATCTAGTCAACAGCTGTCATTCCAAATACCCTCTGATATAAAGTCACATTCCATTACCCACAGGAAATAACCCAAATAATTTTAAACCTGTCTTTAAAATTTCACTTTTCAACATATTCACAAGAGTTGGACTTGGGATTTTTTGGACCCTCCAACTTTTCCATGTATCTATCCATTAAAATGTAGAGGCCCTAATTCAATGTGGTCTTGAAATAAAGGTTCATAAAGGAAGGAGAATACTGACATGGATTTTGGTGCTGCACATGTTAAGATAAACCACGAGTGCCAGCCAGCTGTTGGAAGAGTCTCTTGGCCCATTCCCTTAGGCCCTTCAGAACAGAAAATGAATGTTCTTTTGCCTACAGGGGATAAGTGAGATGAACTATTTTGCAGTAATAAATATTTTATAATCTGATGGTCTTATTTTACTAAGAAACCAACCTCTGCTTGTTGGGGTTTTTTGGTTGTTCTTGTTCTTAGCATGAGCTTCAAGAAAAAGAAGAAACTGTTTTTCTTAATAAAAAAAGCATTAGGAAAAAAAATTCTACCAATTTTGAATCTCTATTGGCAAAGTGAAATAGAGGAAAAAATGTAAAAAAAAAATCTGACAGAAATATCAAATGTAGATCAACAGCTTTATAGAGGTCTAAGTAGAGGGCTGGGCACTCTATCAAGAAGACCTGTGTTCAGGACAGGCTAGGTGGTACAGTGAGTAGAGAACCGGTCCTGGAATCAGAAGGACCTGAGTTCAAATCTGTCCTCAGACACTTAACACAAAAACTAGTCATGTGACCTTGGGCAAGTCACTTAACCCCAATTGCCCAGAAGAAGAAGAAGACCTGTGTTCAAATCCAGATTCAGATACTTACTAGCTCTGTGACCCTGGATTGGTCACTTAACCTCTGTTTGCCTCAGTTTCCTCATCTGTAAAATGGGGATAATAAAAAGCACCTACCAGGGGTGGCCAGGTGTAGCGGCAAGCACCCCAAGCACGTCCTCAGGGTTTGCTGCCCATACAGGTTCTTGGATCTGCTTTGATAAAGGAAAGCAACTCAAAATGGGTTAACAAGCTTACTTTAATCAGTCAGACATATATTGTTTACCTTGTTCAGGGGAAAAAGGTCAGCACCCCAAACTTCAAAGTATACAGGCAGAATTATCAAGACAGAAACAGATCAAGTAGACAGATTTCCAAACTGTCCAACCATTACATCCATACCCAGTCAACATCTGGGTTTCCACATCTGGGTTTTTCAAAGCCGGGGGGGCTCTGGATGACGGCTTCCCAGAATACAGATCAAATCACAGAACACTTCTCAAAGTGAGTCCCAAAACAAAGCTACACATCAGGGCTTATATAGCCTTCTCCTGGCTCAGAGAATGTAACAACCTTCTGGACCCACTGGCCAATCAAAAAGTATCTACTGAAAAACAAGCCTCCCACCCCAGGCTTCAGGTGCACTTTAGCCTAGGGGCAGGGAAGATCTTCCAAATTTGCATTCTCATTAGACCAGGTGGCACAGTGAGTAACAGTGCCAGCCCCAGCGTCAGGAGGACCCGGGATCGGTTCTGGCCTCAGATACTCGGCACCCACACAAAAATAACTGTCCGTGTAACCTTGAGCAAGTTACTTAACCCTGATTACTTTTTTAAAAAAATAAATAATAAAAAATAAAAAGCACCTACCTCCCAGGATGTTTTCGAGAATCAAATGAGACAATGATTGCAAAGCATTTGGTTAAGTTCCTGGTACATAGCAAGCACTATAAATGACAGCTATTATAATAACTGAATTTCTGGAGACTGAAAAAAGCCATCTATTTTGTCTCTGATTAATCGTCAAAAGCTATTGCACAGGAACCAGTCTATAACTTCAAGCCGAAAGCTATCATGATTAGAAAGAAAACTACTAGACATTTCACATTCCAACATAAATTTTCAAAATAAAAAATCATTTTCAAACTTATTTTAAAAACTTTGTTTCATATCTAAAATATATCATATAACATATAAAGAATATATGACACATTACATATTTCTGATATATTCTGTGTGTTTATGTTTGTATTTATGTACACCCATGTACAACATGTGTGTGTGCACAGTATATGTGCGCATGTGTACATGTATGTGTGTATACCGCCAGAAACAACCATTTCTATTTGGTGTTAGGATAATTCTACATTAATTTTGTTTAGTTTAGGGATCTACATTGTAGTACGCCACAGGCCATTTACCAACATGTTGCTGACTGAAAGGGGCTGGGAGATGTTCAATTGGACATAGCCTTAAGATCTAAGACAAGAGGGCTTGCTGGACCTTGCCCTATCAAGATCATGCCTAACAGGTGTTGCTGCAGCTCAGCATCACCTGAACTCAGTCATTGCCTCTGTGCAGAAAACACTGGAGGACATGGCTGTCAGTGATGCAACTCTGAAAATAAAATGATTAAGCTCTACATAGCAGACTTCTCTGAAAATAAAAATGTATTCTATTCATGGCCAGTTGTTAGAATTCAATTTTTCACAGAAAAGATTTCAGAACAACTTAATTAGGAAAGTGCATACCATACATAGGCAATACTCTCCCAGATAAGGGGAAGAACAAGTCCCAGGGTTCTTAATTAGGTTAAGTTATGTCATCATAAATTCCAGAGCAACTTAGAGAGAATTCCTCAAGTATTAGGAAGAATATACTGAGCCTTTTGATCGCACACATACATACACACACACACACACACACATGCACACACACATACACACTGTAGAAAACATAAAAGTGAAAACAAGTGTTGTCTGGTATGATAGAAAGGGCACTAGATGAGGAGTCAGGGGCTAAATGTGTTTTCATCTCCTAACTCTATAACTCTGGGAAAGTCACTTCTTTTTGAGACTCAATTTCCTTATCCATGAAATGGGTATAATAATATTTATACTACCTGCCTTAAAGAATCATTGTGAGGACAGTGCTTTGGAAATTTTAAGATAGAGTTTATAAATAAGCAATTATTATTATCATCACAATCAAGACATTTTGAACTGCTTCTCATGTGACTATTCCTGTTCTAGGCATTTGGAGGAAGGAGAAATATAAAGAACTATTAGATACAATCCCTGCCTTGGTTTACAGTCTAGATGACATTTCTTCTCTTATCTCCATTCATTTGCATACCCATGCTCTGGAATATATTTTATCTTTCACCTCTCAGAATCCCTACTTTGTCTGGTCTCCGTTCAAGTGCTACCTCCTGCCAAAAGCCTTTCCTTATGCTATCCCCACTTCAGCTATTAGTGCCTGACTACAAAGGTTACTATATATAATACATATTTACACATGTATATGTTTGTATGTCTGTGCTTATATATGTGTATATATAGACACATATAAACATTTTTAATATACTGTGTCTTTATAAGTGTGCATACTGAATGGATAGAATGTAAGCTTCTAGAGGGCAGGAATTATTTCATTTATATCTTTAAGCCCTAGAGGCTAGCACGGTGTGTGGTACATAGTAGGAACTTAGTAGATGCTTATCAATTCATCAATTCATTGAGAAAACAATGAAAATACATGGAATCACCAGACAAATTTTAAGTTAAAATGTTGGCTAATACTTAAGTACAATAAAAGTTAGGGAAAGAGAGAAGAGAAAAGAAAGTTAAAAGAGAAAAGAAAAAAAGAAGCTAAGGAAAGCTTCATGGAGGTACAGTAAATGCTAGTATAATTAATCTTCTTTTTATTTGAGTACCTGGGGAAAATAAAGTGTCTTCCTCTAGGGATGTGCATGGTGAGAAGTAAAGATGGGTAACCATGAGAAGATGTATGAGGCCCTGTGGGGGAGGATAGTGGCAACCAGGAGACAAGATCCAGCAAGTATTTTGCTATTGTTTTGCACTGGGGAGACAGCATTGAGAGATTAGAGAACTCTATACAGACTCTTCAGACTGGCCTGTGAAACTGATTTCCCAGATTTAAGTGGTTGTGGGGTCATCCACCTATGAGTAGATGGTCATCCATCTAAGAAAAAAGGGTGAAGAAGGAGGGAGAGGAGTATCGGGGGAAAGGAAAAAGAGGGAGGGGGAAAGGATAAGATGGGAGAGGATCTGGGGAAAAAAAGAAAGGGGAAATAAGACCGACAGAGACAGACAGACAGAAACAGAGAGAGAGAGGAGCAGCTAGCTACAAAGCAGGATTACTGTTCTTCCACCAAGAGCACTCCTCAAGATTATAAATGAATCTAAGGATTTATATGAAACTTTAGGAACCATTCATTTTTCTGTCTTTTTTTCCCCTTTAATTAAACTTACTCCTATAACAATGGGAACCAACCACTTACACATCATTTCTGTACATTATGAATTTGTTTTCCATCTTAATCAGTTGTCTAGCTGATTTTGTTTTTCAGTTCATAATGTGATTGCATGCTCATGGCATGCAGGGGCATTGAAGACTTCCTTTTCGGGAGCACTGGACAGGGCATCTGGAAGGCACTGACTGGAGTGCTTGTTGACAGCATAAAACGAATCCTCTGGCAGCCCCAGTCAGACCCAGCCTGAGCTGGAGAGAGGCTAATGACATGTTCACAATGCTTCTTTAGTGTGGAACGCTTCCCCTCTCATTTCTATGGACGTTCAGATGAGACTTTCTTTAGAGCAGTGCAGAGTGAGATTATGCCACAGGGTTCTCCGTATACACACCGTCGATTGCAGACTGCTGTGGGAGGAGGAAGAAGTTTGAGGTTGGGAGGAGAGGGACCTTCATGCCTCAGAGTATTGGTGGTCATCTCTACTGTAGGGCAGAGCTTGGAGTTGAGATATTATTACCTAAGCAGTCAGCCTGGAGAGGTATGGAAGAGGTGGAGCAGGGGTGTCAACAGGGAAAGTCCAGGAATCATCACAAAGGAACTTGATTTCTTAGTTGAAAACATGATATAAGTCAGTAAAGAGCTGGAAAGGGAGCAGACGTGAATCTTGTCAGTGTTTACTCAGTGTTCTACTGTCAGGAGTCTGCTCTCATGAATGTGCTCTTTTTACAGGGTCATCATTCTTGGAATGCCCTAGAGTCTTGGCAGTAGCTGGATCCAGACTTTGCTCCTTAAGCAAAAAAGAGGTCTCTGTGGACCTAGCATGGGTAAAGCCTGCCTACACTTTGGGGTATTTTTCTAGTAGTGATGATGTAACACAGTGATCCTTACCCTGGGCTTCTTGTGAAAGGGATGCCCAATGAAACATGTAGCCAAGGAATAGAAAGTGTGTGTGTGTGTGTGTGTGTGTGTGTGTGTGTGTGTGCGTGTATGTGTATGTTATTAACACACCTATAGTACCTCAGAGCTGAAAGGAACTCAGAGCTCAAACACAAATTCTTTCTACAGTTTAGTGACAGTGAAGATTAAAAGAAGGGGCCAGGTATTCAAGACATTTCCAAGATGAAATCAGTAGTAGTATGGGAGGAGATATGGATTGAGAAAGAAGAATTAAAGATGACAGTGAATTTTGAGCCTGGTTGACTGGAGGAGAAGTGGAACCATAAGAGAAATAGGAATTTCAGGAGAAACTACTTAGACGCAGGAGTAATAGTTGGCAAGGGGAAAGGTAATGATTAAAAATCAGTTTTGTCCCGAGACCATATTTTTTATTCATTCACATAAAATGATCATTTTCATTCCAATTTCCAATAAAATATAATTCAAAACTTACAGTTAAAACACATGAAAGTTTTTTTTAATGGAATCTAACAAGTAGGACGGTTTAGAGTTCGGTGCAATGTATCACCCTTAATTCATGCCTTCTTTTTTTCTTCTATCATATTGGGTCAAATTTCAAACCTGAAAAACAATAATAATTTGAAATGATTTCTCTCTATGATATATTACTGGGATGCCATGGGCTTCAGAAAGAATAGATCCTTTTTTATGCATAAGTCATTTCATTCAGATTTGGGCTGCACGAATGCTCAGAGGACTTGTCTGTTATCCATTGGGAGATGGCTGTATGCACTGAACAAAATTGCAAACTAACTCATGTTTCTGCCACAAAAAAAAAGTATTATTAAAAAACAACTTAACTAAACTGACACTGGCAATTGCAATAAAAAAGACTGGGAAAATACATCCTTTTCAATGTGCCTTGGATCTAATAAGTATTTTTCCAATATCCTAACAGTTATATATCATGCATCAGAGATAAATATGTAATTTATTGTTTTTGTGCTTCCTTGAAAGAAATAACAATCCAATCAGAAACACATAAAGGAAGAGTCCACAACAGGTATTCTGAAACGTATAGAACATTATAAATTATAATTAAGTTCTCTAATTTCTAAAAGGGTTTTGTCTGACTAATAACCTTAATTACTATGCTGAGAGCCTTTAATTATTTTGTTCTATTCCCAATTCTTCTCACCTAAAAATGAAAAGCAGCACCTTCCCACTTAGTCTGACATTTTTTTTCTGAATAAAGAAAGACTTCAATCATTTTTCTCACCTTCTCTCCATCTACCAGATCAGTGCATAAGGAATTAAAAGAAATATGATGAAAAATGCTAGTGTGTCTATTGTAGCAAGCTCTCTGAAAGGCCACAATTGTAAAGTATGTTTATTTCATTCTCCAAGTGCACCTACGTTGTAGGTTAAATATTTTAAGTAAATTTGATTCTAGCAAAAGAGGAATCATCGATTGCTTTTTGGAATCATGTTCATTATTCTCAAACAATCTAGGTAGGACCAGAATCCACAAATGGAATTGGCAGATGCAGCTCCTCACTCATTGGCTGCCGATGCAGGCTACACTTCTGTCAATGAGTAATTTCCCTACCCATTCTATTGTTCAGTTCTGCTGCGATCTATAAAGGAGGAAAAAAAAGAATTCATTCTCTATCAAGGATTTATCCCTAGAGGGTCAAGGCAGTTTGGTAGTCTGACTGCTATAGAGACAGACAGACAGAGAGAGACAGAGACAGAGACAGACAGAGAGAGACAGAGAGAGAGAAAGAGAAAGAGAAAGACAGAGACAGAGAGAGAGAGAGAGAGAGAGAGAGAGAGAGAGAGAGAGAGAGAGAGAGAGAGAGAGAGAGAGAGAGAGAGAGAGAGAGAGAGAGAGAGAGAGAGAGAGAGAGAGAGAGACAGAGAGAGAGAGAGACAGAGAGAGACAGAGAGACAGAGAGACAGAGACAGACAGAGATAGAGAGACACAGAGAGACACAGAGAGAGACACAGAGAGACAGAGAGACAGACAGAGAGAGAGAGACAGAGAGAGAGACAGAGAGACAGAGACAGACAGACAGACAGAGACAGACAGAGATAGACACAGAGAGAGACACAGAGAGACAGAGATAAACAGAGACAGACTGAGACAGACAGAGATGGAGAGAGATAGAGAAATAGAGAAAAACAGTATAATTAGTCCTTTGGAACTAACAAGAAGCCTAAGAGTCAACAGAACTATCCCATGTCACCCAATGAAGCTACTATCAGGATATGTTGAGATAATTTGCTATCACCTTATATTAACTAGGTAAGAGACGATAAGCAGGGCCAAGGGCCTGCAATGTCTCCACTGGCTATCTTCACAGACCAAATTTATTTGATAATTGACAATCTGTTACCTGAGTACCTCAGCCAAAAATTAAATTCCTAAGACAGTTATTGTCTGAACCACTCAGATGGCAGTTGTCATAGACTGTCTGTTGTATCTTTCCTAGGCATGAGTCAGAGGTCTTAGAAATCATACAGGCCAACTCCAATATTTTCCAGACACGGAAACTGAAGCCCAGAAAAGAAAGACAATTTGCCTAGTGTCACAGAACTCGAAAGCAGAAGAACCAGTGATCAGATCCAGGTTTTGTGATTATCTCCCACCAATCATATTGTAAGCTCCTTGAGAACAGGACCCAGAGTTATACAATGCTATATCCTACATAGTGCCTGGAAGAGTATTTTGCATAAATCAATGAATCAGTAACTATGTATTAATCCTCTTGTCTTAGATACTCTTTCCTCTTAGGGTACATGATACTACCCTCTTCCAGTTCTCCTCCGACTTGTCTGACCACTTCTCAGTGTCCTTTGCCAAGTCTTTACCCAGGTCATACCCAATAAACCTCAAAACCCCACACGTATTTGTACAGGGCCTTCTTCTCTACTCATATATACTATCTTGCTTACTCAGGTCAGCAGCTCCCCTAGATTCAATTATACTCCATGTAGACAATGCTCATATCTATTTATCCAGCCCTAAGCCCTCTCCTAACTCCCAGTATCAAATCACCAGTTGTCTATTAGACGTGTCAAACTGGCTGTGTTGTAGACATCTCAAACTTAACATATTCAAAACTGAATGTTTTACATTTCCCCAAAACTTTTCCTTTCTTCTGAAATACCCTATTACTTTCCAGAGAACTGCCATTCTCTGAGTCACTCAGGCTTTCAACTTCATTCTCATCCTTACACTTCACTTTCACTCAACTTACTTATCTGGTTTTTTGCCAAGTCTTATCATTTCTGCATTTACAATATCTCTCCACCCCCACAGCCATCATCCTGGCATTGGTCTTCATCACTTCTCTCCTGGATGAGTTAAATAGCCTGCCTCAGGTCTCTCCTTTCCCCAATCTACCCTCCACTCAGCTGCCCAAGTGTTCTTGCTAAAGCAGCTTCAGGACTCCCCATTACCTCATTAACCCCACCATGCTGGTGACTCAAACCCTGACTGACACCACCATTACCCTCATTCTTCTCTCCCTTCTAATTGGAGCACCAAACTCCTCCCAAAGCCTTGCTTTTTAGAGGACAGAAGTTGGACTTTGAGCTCACTCCCCTCTGCATCTGTTGCTCTGCCTAGATTCAACTCCACTGAACAAGATATCTCCTAATATGTCTACACACACACACACACTTCCCTGCTCCTTTTTGTGTGTCTCCCCTCCCCCTTTAGACTGTAAGCTTCTTGAGGGCAAGAATTGTCTTTCTCTTCCTCAATTGTATCTCCAGTGCTTAGCACAGTGCCTAGCACATAGTAGCCATCTTATAAATGTTTATTGAATTGAGTTTGTCCTCTGTTTCAGAAGAGGCCCTCCCTAGGCTGATCTTTTCCTATCTTTCTACTCTTGTTACACTTTACTCACCCCCACAGACATATTCTAGGATACAGTGATTCTAGCCATCTTGCTTTTAATTTGTTTTTTTTTTTCCCCACAAGACACTCCATTTCCTAATTGTGCCTTTACACTGTCTGTTCCCCATGACTGAAATGAATTCCATGCTCATCTCTGCTTCTGGGCTTCCCTGGTCTCCCTAAAGACAGTTCACACCCCACCTTTTGCTAGAGATTCCAGTTCCTCCACCTCCCCATTGCTAATATATTCCCTCTAATCTGATCTTCTATTCACACTGTATGTATCTTGTATGTACATACATGTTTGTTTGCATGTTGTCTCTCCCATTAGACCATGAGCTTTTTCAGGGCAGGGACTGTGTTTTGTCTTTTTTTTTTATATCCCCAGTACTTAGAACTGTACCTGGCACACAGTAAATGCTGGATGACAATGATAATAATGATTAGCACCTATCGTGGATCAAACACTAGAAGCACATGGTACAAAAGATGAAATAAAATCTGCTCACAAGTTGTTTACCTTCTAACAGGGGAAACAAGCAGAAAGAAAACGAAATCCAGCGTAAATATAAAGTTAATATAAAGGAGTAGTTCAATACAAGGTAGTTTGTGAGGGTTTGCTTTAGCAGTTGGGGAGATCAAAAAAGTTTTATGCAGAAGAAGGTACCTGAGCTGTGTCTGTCTTAAGGAAGCAGACAACTCCATGAGGTGGAGATAAGGATGGAGTGAGTGCATTCCAGGCGCGAGAGATGGTTAGTGCAAAGATACCGAGATAGCAGATGGAGTGTATTATACAAGGTACAGAGCAATATGGTGGTGAGGAAACTGATTTAATCCACATTCCCCAATTATTTGATCATTTTCTTCTATTCATTGAAAATAACAGCTAAGATGTCTGGGAAGGATTTTTGCCCCATTCCTTTCCAGTCACCCATCATGCTTGGCCTGATTTCTCCTGACTCTCTTAGGGCACCCAAAAGATACATTCCCCACCCCTGGTTTCCCTATTCTTGAAAACCTTCCAGTTAGATATTACTGAGTATCAAGCATCAGACCAATGGGAAACTCCTCTTTTAGAAAGAAGATTGTGAAGATGATGAACTTAGGAGCTAATTAGCTCCGAGTCCCTGCAGGGACTTTGGACTACAGTTTGACCTGTTACTGAATGTGTTAATCTACTCTTCTTGCTATACAGCTCACCTTGTGGCCCCTTCTCTGATCTGCTCTGATGCCACAACCACGCCAGCGTCTTCCCTGTAGCAGGCAGAACAGTAAGTACAAGAGTTAGCACCATGCCTTGCTCATAGTTGGTGCTTAATGTGTTTTTGTTTTGTTTGTTTCCTTAATAAATGGATTTCTCCAGCTATTATCTTGGCTGGCTCTCCGCTGCCTTCTATTGATACAAGCAAACCCCGCTGGCTTCTTGACCCTCTCTTAATAAATGACATCCTCCAGTTCCTCTGATTATGACAGCAGTTCTATCTTAAGCCATTGCATTGTTGTTAGTTTAGAATATTACTGCAGATAAAAAATAAAGTCACCCCACACAGTATTTGTGTCTATTCATAAGCTGAGAGAAATAGTAACTCTACCCTTCTCAGCCAAGTTAATACCCTCTCTGATGCTCGGTTGCCTTTATATAAACAGTGGGGTAGGATCAGATGGCCTCCGGGTCCCTTCCAACTCCAAATCTTATGATCGTCTGTAAAATGAAGGGGTTGGACTAGGTCATCCCCAAAGTCCTGCTCCCCTAAGCTATCTACCTCTTGGTATCCTGTGAGCCTACATTTTGTTGCTTCCCTCTAATTTGAAAACCTTGCCTGTTTGTAAAGCCATTGGGAGAGAGGGAGGTCAGGAGAGGGGCACAATATTATTCAAAGAAATTAGAACTACATAGAAAAACACTATCCATTAAAGATTGCCAAGCCATTCTGGGCAAACTCATTGATTTAACCCAGGGCACTGCACGTCTGGGCATTAATTTACTTTGATAAAATATTACTAACAAAATGATGAAGTTCAATTCAAATCCACAGAGCCTGGCACATCACAGGAAGAACTTCAGCCAGTGAAAATACAGGCCCCCAACTGTCCCATTATCCCCTTGGAATCCAAATGACCCAGCCAAAGGAAAGCCTATGATGGAATTATCACAGCTTGCTTCCTCTGAATTTCCCATTTATGCCTCCTTCCTCAGTGTCATAGCCACATACTAATTACTTCCACTCTCTATTTCATCTCATAATAATCCTGAACAAAGAATCAAACTAAAAAGAGTTGGTGGCCTGGCCAGAGGTGGGGATTTAGATACTCCCTTCAATAGCAAACGAAGATTGAGTCAAACTAGACTTTAGCCCAAAAGGAAAACAATAGAGAAGCTAACCACACAAAAAGCAGAGGGAAACATTTCTAAAAGGGAAGGGAACATAAAAATGGGCGAAATGTGGCCATACTATAAGAGTTTGCAAGGGCAAGTTTTGTAGTAGCTAAAAGAAGGCCCCAGGATAGGTGCTATAGGAGTCAATAAAGGGCATTAGCTCACAAAGCCTGGGACTTCATTTAGACTTTATTGGCACAGAAATGTAAAGGGGTCTGGTTTACCTAGAATTAGCAAGAGAGCTATAGGTACAGGAAAGGTCTTTAGAATCAAAGGAAGCATTTAAATGTTTTCTTAAAAGAGCCCTAATGTCATTTCTAAGTTATTTATTCATTCATCTATTTATTTACATGTTGCTTCATTTACTTTTGGAGTCCTTGTGGAGAAGCTTTCTTCTTTTCTTCCTTCCTTCTTTATATGGTACAGTGTCCTTTGCCACAAAAAAATCACAATTTACTGAAGATAGGTTGACAAAACTATGGGAAATCCAGGGGATGGGTGGATTTGAAATTTTTATTCAGTAAGAATTGTCATTTTTATTGAGTTCTTTGTGAGTTCAAAATCCTGAGTATTTTGAGGTTAGTGAAAACCAATTTGAAATTATTAAGCTTTCTTTATTTTATGAATACTATGCTTAATACATCATAGATTCTGGATAAGTAAAAGTTATATTAAACAAAATTATTCATGTTTTCTGTTGATTACAATAACATAACATTCTACATTCTACAGCATAGCTAGCAAAATTCATGACTCAACCTTTGAAGAACTGCTGGTAAGAATCTTCATTTTCCTTGACCTCTCCATAGCTTCTGACTTACCATTTCTTCCTTTGTGCCCCTTTTTTCACCTTTGATTTGCTTTGCCATTGTGTCTCTGTCTCCTTTCATGGCCCCTCAATATGATATTATAAACATTTACTACGTGACTATTATATGCCAGGCACTGTGCTAAATGCTAGGGATACAAATAAGAAAAAGGGAAATAATCACTGCACTCAAGGAGCTTACAGTACAATGGGGGAATCAATACACAAAAAGGAAGCTGAAAAGATGGGGAGGGCAGAAGTTGCCCAGCAGCTGGGGTATGCCATGCTGTTAGAGTGGAAAACAAGCAGAGAAACTAGCAACAAATGAAGAGAAGACTGGACTTTGAGCCCTGTTTGAAGGAAGGCTACAGGAATAAGATTTTGCTCCACCTCCAGCCCTCCAATCAGAGGGAAAGAAGAAACTGAGGGCTCGATGAGGTGAGAGTACCAAAGCTAGCAATCTCCTTCTGTTTCTGTCACCTCCTAACTGGGCATAGCCCAGGAGTCAGTCATGTGGCCTCTGCTTTTTTCCTTGTACATTTTAGTGTGCTCATCCACATACATGCCTTTAATAACCTCCTGTAAATAGATTCTTTCCCAGACTGTCTTAATAATTCTCCCAAACTCCAGTTCCATTATCTCTGTTTACTAGATATTTTTATATGGATATACTATACTATACTATATTTTTATATGGATATAACTATAGACCACCTTAAATTTACATTTCTGTAATTGAATTCATCCCTCCCCATTCTGACTTCCATATATCTCTTAATTACAATGCTGTTCTTTCAATCACCCCTATTTGGGGGGTCCAAATCCCTTTAATGTTGACTTCTAAATGTCTCTCATATCCATCTGTCTCTTATCATTTCTGGCGCTATTAACTTTGTTAATATATTTGTTATTGTTCATTAACAAATTTCTTGGAGTAGCTAGGTGGAGCAGTGAATAGAGCACCTGCCCTGGAGTCAGGAGGACCTGAGTTCAAATCCAGCCTCAGACACTTAACACTTGCTGGCCATGTGACCTTGGACAAATCACTTAACACCTATTGCCTTCCCCCCTCCAAAAAAAAGTTTTAAAAATCTTAATGTTTATTAACAAATAAGATTTATGGTTAATATAATAACTGTGTTAATATTTTTAAAGTATCTTATCCCCAAGCTACTAAAATAATGGGTTAATGTTCAAGTAAGGAATCTGGGGCAAGTCCTATTTGGTCCCCAACTACAAGTCTTCTCCACTATAGTTTTCATCTGTATGCACTCCATAATTATTTGGAGGGCTCCTTTCATATAAAATTCTCGCAATATGGTCCAGTTATAGTAATAACCTTCTAATTAGGATAATAGATCGAGAGTCATGAAGGACCTTCCCCTTTGTCAGATAAGAGAAAACTGAGACCCCAAGAAATAACTTGAATAGTTTCCCTACTATTTGGCACTCTAACCACTAGACAGTACTACCTCTGTTGTATATTCAGGAAGACCTGTGTTTAAGTCTGACCTCTGATACTTACTAACTCTGTGACCCTGGACAAGTCACTTAACCATTTGCCTCAGTTTCCTCATTTATAAAATGAACTGGAGAAGCAACAGCAAGCCACTTCAACATCCTTGCCAAGAAAACCCCAAATGGGTTCACAAAGATTTGGAAATGACTGAACAACAACACGAATAAAAAAAGGCTCCTATACTAGATGCCTAGTATAAACTCATATTTGACATGAGATAATTAAGGTCCAGAGAAGTTAGATGATTTGCTCAAGGTCACACAGGTAACACAGCAGTGGATCACAGAAGAAATACAACCACTAACACAATCTAAATCATATATTATAACAAAGAAACAAAAATATTCCTTCTTTTAATTATCTTGATATTTTAGGCAAAAGTACCTTTGGATCTTAATTAGCACAATAGCACTCACTTCCAGTACCCATTTCTTTAAACATAGATGCATACTTTAGATTTTCTTTGTAATAAATTTGTTATTTTGTTCTCATGTAATCACTTGAATATATACAGAGGAGGTATAATGTGTATTCCTGCATACACTGGGTATACAGATATGCATTGTACATACAGGTGTGTGCTATTTATTCAAATATGTAGTATATTCAGATCTTTTAAGCTTTGGACCACAGACACAGTTGATAGCTATTCATCTAAATAATTAGACACCTTTTTTCTCTTTTCTTGTTTCCTGCATAGAAAATTCAATATTAATTTATATATGCAAGGAGCACTGTGGGAGTTGATGCCACATCTAAATATAAAAATAGTAAGTTGCTTTAACTTAGAATTTTCTGCCTTAGTTGAACTTCTCTCCCAACTCTTAAAACTTAACTTTAATATCACTTTCAAATATTTAATTGCTTCTTATAACCAAGGAATAATGTCATGCCTAATAGAAATGTAAATTTCCAGTAATATGGCACTAATGTCTAATATGGGCTTCGATAGAATGTTCCAAAAGTCAAAGTTATGCTCCCAATCATAATTACATTTCCTTTCTGGCAAGGTCAATGGTAGGAATAACATACTTGGGGATTCCCTAGAGAAGAAGGATGAGAAGAGTGTGTGTGTAATATAAGAACCAATGACTCTTGTGATGTTAAGCTTAATTCAATCAGTAAGACATCAGGGAATTAATAAAGCCTAATTAATTAGAAGAAAATTGACTTTTTATCACTAACAATATGACTTAATTTCTCAGGCCAACCAAGGCTTATAATCCATAGCAGTGCTTCCTCATAGAGAGCACCAGCACTCACAATATTGGCTAAAGTTGGAAACAAAAGGCTTTCAATCTGAATTTTGTAGAATTGATGGAATAATGTTCATATTCATTCATCCATGCTCCCATACAAAGGTATAAAAGTGTTAGCTCCATGATTAACTATCTCAGTAGCTAAGTAGATTCTTATACTTGTATTCAGGTAAATCATTTGCAATTTTTCAGCTATAATCTGACTGTCCTGCTGTGATGGTCAGCCTGGTGCTCTGTCTCTGTAGTTAGCTCTCCCTGACAGAAATATTTACTTACAAGTTACCTTTAGATTCCACTCTACTCCATAATCTGGGAATAACTAAGGCTAGAATCTAGGAGAATACAGAAGGAGCCATGTTGCAGTCATTTGCTGGTCCAGCATTGATTTAATTTTAGTTTTGTGTCTCCTCTCTCTCTGAATTTAGAGATGACAATCTCTCAGTGTCAGGGTCTCTGCCCTCATGTTCCATTTTCCTAGGAATTGACTCCAAAGTAGAATTAGCCAAGGTCCCTATGGATCTAATACTGGCTGCTGAATCCTTTTGATGTGAGAAAGAGCACTGAATTTTAATTTGATATATATATATATATATATATATGATATACATCTTATATCTATATACATATATATTCAAATCCCATTTCTGGGTGACCTTCAGGAAGTCTCCTCATTTCTTCATGCCTCAGTTTCTTTATTTGTAAAGGACTGGAATTTCGGAGATGTCTTGCAAACCTTTGATCTAATGAGTCTTCATTTGAAACTCCGACAGTCCCCACACTTTCTACACTGACACTCAGGATACTGGACTTTGTTTCAACCTTGGATTACTGTAGTCACATCCTACCTGATGTTGTTTTTCACCCTTTGGTCTGACCTATTTGTCTTACATACACTTTTGAGATATATTTTTATTTATGTTCCCATTTTACTTGGACGGTATCTACAGTTTATTTTGTACATGTCTTGTAAATATGATCGTTTACATGTTATCTATCCTCATTAGACATATTAGCTCATGGGTAAGCACCAGAGGAGGAGGAATTGTTTTTGTGGCTTGCTCAGAAGACAGAGAGACACAGATAGTACATTTCTTTATATAGAAATATAAGCTTCAGTAATGTAGCGGCAACCACACTGGCATACACAGGTGGCTGCTTTACTAGGAAAGATAGCTGTTCAGGGGGTCAACAGTCTTTTTAATTACATTCACTAGTTCAGGGGGAAAATGAGCACCCTGAACTTCAGAGAAAATACAAAGAAAATACAAGCAGAGAAATAAAAACCAAGAGACAGGGCTCTGACTGCCTGAATCAGCTATACACTTTATATACATCAGTGCATGGAGAGAGCCTTTATACCTGAGCAGTCAGGGAGCTCTGAACATATGGCCACTCAGAACTGCAACCAAGAAATCACAAGATCCTTCTCATAAGTGAGTACCCAAAGGAAAATACCAACTCAGAGTATATATACACTTCTCAGAGCCAGAAGGCATCACAACCCTCGAGACTCAGTGCCTAATTAGAAATTAGCAAAAGGTGTGAAAGCCTCCCTACAAACAAGCTTCCCCTAAGAAAGCTTCCCTTAATGGACTCCACATGAGGCCTATTAATGGATGGGAAAGACCTTACATCCCATTAACATTACAAGTAAGAAGGCTTTGTAAAGATCTAGAGAACATGGAGTTGGAGGAGGGGAGGAGGTGGACAGGGAAGGAATCAAAGTTGAAAAGAGCAAAAAAGCAAAATAACTTGGGACTATATTGCAGACTATTAGACCAGCTGGAAAGATGGGCTGAGGCATTCCTGATGAAGGTAACTTGACTGGCACAGAGAGAGGATATTATTGTGTTGGGAAAACCAAGAAAGACCAAATCAAAACAAAAGGTTGCTAGCATTGATAGACCATCTATTGTGCCCCCAGAGCTTCTCTTCTAGGTAGATCTCTGTGTGTTGGCCATGGCCCCTTTAAAGGATCCCTCCTACCAGACACATTGTATACAAGCAGCATGAGACAATGAATTTTGCTTCTGATAGACCTGTCTTTCATCGAACTCACTATATAGCATTCTACTGTCCTGGCACCATGGTCACAAACCTAGGGAAATTTAACATCAGCCAGGTCCTTTTGGGTCATTTAAACCATCATCATCATACCATGAGCTTCTTAGAGCAAATCCCAATTAGCCTAAAATGCATATTGTATGTGCAGAACATTTTCTATATTTATAAATGATGAACTGGATTAATCAAAGAGATAATGGGGAGATGGTTCTCATTACTTTACTGTTCACAAATAAATAACATTCTTATTCATTAAAATTCAAACACAGATAAATTGCACCCTCTACTCACACCTAGGTTGCACAGGTTCTAATAGAAGCTGTCATCAATCTGAAGTTATCCTAGATTTAAGGCTGCAAAGGAAAGTAATTAGATTTAATAGAAGCCATGGCTTCCAAACAACGATGGATAGTCATTTTAAATTACAAAATGTCAATATTTGCAGAATATTGAGACTTCACAAATAACAAACTGTGCTATTCCCTCCATGAATTATGAGTCAGTTCTTATAAATATTGAAACTTAGCCATTCATCACTAGAATTATCCTTTCTTTTAGCTATTTTCATCCAGGAGTGAATAGAAATGACATTTGTTGGGTTAAATTGAAAGAAGGAGAACTATTCTACCCTTTCCTTCTATTCTTGATAAATTTGGCCTGAGACAAGAATATCAAATTAGATGCTGAGAGGGAAAATAATATGATATACTGAAAGACCCCTGAAACTCAGAATTACCTCAGTATTAGGGCTATGAGACTTTTGTTGTCAGATGGGGTGGGAGAACCCTTTATGTGGACAATGAAGAGAGGTTATCTAGTCAGTAGAGGGTAATTCAGAAGGTAAAATTTAGAATTACCAAACCTCTTACCCATTACCTAATTGTTGAGGCTTCTCATTTATTCATTTGTCTTCCATTTGACCATACAGATGGGTTTGATTTCACTTGGGTAGATTTGGCAAAGAGGAAGGCCATTAGACATGCTTACTGACATTTAAAAAGTTACCCACATCATTTTAATGCACTGCCAATAGAGAAATGAAAAATGATGAGATAAATACTGCAATTATCTAATGTTTATAGGAAGCAGCAGCTACTACTGGTGTTTGATATTTTTGTTTTGTTTTGTTTTTTTCTGAGTGGGCTAATCTTGACTTTAATAGAGCACACTGAAGTTATTGGGTAAATTAAGTCCCTGAGGCGGAACTGAAGCTTTACAATGCTCCATCTGGTGGGGGAAAAAACTGTTTGAGATCCCAAAGGGAAAGTTCAATTCTGCAAAATGTCCATTATTATCTAAACATTTTCACAACATCTTCCAACTTGGTTCTTGAGATAAGCATCCCAGATTTATGAGCAGATTTCACTCACCCTTTCAATAGTCAAAAACCATTATGGACTAAAGACACCTTATCCTGCCCACTTGGTAACTTGGCTTAATAAAATGATGGTCACCAAATACATCCATCTAAGATTGGAAGCATGGTAGCATGGAAAGGGCACTGATTCTGGAGTCCTAGGACTTGGGTTCAAATCTTATTTCTGACACTTATTATTTTATATGACCATATCTCTATATTGATGATGCTATGGTGGTAATATTAGGGTGTTGTTTTTTTTCACAGTAGGTGCAGAATAGTTGTGAAGTACCCTAATCATGTCGGAGAAGAAAGGAAGGAAGGAAGGAAGGAAGGAAGGAAGGAAGGAAGGAA
>NW_027185665.1:11264218-11296988 GCF_028583685.1 Petaurus breviceps papuanus | reverse complement strand
GGAAGGAAAGAAGGAAGGAAGGAAGGAGGGAGGGAGGGAGGGAGAGAAAGAGGAAGGAAATTTATTAAGTCATTACTGTGTGTCAGGAACCATGTCAAGTACTTTACAAATATTATCTCATTTTATCTGCAGGACAACCCTGGCAGCTGGGTGTTAATGTTTTACAACTGAAGAAACTGAGGCAGACAGAAGTTTGAGGTTGGATTTGAACTCAGGTCTTCCTTGACTCCAGGTCTAGAACTATATCCATCTTGCTACCTGGAATATGTTTCCCATGTATGACATCTGACCTCTCACTTCTGCCTCTTTGCACAGGCTATCCTCATGCTTTGAACACACTCCCCACTTCTACCTAGTTCCCTTCAAAGCTCAATTTCACTGCTTCTTCTTATGCATGAGGTCATGACTCCCCACTGGCTGGAGCTCCCCTTGCCAGTCTCAATTCACTTTGTATCCGTATTGTTTGTCTATATCTTGCATTTATTTATCTGTGTATCTGCTGTTATAGAGCCCCAGCTGAACAGAAGTTCCTTTAGGGCAAAGACTTCTGTTTTAATCTTTATTTCCCACTGCACCTAGCACAGTGGCAGGCACACAGGAGTAAGTCCTTAACAAATACTTATTGAATTGAATTGGAAATAGCCACTGATACCCAAGGAACTGCAGCCAAATGGCAGGAGACAGATTCTGGCACTCGCTTGGGAGACATCTGTGCTCCTGGCCCTCTGTTTGGAGGAGAATAAAGGAAGGGATGAAGGAATAATACACACAACAGAGGGTAGATTCTTATCCAAATTTTATTTATGTTGTTGATTTGGGGAAGTTTCCATGGAAGAGTGTGTTGCTCAGAACCTGAATCTGTAGCATAGATAAGATCTAACTACCATGCAGGGTTTTATTGATATGCATTGTAGGTAACTTAAGAATAATGAAGGGGAACTTTTATCTGTCTTATTTCAGAATCTTGGTCATCAGCCAATGGTCAGTGATCTGGTTCCTCCAGACCAGGATTCCTGGCCCTGGGTACTGTAAATTTTAAATACTCACACACACACACACACACACACACACACACACACACACACATATGCATACGGGTATGCATGTGCATATGTATGTATACAGTATTTCAATATAATTAATTTCTTGCAATGCTAATTATTTTATTTTTATAGGTTTTTATTGATGTCTTCTGTTTTTTACATCATCATAGAATCCCTTTCTCCCCAGAGTCATCCCATATAACAAATAACATTTTTAAAGACAAAAAAAGGAATAAAGGGGGAAAATCAGCATAACTGATCAATACATTGAAAAATTCTGTAAACATATAATGTGTAACACCTGTGGGCTTCCTATATCCATTAAAGGTGCAAGGGGTGGGGGGAAGGGAATATCCTCTCATAACTCTTCATTCAACTCATATTTGATCTTTGTGATTTTGTTAGTCAATTTTATTTTTATATGTAGTTATTATTATTATTGTATATGTAGTATGAGTAAATATTACTATTTTGTATATGTAGTTATTATTTCCATCCACATTGTTGCAATCATTTCATATATTGATTTCTTAGCTCTGCTTACTTCACTCTGTATCAGTTCATGTAGATCATTCACACTTCTCTGTATTCATCACATATATCATTTCTTAAAACACAGTAATATTCTACGACATTAATGTACCACCATTTGTTTAGTCATTCCCCAATTGATGGGCATCTACTTATTAAATTTTTCCAATTTTTTGCTGCCACACAAAGTATTGGTATTAATATTTTGGGCTATATAGGGACTTTTTTCTAATTGATGTCTTCCTTAGTATATAAGCCTAGTAATGGAGTCTCTGATTTGAAGGGTGTGGGCATATCAGTCATTTTATTTGCATAATTCCAAATTTCCACATTTCCAAAATGTTTGTATCTTTTCACAGTTTTATCAACAATGCATTAGTGTGTCTATCATTCCACAACACCTCCAACATTGATTATTTCCATTTTTGTCATCTTTGCCACTTTACAGGGTATAAAGTAAAATCTCACGGTTGTTTTGATTTTCATTTCTCTTATTATGAGTGATCTGGAGCATTCTTTCATGTGTTTTGAATACATTGCAATTCTTCCAGAACTGTTTATTCATGTGCTTTTGAGATGAATGAAAAATCCTAGAGATAGAGTTTCAGGATAATTAATAATAAATATTAATTAGGCTAGCTAATAATCAGTAAATTGATGGGCAGTGGCTCCTCTCAGTAACCAGACACCTAATGGAGATACTGAATGCCTTAAATATATATGTGTGTGTGTATATATATATATATATATATATATGTATATATATATATATATATATATATATACATATTTTTTTTTGCAAGGCAATACCTCTGACAGGAAAAATCAACCTTGATGGTGAACAATTAATGAGGGAGTGGTCATTTAAATGAGGAGGTGGGCTAAAAGTCTTCAGTTAATTCTGCTGAGAACACGGATTGATCATTAGACTCAGTCACCTCCAGCCATTTGGAATCCACAGGAATCCATTTCACCCAGACATCTCTGGGTGATATATTAATATAATACAAAATAATAATTTCTCTCTGGCTACTTACTTGTAAGGGAATGGCTTATTTATTTTACTTCATGCATTTAAGAACATTACTCTGAGAAGGGGTCCATAAGTTTTACCACGCTGCCCAAAGGATCCATAACACAAAAAAGGTTAAGAACACCTATTCCAGAATAACACTGCCTTGTTAGCTTCTCAAATTGTGATTCTACAAATTAATTTAAGATGGAAGCCATATGGAGAACTCTTTCAACTCCCACTAGTGAAACCCAAAGCCAAGGCCATCAATTTACCTTAGTTGTTGCACTTCTCCCCTCACTAACAGCCTGCCTCCTCCCTTTCTATAAAAGGTCAAAACTTTTTTTTTTCCTAAAGAGCAGATTATAAATTACTGCATGCTGAGAATTAGCGGAAAGGTCTCTATCATTCCCTTTCAAAGAATAGAGGTGGGATTAAGGAAAACTAGTTTCTAAATTCTTTCTTCAACCCCACTAAAGTATGACTTTGAAGCAATCACTTCAAATCTCTGTTTCTTGATTGCCTGTAAGCTATGTTTATTATTCCTGATTTTGCATTTCCCTATGATTTTTATTCCCTAGTCCATGATGAGTTTCTGAAAAGGTACTGCCGCATGCTGAGAAATATGAATATTCTTAAATATTCTCATTCAGAAGTAGTCATAGATTTAGTTCGTTGATCTTCTCTTTTTCTATTTTGTTAATATATATTTGTAGATTTTACCAGTGAGGATCATTTTAGATATATCTCAGGATTTTTTATGTTATTTCATAATTATTATTTTCTTTCACATAATTATTCATTGTTTCTATGATTTATTCTTTGATACACTCATTCAGGATATCATCATTAAGAATCCTTGTGGGTTTGTATTTGTTGTAGTCATGAAATTGATTATGATTCTTATTTCATTATAGTCTATAAAAATAAGCATTTGTTATTTCTTCCTTTTTGACATTTGTTTGCAGCATCTCTGTACCATTATACGTGATCAGTCTTTTGCAAAAATTCCATGTCTTGGTGAGAAAGTTATAATTTTTATGAATCCCATTTAAAAGATTTCATAAGTTTTTTAGTTCTAGCTTTTCCAGAAATTTGCTCAATTCTATATTTTTTCTTATGTTTATCTTTCTGTTAAACTTGTCCAAAACTGAGAGAGGGACATTGAAATAATTTGCATCTGTTGTATCACTATCTACGACCTATTGTAGATTAGTTAATGTTTCCTTTATGAATTAAGATGCTAAGGTTTTAGGAACATATGTTTATTATTATATTAGTTTCTTGTCTGCAACTTCTTTTGGCATAATGTAGTTTCCCTATTTATCTCTTTTTAATATTTTGGATATTCATTTTGACTTTGTCTGATAGCATCATTGCATGCCTATTTTTTTAATTCTCTTACTATATAGTTTAAAAAAATTCTAGATCCTCATTTTTATTCTGTGTATGTGTTTTTTAAAACACCTTTTTTGTGAAAAACAGATTTATTCTAAGTACTGAATCCCTGCAGATCATATCCATTTTAAGGTTTTGATCTCCCTGTATAGAATATATCTCTTTCATCAGGGGATTATTAATTAGTGATAACCCCCTCCTACCACTGAAACAAAATATTCCCTTTTTTGCTATTTTCAATCCCTCCCTTTGCTTCCTTGTTCAATATTCTGTAGGCTCTCTTCTTCCTGATTATGAGAGTTAATTTTCCCTTCTGTTAGCCTTTGACTTGATTAGAGTACATCACATATTTCCCTCTATCAACTTCCTTTTCTCCCTTTTTATGCACTCTTCCCTTCTGTAATTTAGTTACACACACACACACACATACACACACACACACACACACACACACAACACTCGATTTAACCATAGATGATTTGGGGTGCTATAAAAGGCCATGGTTTCTCAGAACTGCTTCCCCATGATCACTTCTCTCTGACTTCTGACTTCACCCTTGTCACCATTTGCACATTCAGACGCCTTAATGGTTTCTTCTCTTGTTGGTGATATCCTCACTTATGATATTGGTTTAAGCTTCTTCTATTTCTGTTGCCTAGGGTGTCTGAGAAGCAAAAAGAACATTTTCAGGATAATTTAAATTGTTATGAACACTTCTTATTGAATATTCTTATTTCTGTTAATGAGTACATTCAGATTTGCAGGGTAGGTCACCTCTGCTTGCAATGTGAGTTCCTTTGCTCTTCAGAATACATTATTCTTTTCCTTCCTTAGATTTCTGGAGAGAGAATAATGATATTCTGTCATATAGATTTCCTTTCCTTTATATTTAAAAATCTTTCTCCTAGTCACTTACAAATTTGTTGTTCTGCGAGTGAATCTATCAACTTAATCATGATATGTCTTGGAATATGTAGTTTACAGTTTTTTGTTTTTGTTTTTCTGGAGGCATTCTGTAAAGTTGTTTGTTTTTTTGTTTTTTACTTTTTACTGCACTTTTTTACTGTGTTCTGAAATTCTGACAAGTCCAAAATTGTCCTATATTATTTCTTGCATTATGGTGTGCTGGTTTTTTGAGTTGGCATCTTCTGGAAGTCCTATAATCCTTAATTTATCTCTCTGTATCTTATCTTCAAGACATGTATGTTTTGCTTCTATAAAGGTTTCTTTTCTTTCTTTCTTTTGATGTTGCTGCTTTTAATTTCTCTTCAAGAGTGTCCTTCACTTCCATGTATTTGAATTACCAATCAATTATTTTCTCTTTTGTTTCTTTGGTGAGACTTTTTACCTCATTTGCAAATTAGTAACCTTGGAAGTCCAGGGACTTGTCCAGGTCACATAGTTAATGTTCATATTGTGACTCAAACCCAGATCTTCCGATTTTAAGTCAAAGTCTATTCCATAGATCCTATATGATCTAGGAATTCACATCATATTCTAGGTATGTTTGGAAAAAAACATAGGGGGTAAAGTCTTTTTTTTCCAATTTTTTAAATGCTTTATTAACTACTGATTTGCATCATTCATTTCTGCCAGATTTTGAATTGCAAGTTTTCTCCCCGTTTTTCCCCTACCCACCGCCCCAAAATGGCAGTCCCACAGGATATCCTCTCCTCCAATCTGCTCTCTCCCATATTTTCTCCCATACACCTTTTGACTTTTCCAGTATGGCATGGTGGATCTCTATGCCTCAGTGCATGTATATCTTATTTCCCAATTACATGTAAAGTAGTATTAATAATAGTATATATATATATATTTAAACATTTGATTTTAAAACTCTGAATTCCACATTCATTCTCTTCCTCCCTTGTCACCCACCCTTACTGGGAAGATAAGCAGTTCAGTATAGATTGTAAATGTGTAGCTAATGCAAAACATTAACATAATAGATATATATTGTAAAAGACTGACTATATTTCCCTCCCTCCTATCCCACCTTCCACTAGTTCTATTCTCTATTTTGATCCCATCCCTTTTCAAAAGTGGGTGTTTCCAACTTCCCTCCCCCCCCCAGCTTGCCCTCCCTTCCATCATCCCCCCTCTTATCCCCTTCCCCCCCACTCTCCTGTTGGGTGAGATACCCTATTTAGTGTATATTTCATTTCCTCCCCAAATCAAATTCAATGAGAATAAGGTTGACCCATTCCCTTTTGCCTTCCTATTCTTCTCCTCCATTGTAACCATTTTCCCTTGCCTCTTCTATATGAGATAGTTTACCCCATTCTGTGTCTCCCCATCTCCTCTCATTATATTCCTCTCTCACCTCTTAATTTCAACTTTTAAGTATCATACCTTACTATTAAATTGGTCCTGTGCCCTCTGTGTATACCTGTAAACATATATACGCACATTCACATATGTATTCATAGGCCCATATACCCTCATATATAGATGTATGTGTGTATATATATACCGTGTTTCCCCGATAATAAGACCTATTCCGAAAATAAGCCCTCCCCTTACTGTGTAAGATTCCTCTAAAATAAGCCCTCCCCTGAAAATAAGCCCTATTGAGATTGCTACTGTAGTGAAGGTGATCCCCTGTGCTACATTAAGGTACCTTCTGTATACACCCCCCCCCCCCCTGTGAAACGCACGCCGCACTCCGAGCTGCATCCAATCAGAGCTGCAGCAGTGGGTACGTCATCCTGTTCTCCCCCAGTGATTTGCTTATTGAATAAAGGTACATTTTTTTGTTCATATTTACCTGTTTATTAAAATTGCTGTCAATGTTCATTAAAATAAGCTCTCCCCTGAAAATAAGCCCTCTGTTGTTTTTCTGTCCAAAAAAATTAATAAGACAGTGTCTTATTATCGGGGAAACACGGTATATATATATATATATATATTTATATATATGTATGTATTTCTATTTCCTTCAACTGTTTTCATACTGAGAAAAGTTTCATCAGTTACAATTATTGTTTTTCCATGTAGGAATATTAATAGTTCAACTTTGATAAGTTCCTTATGATTTCTTTTCCCTGTTTACCTTCTCATGCTTCTCTTGCTTCTTGTATCTGAATATCAAATTTTCTATTCAACTCTGGTTTTATCAGCAAGAATGCTTGAAAGTCCTCTATTCCACTGAATGACCATATTTTCCCCTGAAACATGATACTCAGTTTTGCTGGATAGGTCATTATTGGTTTTAATCCTAGCACCTTTAACCTCCAGAATATCACATTCCAAGCCTTTCGATCCCTCGCTGTAGAAGCTACCAGATCCTGGGTTATTCTGATTGTGTTTCCACAATATTCAAATTGTTTCTTCCTGGCTGCTTGTAATATTCTGTTCTTGATCTGGAATTGTCCTTGAATTCTGGAACCTGGCTATAATATTCCTAGGAGTTTTCTTTTTGGGATCTTTTTCAGGAGGTGATCAGTGGAGTCTTTCAACTTCTATTTTGCCCTCTGGTTCTAAAACATCAGGGCAGTTTTCCTTGAGAATTTCTTGGAGGATGATTTCTAGGTTCTTTCTTTGATCATGGCTTTCAGGTAGTCCAATAATTTTCAAATTATCTCTCCTGGATCTATTTTCCAGGTCAGTGGTTTTTCCCATGAGATATTTCACATTGCCTTCTTTCTTTCATTTGTTGGATCTGTTTAACAGCATCTTGATTTCTCATAAATTCATTAGTTTCCATTTGCTCCAATCTAATTCTGAAGCAATGATTCTCCTCAGTGAGCTTTTAAGATTCTTTTTACATATGGAAAATTTGGTTTTTTAAGGCATTCTTCTCCTCATTACCTTTTTGAGCCTCTTTTGCCATTTCAGTTAGTCTATTTTTTAAGGTGTTATTTTCCTCCATCAGGCTGTTGACTCTCAATTTGTAATTTTCTTGCATCATTCTCATTTCTCTTCCCAGTTTTTCCTCCACTTCTCTTATCTGCTTCTTAAGGTCCTCTATGGCCTGTAACCAGTTTGTATTTTCCTTTGAAGCTTTTGGTGCAGGAGTTCTGACTTCACTGTCTTCCTCCTGTTCCATGTTTTGATCCTTTTTGTCCCCCAAATAGGAGTCTAATGTTGGATTCTTCTGTTTGCTTTGTTTCCTTTGCCTGGTCATGTTGCCACTCAATTATTTGACTTTTGGGATTTTTGCCATAGTAGGACTCTGATACCAGACAGGGGAGCTTCGTACCAAACGCTGGGGTTTTCTCAGCTGCCAGAGGTATTAGTTGGGTGCCCTTGCTGAAGCCTCTACATGCTCTGGCAAGCTGGACACACACCCCAGGACCTTCACCCTAGACCGCAATCCAGATCCAAGTAGGTGAATGCAAGAGCTTTAACCCCTTAACCCTTCAGACTGGTCGCTTGGTCCCCCTACACTATGCAGGCCAGGAGCTGAAGCTGCCACGTGGGGGCAGTTGCACAGCTGGGGCTCCTCAGAGTCTTCTTGCCCCAGGGGCAAAAGGCGAGGCACTCCCAACTACTGGGTCCCAAAGTCCACAGTGCACTGACCTTTTCCTTTGTCCTTAGCATCTATGTTTTGATAAATCTGGAAACAGCCACAGCTGCTGGTGATCTGGAGTCCCTCCTGCCGGTGGCTGGTCAGGACCGCCCTGGGGTAAAACTTCCATGTGGAGCTGGGCTCGGCTCCCAGAGCACTGTGCTGGCCAATTCCTGCCAGGCTGTCGTCAGCAGGAGGTTAGCTTCTCTGTTTCATTTGGTGGGTTCTGCAGCTCCAAAGTTTGTTCACAGTCCCCTTTTATATGAATTGGGGAAGACGGAAGCCAGAGCCACAAGGAGGACCTACTTCTACTCTGCCATCGACTCCACCCCCAGGGGTAAAGTCTTAACTCTGCTAGTCGTGCAGCAACTCAAGTAAACAGAGTGACCTTGGCTTTGGGTTTCACTAGTGGGACTTGAAAGCTCCCATCTTAAATTAATTTGTAGAATGACAATTTGAGGAGGAAACCAGACAACATCAACTTAAAACAAGCCACTTCACTCCTCTGAGACTCAGTTTCCTTATCAAAAAAATGGGAGTAGGTAGGATTAGATGATCTCTTGTGGTCCCTTCCACTTTTAAAATTCTGTGTCTCTATAATGATGCTCAGAGCTGCCAGCATATTTCATTTTTTGACCCTAAATTACACCCAGAGTTACTCTTTGGATGTGTTGCAGGCAAACATCAATGCAGAAGGGCAGACCATAAATACCCAACTAATCAAATGAAAGAACTTTAGAAAGGTCAGAACTGTAACTTATAATGGTATCTTTCCCTCACTATCCCAGAAGATTCAAAGAGCAAAGTATGGAGGGCTCCCCAGACAAAAACAGCAACTAAACTTGATAATGAAAAACAAATCACTGGGAAGTCAGGATCATGAAGATAATAAGTTGGACAAAGAACAGATGAATAAGTGCCAGACCCTGAAGCTCTTTTTCCTCTTTTACCTGGCTCATCTGGGCTTGAGGAATTAAATTCTCTTGACAAAGTTGAGAAATCTTGCCTTCATCTCAAAAAAATGGCAGGACCAGGCTAGTCACCCATCAGCTTAGTGAAACAATTTAGACACAGCCATATGGAATGTATTTGCTTCTGCCACTTATTTTCCCCAGGATGGTTATCACTCTCCAAATCTTCATGGCATGCCAGTTGTTCAGGTGGCAGGGGAATGACCATTTTGTCCAAGGGGTAGAATCAAAGGCATGGGGGCTTGTCCATGGTATGTTCTTTCTCCTCTCCTACCTTCCCTCCCCCCTTTCCACTCTCCTCTGGGATCTATAGCAGTTGCCAAGAGTTTAGTTTGTTTTATCAGCCCAGCTTCCCTATTTAAGCACAATCTGTCACTTCTCATCTGCTTGGCTTTTTTTTTTTTTGGCTTCTCATTAGTCATTTGATCACTTGATTATCAAGTAACGCAAGGGGAAAGAAAGAGATTGGCAAACCACATGAAAATGTTCAACAGCTGAAGACCCAACAGAAGACTGAATTGAAATATCTTCAAGCCCCTATTCCCCATCTGCCATCACATCTCCCAACAGGAAAGATAAAGGAAAAGAACTAACAACATAAGAATTTGCATTTGCAACTTTGACTAAAAAACTTCTGTCCAAGTGTAAATTGCTTCGATGAAAAGTCTGAGTAAAGGATAGCTGGGGGGAGAGGGGAGTCATGAATGATCTTATGTAAGAGGCAACATTTTATCTCTGTGGTGAAAGGATAAAAGGAAATCTATGAGCTAGAAGTAAGGAAGGGGTACTTTTCAGACATAAGGGATAGCACATGCCAATGCACAGAAGCAGAAAGAGGAATATCACAGAAAGAAGAGTGTGTGAAGGGGAGTAACATGAAAGAAAATGGAAAATTAAGTGGAAACCAAATCATGAAAGATGGCAGCTGCCTAAGTTTGTCATCTTATAGGGACATCCTTGGTTCATGTAGCAATAACTCTGCAGTATCAATCTTCTACTAAGCAATTTTCATGTGAGACCATGGCACAATGAATAGAGGCTTGATCTTGGATCCAGGAAAATGTCACTTTTAGAGCTACCTCTGATTCATACTAAATTTGTCTCTCTAAACAAGTCACTTTACCTCTTAGTGGCACCAGACAAGTTTCTAAACCTATAATTCACATGCAAGTTTGCAGATCTGCATTGTTGAGAGGACTTCCCATATTGAGATTTCTCTCATACAAATAAAATCACAAGCCTGGACACTGTCACCCAAAATCTAATTTTTGCTAATACAAACTTTATTTTCAGTTTTGAGCTCCAGAGGGTATTAACTCTTCATTTTCAGCAAACTTAGCACTGGAAATACAAAAAAAGAGAGAAAAGAAACTGCTCAAGGAAGACTATGGGATATAAAAGCTTTCTGCGTTTCTTCTCTGGGGTCACCCTCTACCTACATCTAGAAAGAATGGGGAACACTCGGGGAAGTTAGTTGGCACAGTGAATAGAGCATCAGCCCTGAAATCAGGAAGACCTGAGTTCAAATCCAGCCTCAGCCACTTAACACTTACTAACCATTTGACTTTGGGCAAGTCACTCAATCCCAATTGCCCTCCCCTCCCCCTTCCAAAAAAAGCAAATAAAAAAAAAAGAATGGGGAGCACTTTAACCTATTTACCACTTTCAGAAGCAATCAGAAAGAGGGCCCAGTTGTACAATTATAACTTTGTTAGTTGACTTTCCTCTGTGATCCTCAAACCACTGTGATCTTTTTCTTCTCTGAGCCCCTGGTTAAGAGTCACACAGCCCAGGGGCGGCTAGGTGGTGCAGTGAGTAAAGCGCTGGCCCCAGTGTTGGGAGGACCTGAGTTCAGTTCCGGCCTCAGACACTTAACACCCCCACACTCCTCCCCCCCCCAAAAAACTAGCCATGTTACCTTGGGCAAGTCACTTAACTCCAATTGCCCTCCAAAAGGCTAAAAAAAAAAAGAGTCACACAGTCCAGCCATTCATTCGATCTTTTCTCCCTCTATTGCTTGTTTTCATGTATGGACATTTCATCCACAGCAAATTCATTGGGAAAAAAACAGAATTAGGCTCCTCAAGAACTACAAAATGTTGCAATACATGAATTGTCTCATTTAAAATCTCATTTACTTTTCTTATCATAATGTTAACATTTAACTGGTTAACTAGATGGCACTGAGCCTGGAGTCAGGAAGACCTGAGTTCAAATCCAGTCTCAGACTCTTACTAGCTACGGGACCATGGACAAGTCATTTAACCCTGTTTGCTTCAGTTTCCTCAATTGTAAAATGATCTGGAGAAGGAAATGGTAAACCAATCTAGTATCTTTGCCTAGAAAATCCCAAATGAGATCGTGAAGAATCTGAAATGACTGAACAACAACAAACATTTAACTACAAGTCAGGTCTATAACACATAAAAGAATCAGATTGTGCTAAATTATTAAATTGATAGGAAACATAGTACTTTGTATGTTGTAGTTACTAAATATGTATTAATTAGCTTCATTTGAATTGGTGTATCCTCAGACTAATTAAGATGGTCCAATATCTCTACGTTCTACCAATTAGCTCAGACTGTCCTTAGTGAATCAGAGAAACCTAACAGTATCTGAAAGAGGAATGAATTTTAGAGACGTAAGTCTTTGATGTGAATATTGACTTTGTTCCTAAACAACTTCATCACCTTAGAAAAGTCACCTCACCACTCTTGAACTCAATTTACCCTTCTGTAAAATGAGGGTTGAACTAGATGTTCTATGAGGTCTCTTTTTTCTTTTAAGCAATCACGGTTAAGTAACTTGCTCAAGGTTACATGGCCAGTTATTTCTGGGTGTGTTGCTGAGTATCTGAGCCCAGATTTGATCCAGGTCATCCCGACACTGGAGACGGTGCTCTTACTCGCTGAGCCACCTGGCTGCCCCTAAGCAATTGGGGTTAAGTAACTTGCTCAAGATTACATGGCCAGGTGTTTCTGGGTGGGTGCTAAGTGTCTGAGCCCGGGATTCAATGTCCAGGTCTTCTCAACACTGGAGCCGGTGCTCTTACTCGCTGTGCTACCTGGCCGCCCCGATATGAGGTCTCTTTCAGTTGTAAATCATGTGGTCTTTGAACTATGCCTCACTAAAATCTTTCACTAAATGGCAATGCACCCAACTGCAAGGATATCTCAACTGGACATGTTTATTAAGGGCAAAAAAAAATGGGATTTTTTTAAACTTTTCTAAGGGACTCTATTGAAGGCCAAGGTTCTCCCTGTGAATGTCATTTTTCCTCTCTATCGATGTATAGACATCTGTTTGTTAGGAGAACAACAGACCTACTGACTCTACAACTTGGTAACAGTCTGATTTTATTGAAAAATTACTTATTTCCAAACCATCTTTCACTGCATGACAGCTTTCAACACTTGTCATCTCTCATATGCTCTATCTCTCTGCATATCCTCCATCTCTTCACCATTCAGCTTTCATTAATAACAAAGGCTAATAAATTAATGTTTGGGAACATTATTTCCAAGACCATGGAAAAGGACATTTTTAAAAAGAAGAGTTAATTACTCATCATATACTTTCCCTGATAACTCCCCCATTTGTAGCTTTTTTGAATTCATGATAATTGACTCATTCATTATGCTTTGGGGAGTTTGTTTTCTAAGGGAAATTCTTAATATATTGATATGATAAAAGATTATCTCATAGATATTTGTATTTTTTTTTTAAATTAACCCACCATACTCATATTTTGAAAACTTTTTACATTTAGGTAAATACCTGGTAAAGGCAGTGGTGTGCTAATAAATGTCTAACAGTTCTCTGCAAAAAAAAAATGTGCATGAGGCATTTTTAAGTTTAATCTGCATTATTAACATGTCATCCAACATTTTCTTAAGTCTTGAAAATCAACACTACATTACAGCCAATAGAACAGCACAAAAATATAATACAATTCAATAAATCAAGCCTTGATATGTAGCATTTGCAAATTTCCAAAGCATAAATAGTAAACTGAAAATTCAACAATTGATTCCTGCAAGCCAGTTTAAACTAGCTCCAGCACACTGCTGGGTAAAAGTATTATTGATAGAAACATGCTCATATCTATTTTATGTGACTGAAAAGGGCAAAATTTGTAAGAGAATCGAAAAGTTGAGCTTTCCAGAGATTCTTAAATATGACTTGTATGTTCCTGTTGTTATCACAGCACCTTGGACAAGGTAGGTCATTGACAAGTGTTTAGTGACTGATTTTCTTCTGTTCAAATTTATTCTATTCTGTTCTATCTGTTTTATCTTTTCTCAGCTTTCAAAGGCATCCTGAAAACATATTCCTTTTTCTTTAATTGAGTGGATGCAAATATAGCTTCAGGATTTAAATTGTACTTGTCTCTTTTAATCTTTCTCGGTACTCAAAAGCTAACATTTGACATTCAACAGTAAACATTTAATATAATTTTGTTGAAGGAATGAATGTGGAAATGAAAAATATTAGTAAACAGAAAGATCAAAGGATCATGGGATTTAAAGATGGAATGGATGTTCAAGATCAACTCCCTCATTTTTATAGCTGAGAAAACTGAGTCCTAGAGAAGTGAAGTGACTTGCCCATGGTCCCACAGATAATAATCCAGTAGCTCCATTGACTCCAAATGCTACTTCTTGAAACTTCAATGCATAATGAAGAGGCCCAAGAATACAAGTACTTAAAGAAAGCAAATCATGAAGGCTATTGTGAGGTTCAACTAAGATGATGGATATAAAGCACTTTGCAAACCTTAGTTAGTTATTGTTATTAATTATTATAATCTGTGATGACTTCATTCCTTGATGCTTTTAACATATTCCTGTTGAACTCATTCAATGTTTAAAAAGCAGTAGAAGGGTATCCTGCTAAATATTTAACAACCAAGTACTACACCAAAAAATGGAAGCATACACTTTTAAGCTTAATTCGAATTAGTAATATATTCTTGAGTCTAGATTAACAAAAAGGAATAAATCAAGCCTCAATCGGTAGCAATTGTCAGTTTTTGAACTGCAAATGATCATAGTGAAAATTTAACAGTCAGCTCTCACAATAACTGGTTAGAACCAGCCCCAACATATCCCTACTTAAACTTTATATCTAGATATTTTATTTATTTATCAAACTGTGTAATCTCAGTGTTTTAGTTACAATTGGGTGTTCCCAAGCTCAATAAAGCAGAAAACTGATCAATCATTTGACTTTGATCTACAAGGAAAAACATGAAGAATTTCACAACATTGCTACCAATCAAACACTGTATGGCCTTATTGAGAAAAGTGATTGGATATCCTCTAGAAATTTTTATAATAGAATCGTTTCAATTGTCAAGCATGGTTTTAGATATGGTCCAGCACAGCATCAAAGAAATACAGTTGGCATCACCTGAGCAATCTTTCCTTTTCCAGTATCTGGCTCGGCAATCATTTTAGATAAGTTATCTCTTCTTGCAATAAACAACAACAAATCCTTTTTTACTTCTGTAATTTGTATTGGGGTCAGATTATGATTCAAGTTACCACCTTAACTCTCCCCTGTAGCCCAAGTGAGTAAATATTGACCAGATACCACATCCACCACCAAATCAGGAGAGTCTGTGTCAATTCAGACAGAAGGTCAATAGCTGAAAACCAATCCTATTCAGTTGTCTTAACAATTGACTTTGGTAATCAGGCTACATTGGTTTGAAAATGACATAGATATATTGAATACAGTTGTTGTGGTGGTGGCTGTTCAGTCATTTTTTAATCATGTCTGACTCTTTATGACCCCATTTGGGGTTTTCTTGGCAAAGATACTGAACTGGTTGGCCATTTCCTTCCCCAGTTCATTTTATAGATGAGGAAACTGAAGCAAGCAGGGTTAAGTGAGTTGCCCAGGGTCATTAATGAGAAAGAAACAATTTATGTTTGATAGATCAGTGCAAAAGCCTATTCTCTGAGAGATTCACCTCTATAATTTTGGGGAGAAAAGATCCCCCAATTCAATTCAATAAACATTTATTAAATATTTACTAAGTGCTAGTGAAATTAAACTAGATGATTCCTGAAGTCCTTTCCAGCTTAATACCTCCATAATCAGGTTCCAATTTACCATTCTAAATTTATTTCATACTATTCATATAATCAATACTTGATGCAAACCAGTGTACTTTCTCTTCCCAGAAACACATTCAGCTCTTTCCCACATCCATTTCTTCTTCTTCTTTTTTTTTTCACTTTTGGCTATGCCTGGAATATCTTCCTATTGCTTCAGGATCCTCCTTCCATTGTAGCTTTATGGGGTCACACAGAGTAGCATGGAGTAAGCCTGAATTGATCTTTTTTTTAGACACATGTAGCACAAGCTAAGAGTTGTAGGGAATGAGCTCACTGCATGCCTAATCCAAGTTATCTCACTTCAGGGATACAGTACTTCATTTTCACTCAGACTTAGCCCACCTGTCTTTCATTTCATGGAACTCAAAACCTTGATATACTGATTCTGGTGTGGGTTACCCTTATTATATCATTGGTATAATCCTGCACTTGCCTCTCTGCCTCTTCTGAGCCAGACAAGAGGAGGTAGGACCTTTGTTGAACTGATAACAGTTTTACTGTATCTGTATGTGAGTGTTTTGGTTCATCCTCTCTGTTTTTCCTTAGTCAATGCAGGTTTAGTATTGCAGTCGTCCATTTGTGGTTATCTTCCTTCTGTCAGTGTATAGCAAATGCAAGGCATCAGTCCTAAAGTCCCTGAATCCCTGTTCTTTCTCTCCATCCTCTACTCAGGAATATTCTTCAAATAAAGCTAAGGTTAGTTCCATCATTCAAGGTACAGATTAAACACCATTCCGTCCATGGAGTCTTCACCAACCAGACCTGATCCCTTCCTCACTATGAACACTAACTGAACCTTCTTTGTACCTTTTATACACTTTTACATTCTACTTTGAATTATACTTATTTATGCAAATGCCACATTCTCCTAGGCAGAGTGGCTGGTTTGTAAAGGGAGGAACAGGGTTGTATCCATCTTTATATTCCCTTTGCTTCTAGCTCAGTGCTTTGCACATAGTAGGTGCTTGTGAAATGAATGCTGAATTAAAGGGGAAAAAAACACATACATTGTTTCCCCAAATGGTTCAGCTAGAAATGAGTATCTTTCCATATTGCTCCCCATTCAATTTCTGCAAATTGATGCCGTGAAACATTAAAAAACAGCCAAAAAATTTACATAATTTTATTCAAGACTCCCCTCACCTCTGTAGAGAATCATTTAGCCTTTACCTTCTCTGTAAACCCTCACGGTAAGGGAATGACTTGGCTGAAAGGAGCTATTTTTTCCCAATTAATCGCCATTTCTTTGCGATTTGGCTCCCACATGGGCCACATTGACAAGTAAAGGGCGAGCCCTCAGTGTTACCCATTTTACTTGTTGGCTCAGAGCTTCAAGCACTCAAGGGTTCAGCAGCTATGGATTCTATTCAATTCAGTTCATTTTGCTATTCACCAGCCCATGGCAATTTTTATTCCCCTGTTAAGCAGAAGAGTTTGGATTTTTCCCCCTTAGTTAAGAGAATTCTGAGTGTAGTTAGAGCAAGAAAACAACTCTCAAATCTATGTCACCTTCTCAGGCTCATTCATCAACATCCAAACAAATGAACACTCTAGTTTGTTTAGAGTGACACATTTTACAGATTATAGCCTTCATAAAATCTGCTGGGAAGTAAACCTGAAAGTGCACCTTTCTATCACTTAAACCACAAAACAAGAGCCTATCTCCTGGGATTTGCTAATAAATCCCCCTACCTTTTTTTTTTAAAGAAAATTTATTATAGCAATGAATCCTTCTCAGTTATTAAGATACAACTTCAGCAGAGTTATAATGCAGGGGAATGTTGCAAAAAGAGCCTGGAATTTGAGTTAGAGACTTGGATTTGAATCCTAGCCCTACTGTTTGCCCCGTCTCCCTTCCCCTCTCTGGGCCTTATTGTCCTCCTCTGTAAAATTAGCAAATTGGACTTAGATGTTCTTGAAGATCCATTCCAGTTCAATGATCCTAAACATGCTTGAACTCATTGAGAGAGAAACAGAGGAAGGAAGGAAGGAAGGAAGGAAGGAAGGAAGGAAGGAAGGAAGGAAGGAAGGAAGGAAGGAAGGAAGGAAGGAAGGAGGGAAGGAGGAAAGGAAGGAAGGAAGGAAGGAAGGAAGGAAGGAAGGAAGGAAGGAAGGAAGGAAGGAAGGAAGGAAGGAAGGAGGGAGGGGGGAGGAAAGGAGGGATGGAAGAAGGAAGGAGGGAAGGAGGAAAGGAAGGAGGGAGGGAAGGAAGGAAGGAAGGAAGGAAGGAAGGAAGGAAGGAAGGAAGGAAGGAAGGAAGTATATTCACAATGAGATACAAGATATTTTTTAGGAGTGAATCACACAATATAATAAGCATGCTATTTATTCAAAACTAAATATTATTCAAGAAACTAAAGCATTCACAATTCATAACAACTTATTACCAGGGTGGCCACATAGCCTTAAACAAAAATATCATTCAGTATATAACATAACACTCAGTATGTAAGATGGCACACAGCATATATCATTGTATTCAGCATATAGCATAGCATGCTCCCTCACCTTATACATTCTTGGGGAAGGAGGCAAAATCTTTGGGGAGTGAGTAATCAGCTCCTCCTCACTCAGGTACTATCCAAAATTCTGCTTATACAATCAGGGAGTCCTAGGCCAGGGTCTTCCCTAACACAACACATCCTGAGGGGTAGCAGAGTACACAACACACTCCACCCCTAGGTTACAACAGGTTACAATCCCCTCAATCAAAACAGAGTGTCCAAATCCTCAGATGCACATGTGCTCCAATGAGCCCAAGAGTCCAAGTCCTGACCCTGCTCCAGCCCCCAGGGTCCAAGTCCTGGGGAGTGGCTGGGTGACAAAGCCAACAAGGTGGGTCCCTGGTGGTTATGACACCTTTACACTCCCACCATAGACAACTCCACCCCCTGTGGCATGAACCATCACAGAGAGGCATGGCAGGAAAGCACTCTCACTGCTCCTGCCTTGCTGCAAAGCCTCCATCTCGACTCAGGACTGAATCCTGAGCTCCTGTGTTCCTCCCCCTCCTGCAGGTTCATGGGCTGACCACTCCTGACTCCTTCCAGGGTTCACACACAGGCAGCTCTCCACTCCTGCTCCATTTCTCAGCTCACAGGGCAAGGGACTGCTCCACTCCAAGCTCTCCCTGCTTCTGCCTGAGTCTAGTCACAGAATCCTCCAAGGGCTCCTGCCCCCAGCCCCTGTCTCTGGGAAGATAAAGCTTAACAGGGCAACAATAATATGTACACACATTACCATCACCACCATCTCAATTTCCTTTCACAGCCTGGAGACTCCTTGAAAACAGTTACTTAAAAGGGTCTTAAGTTAAGTCCTCCCCATAGGTGGGTCCCCCTCCAGTGAGTGTCACTTCAGTGAGTTCTCCTCTTCCCCAGCAAGTTCCTCTGCTGCTGCTTCTGCTAGTTCTCTCCACTCAATGCATAATGCTTATTTTCTTCTTCATCTTTATTTTCTCTCTTCATGCTCATTTTTCTTCACTTTCTCTCTTCTTCATGCTCATTTTTCTTCTTCTCCTCTCATTTTTCAACACTCTTTATATATATATATATACACACAGTTTTTCTTGGCACCTGATTGACTCAACACAGAAAGACATGATAGCCCACAAGTGTAGTACCGAAACTGGCATCTAATTGGCTCAGAGCCAGAAGATGTAAATATCTATGTGACTCAGACAGCTGTGAATTACCAGGGTTCAAAGGAGATTAATCCTTCTGCTGTTTACAAGTTAGTATAATCCTGGGAAACTGAACTGCAAAAGAAAAGCACCAAAAATCCCACCTTGCTTCTGTTGATGGAAGGAAGGAAGGAAGAAAAGAAGAAAAAGAAGGAAGAAAAAAAGAAAGAAAAATAAGGAGGGAAGAAATAAAAAAGAAAGAATGAATGAAAGGAAGGAAGAAGGGAGGGAAGAAAGAAAGGAAGAAAGAAAGGAAGGAAGAAAGGAAGAAAGAAAGAAAGAAAGAAAGAAAGAAAGAAAGAAAGAAAGAAAGAAAGAAAGAAAGAAAGAAAGAAAGAAAGAAAGAAAGAAAGAAAGAAGGAAGGAAAGAAAGAAAGGAGAGAGACAAAGAAGAGATAGAGAAAGGAAAGAGAGACAAGGAAGGGATAGAGAAAGGAAAGAAGAACCTCATTTGTAAAAAGGGCAGGAGAGGACAGGATTTTATACAATGGCCTCTAAAGTCCCTTCTAACTCTAAATCTATGGATCTATGATTGTAAGGCTCTTCCAACTCGGAACCTAAAGCATTCCTAGGAATTATAATGTACTAAATGTTAACACCTAAGTGCTGTCATCAGACTTATTTGTTACAAAAGAGAACTCCACTGGGGATGTGGTGGGGCAAAGAATCAGTTGAAAGTGGCAGTAATAGAAAAAAGAATGCTAATAAAACATTTTTTCTGGAGGGGGGAAGGCAGGGCAATTGGGGTTAAATGACTTGCCCAAAGTCACACAGCTAGTGTTAAATGTCTGAGGCCAAATATGAACTCAAGTCCTGATTCCAAGGCCAGTGCTCTACTCACTACACCACCTAGCTTCCCTCTAACAAAACATTTTTTTAAATCAATAAACTACACTAACTGCTAGGGGTACAAAAAGAGGAGAAACATAGCACTTGCTTTCAAGGAGCTTACAATATAATGTGAGAGACAACATGCAAACAAATATATACAAAGCAAGCTATATATAGCATAAATAAGAAATAATTAACGGTAGAAATAGAACTTCCATAGGGCTCCGGCTTCCACCTCCTCCAGTTCATGTAAAAGGTGACTCTGAAGAAACTTTGGAGCTACAGAACCCACAAAATGACACAGAGAAGCTAACCTCCCACTGTGGACAGCCTAGCAGGCCAGCAGGAAGTGACCAGCGCAGTGCTCTGGGAGCTGAGCCCAGCCCCTGACTAGCCACCCATTGGAGGGACTTCAGATCACCAGCAGCTATGGCAGTTTCCAGAACTATCAACACATAGATGCTAAGGACAAAGTGAGAGGTCAGTGCAGTGTGGACTTTGGGATCCAGTAGCTCAGGAGTGTGGTCAGCCTTTGACCCCTGGAGGGAAAAGCGACTGAGGTGCAGCTGCCGTGCAGCCACTTGACAGCTTCAGATCCTGGCCTGCAGATTGTAGGGGTACCAAGCAACCAGTCTGAGGGGTAATCACTCTTGCTTTAACCTGCTTAGATTAAAGTCTAAAGGATTGCGGTCTAGGGTGGAGGTTCTGGGGTGCATGACCATCTTACCAGAGCATGTGGAGGCTTCAGAGAGGGCACCCAACTAATACCTTCAGCAGCTGAGAAAACCCCTGAGATTGGGACAAAACTCCCCTGGCTGTTAGCAGAGTCCTACTGGTGCAAAAGGCCCAAAAGTCAAGTAATTCAGTGGCAACATGAGTAAACAAGGGAAGCAAAGCAAGCAGGGTAACCCAACTTTACACTCCTATTTTGGGGACAAAAAGGATCAAAGCATGAACAGGAGGAAGACAACAAAGTCAGAACTCCTGCACCAAAAGCTTCCAAGAAAAATACGAGCTGGTTACAGGCCATAGAGGACCTTAAGAAGGATTTTGAAAACCAAATAAGAAAAGTGGAGGAAAAAATTGTATGTCCATATAGGAGGGTATATGGGCATATGAATACATATGTTAATGTGTGTATACATGTTTACAGGTATACATAGAGGGCACAGGATCAATTTAATAGGAATATTAATTCCTATTATAATAATTAATTCCTAATATAATAATTAATACTTAAAGGTGAAATTAAGAGGTGAGAGAGGAATATAATGAGAGGAGATGGGGAGACACAGAATGGGGTAAATTTTCTCATATAGAAGAGTCAAGGGAAAATGGTTACTATGGAGGGGAAGAATAGGAAGGCAAAAGGGAATGGGTCAACCTTATTCTCATTGAATTTGGCTTAGGGAGGGAATGACATACACACTAAATAGGATATCTCACCCTCCAGGAGAGTAGGGGGAAAGGGGATGAGAGGGGGAAGATGGAAGGGAGGGTAGGCTGGGGAGGGGGGAAGTTGGAAGCCCTCACTTTTGAAAAGGGACAGGATCAAAGTAGAGAATAGAACAAGTGGGAAGTGGGATAGGAGGGAGGGAAATATAATCAGTCTTTTACAATACATCCATTATGGAAATGTTTTGCATAGCTACACATGTACAACCTATACTGAATTGCTTATCTTCCCAGTAAGGATGGGTGAAAAGGGAGGAAGGGAATGAATCTGGAATTCAAAGTTTTAAAATCAAATGTTTTAAAGAAAACACACACACACATATACTATCATTAATATTATATTACATGTAACTAAGAAATAAGACATACAGGCACTGGGGCATAGAGATCTACCGTGCCCTACTGGAAAGTCAGAGGGGGTATGGGAGAAGATATGGGAGAGAGCAAATTGGAGGAGGGGGTATCCAGTGGGATCACTATTTGGGGGTGATGGGTAGGGGAAAAATGGGGAGAAAATTTGTAACTCAAAATCTTGAAGAAACGAATGATGTAAACTCGAAGTTAATAAAGCATTTAATTTAAAAGAAAAGAAATAATTAACAGAAGAAAAGAAGTGGATTTGAGAGAGGTTAGATGAGGCTTCCTGAAGATGGTGGGATATTAGTTGGGATTTAAAGAAAGGGAGATCATTCTAGGCATGATGGATAGCTGGTGGAGAGAGACTTAAAGCAGTCACACCCACCAGAAGTCTTTTTGCACTAATCAAGTTGTGGGATGATAAGACCCTGTGCTAGAGATGAGGCCCTGTGCTAGAATGGTGACAGTATCAAAGGAGAGAAGCAGGGCATATTTGAGAGATGTTGCAAAGATGAAATCGGCAGGCCATGGTAATAGTCTCGATATGTGTGGGGAGAGATAGTGAGGCATCCACCTGAGTGACTCGGGAGACTGGTGTCACCCTCTACAGTAGGAAAGGTAGAAAGGCTAAGGTTTAGGGAGAAAGAAGATGAGCTCTCTTTTGTATATATTGAGTTTAAGATATCTACTGGGCATCCAGTTCAAGATACCTGAAAGGAAGAGGAAGATGGGAGATGGGAGGTCAGCAGAGAGTGGGGCAGGAAAGATCTATTTGAGAATCATCAGCATAGAAATGGTAGTTAAATATATGGGAGTTGATGATATCACCAAGTGAAACAGAATTGAGGGAGAAGAGAAAAGGCCTCAGGACAGAACCCTGAAGAACACCTGGGGTATCCTGCAAAGAAGAAAGTATCAAGGAAGAGAGAGGAATAAACAGTTTCAAAGCCGTCAGAGAGATCAAGGAGAATGAGGGTTAAGAAAAAAGCCACTGGCTTTGGCAGCTAAGTGATAATTAGTACTTTAGAGTGGTTTTGGTGGAATAAGGTCAGAAGCCAGATTGTGAAGATTTAAGGAGAGAGAAGAGAAAGTGAAGACACCTACTAAAGACAACTTTTTGAATGAGTTTAGCTACAAGTGGTAGAAGCAATACACGATGGTAGCAAGGATGCAAGGGTCAATTGAGGGTTTTTTCAAAGGATGGGGAGACATGGAGATGTATTTTTAGGCAACAGGAATGAGCCAGTAGAGAAAAAAGAAATTGAAAAAAATGGGGCCCATAGAGGGGACGTTCCGTTAGGGGAGATGGGATAGAATGGGATGACTTAAACAAGTAAAGTAGCCTTGGTAAGGAGTAAGGCCCCAAAAGCCCAACTCATGGACAGTTGATACTCCTCAGGCTTGTTGGACGCCTTGTTGCCACATGAGTCAATACACCCTCCTGGATAAATTAATCTCCCTGTGGAGATGAGAGCGGCCACATTCATTTGAACCAATAATAGATACATACTAAATATCAATTGAATGCTATTATTGAATAAACTCCTTTTATTAAATGTTATAGGGCCTGTTAATGTCCCATTTCATTCCAATCCCAAGCCTAAACCATCATAACAACCTAAGTCTAAGTCAGGCCTGACCCAGAACACTATCCTATCCACCCTTCTCTGGAGGCTTTCCAACTTATTAATGTATTTACTAATCTATAATGCTCAGAATTTAATAATATTCCAAATGTGATCTGACTAGGGTGGAATACAAAAGTATTGACTCCTTTATGGCTGTGGACATGATATTTCTCTTATTGTACCCTATCACCATTTTAGTTTCTTTGACCACCATATCACATTGTTGACTCTTATCACTATTGCAGTATACTAAAACCTGCTAGATCTTTTTAAATGCAATGCTGTCTCCATATCATAATAGCAAAATTTGTTTTTTTTAACTCAAATGAAACTTTTTTAATTTGTGCATATTAAATTTTATTTTATTACATTGAGGTCAATGTTCTAATCTTTTAAGGAAATTTCCAGTCTTGATTTTGTTATCCAATGTGTTCGCCATCCCTCCCTGATCTGTGTCACCTACAAATTTAGTAAGCAGGCTACCCATCCCTTTTTCTAAGTCACTGATAAAAATGCCAAACATTAGAGAACCAAGTACACATCTCAGGAGGCTTCTCTTAGAGATAGAGGTTTTCTTTAGGCTTTTATTAAAAGGTTCCTTCCAAGTCAACATTGAACCATTAATGGCTAATCTTTGAGTCTGACCATTCAACCAGTTCCAAATCCAACCAGCTACATAGCTCCCATTTTTCGTCTCGTTCACAAGAGTAACATTAGAAACTTTGACAATGCCTAGCTGAAATCTGAATAAATGATGTCCACAGTGTCCCTCCAATCTTCTAGTAGAGTAAACATATAAGCATTTGTTGAATAGAATTGAAATCTCTGCTTCCCCCAGTAAGGTTACTTGGGCTTTGGGTCTTAGAAATAGCAAGAATCTGGAAGTTGCCTCCCTAATAAACGCACTGGTTATCAGCCTGTTGAAGTGTCTTCTTCGCCCCTTGGTTCCATGAATTAAAAGTCTTTTCCTTGTCTGGGCACTCCAGAGTCTTCTCCTGAACTTCCCCTTCCCTTGTTCGCCCTTCTGGAGGTCTCAGTGGCTCTTGGTTTGACAGCTCTTTCTTTTATCCTTGATCTATAGTCTCTATGTAGGCTAGCTTGCCTAAAGCAGAGGTGTCAAACACACAAGCAGCCCGCAACTCTTACAAGTATAGCCAGAACAAGATTAAAATTTAATTGGGAAATATTTAACCAAAAAAATGCAATAAGGCATAATGTTAATATGTGTTTTTTTTAAGTCAATACACTCCTACAAGGATCCTTATGCATTGTTTAGTGACCCCCATTTCTATTTGAGTTTGATGCCATTGAAAGTAAATTCATAAGCCACATACAACACCTTCCATTGCCCTTCAGATGAAGTCTTGACTTCTTGATGGGGAACCCTTCTTCTTTCTTTATCTAGAGAATCCCATCCATTCTTCAAGGCCTAGATTTTAAAGACTTGGGCCCCATGATCCCTTTCTTTGGGTCTATCAATGCCATAATGTTTCCTACGAGAGTCTTTCCAAATTCTTTCATAGGCAACCTTGGCTCACAGAGCTGAGGTGACAGAAACACTTGAGATCAATTAACAACAGATACCTACTCTACTTCCTGTCTCAGGCTTATAAATTCCATATCCCCTTCTCTATGGGTTTGATTTTCTAAAATTCTCTTCTAACATAAGTCTATAACAGAAAAAGGTCTTAAAATACAAAACATAATAATGTATAATTCCCTCCTCCTCTCTAGTCACCTGCTAAAAAAACTGAGAGATCATGTCACCACACAGAGAAAAGTAGATCCGAGTACGTCGTCTTAGTTTTCAAGCCTCTCACAAGGCTAATGGACCCTGTGAAGTTCCTGTTAGAGAGGTCCCCCCAGACCTGCCACATTTCATAGCACTCCTTTCTACCTCCTCCAGAAAGATGCAGAGCTTAGGCAGCCCTGCAGAAGATCAAATAAATCTCCTTCCAGTGACACTGAAAATGTATGAGAGCTTGGTGCCAGGATTCTTAATGGTCCTATTATATAGCATTACTAATGACAACCCTAAGCTCTGCCTCAAAACTGCACAAGGAAAGGGCTGGCTGAGAGCTTTCAGCATCTGGAAATGGGTCTGGGCACAACAAATTTGAATGATTCAAACAATTCCTCCCCAATCGCAATTACAAATCTCACAAAACAAATCTAGGCAAGTCTATCAATTCAGAGGCATGGTTGGGAGCTGCATCTGGCAGATTGGCTAGGTTTCCTTGAACACTGAACATGTAACATCCAATAGTCCCCACGTGAGAAGTGACTTCTCTGGAGGAATATGGCCTTTGGTCTGCAGAGTGTCTGTTAACAATGCAGAAGATTATTCTTCCTCTTGGTTGGTTCTTAAACTAGCAGAAGAACAGAACATTGGGGGGAATTGGATTCCTGCTGATAATGAAAGTTGGGAATATTCAGTTTCTCTGGCTAGAATAAATTGAGCTGACAGTTCAGAAAGCAGAGCAAAACCAAAAAAAAAAAATCATGGAGTAAGAAAAACAAGCATACTTTGGAAAAGTTTTGTTAATTTTCAAAAATAAAACAAGATAAAACAAAACCAAGCCCGTATCCTGGGGACAGAAAGAGGGCATGCACTGTCTTTAGCTTTGCTCCCTTTGACTCATTTGCACATGGGAAAAAAAGGACAGTTAACCCTAGGTGTTAGGTAGAGGAGTTGAGTTGAATTCAAACTGTAGATGAATGAGTGCTAGGGGCCTCGGCCAGATTCAGTATTATTTTTAAGCCAATCTGACATCCAATTCAGTGTTGGTATACCCTTGTCAGATTGGACCAAGCCTTATGCAATTCACATTGTGAGCTATGAATAAGTATGGGGAAGGGGCAAGGCAATGCCAAGCTGGCAGCAGCTCAACTGGGAGAGCACAAGGTTGTCCTATTCTTTATTTCCTGGTGGCATTGGGTAGCCCTAGCTACTATACCTCTAGAAGGGTAGTCAGTCAGGAGCCTCCATAGAGTCTCTGTTTTCCTGAGTTCTTGTGTTGGATTTGCATTGTCTTAGAGAGAGAACTTGGAATACATCCAAGAGGGACTGAGCAGTGATACAGTGTCTAGTAGATTTAGCTACAGAGTTTTTGCTCTGTTCCAAAATAATGATGATAATAATATAATTATTAATGTTCATATAGAATTTTAGGGTTTATAAAATTTTATATATATATACATTTATATATAATTTTATCTTCCAATCCTGGCAAATGGACACTATTATTGTCCTTATTTTACAGATAAGAAAATTAGGCTAAAAGAAGTTAAATGACTTACCCAACACCCTACAAGGGGAGGCAGGATTCTCTAGACCCAACTACTGCTCTGTATCCTGCATTACCTAACTGCTCACAACTGCATTCAGTCCTCATAACTGGGGAAGATTGCACAGAAGTGGCATCTATGTGGCAGATGGTGACTAGAATTTAGAAAAGGCTTCCAAACTGCTTTCTTTTTGTCTTAGATTTTGAGAGTATCCTTTCTTCAAAGACATCAAATCTTTCCAATCACTTCTATGTAACAAACATCTTTAAGTGGTAAAACTGAAAAATAGGAACAGTAATAGATATTGAAGGGAAAGGAGAGAAAGCATAGTTCAATAAAGGAAAGGAAAAGGTAACTTTAGTTAGCAAACATTCTCACAAGCAAAGGCTCTGCTTTGTGAAGACCTCCAGGGTTCAGAGAATATAAGTGTGTTTGAGGATGGGGAGATTGGAGCCAGAGAAGAAATTTGGTGGAAAAAGAAAAGGTTTATTAATAAGAATGAAAATCACCCCTTAAGGAAACTTCTAGTAATGCATATCAGCAACTGTTCAGTCTTCTAGATTTGGCTGGGCAGTAAGAGTTGAAGTCAGTTGTCTTGGGTCACACTGCTAGAATATATGTTATATATTCAGGACTTGAACTCAGGTCTTACCCTGACTCAGAGGCTGGTTTTTTTTTTCCCAGTACAGATGCTCTCTTCTACTACTATGTTTTAATGTTTGAGATGCTTGAGAATCTATGTGCAGAAAACAAACATTTCCATGTGGAAGATAGTAGTTGTCAAGGTACAGAAAACAATTTGATTAAATGTGTAAGAAGCAATAAACGCAGTTTGAAAAACAGTTTCACTGGGTTGAAAAAAACAACTGAATTCAAAAGCAATTAAGTTAAAAAAATAGTCTGGCTTTATAACTAAATGAGAACTCTTTTTAAAAATTAATTTCCCTAGTTTTTACTGTCAGCAATTTTTTAAAGTCACTTATCTTTAAGCTCCCTATTTTTCACCTCAATAAAAATGGCTTTTACCCTTTCCCATTAATATTATCATATGTGAGATTCTCAATCAATTTTTCTTTGTACTTCAGTGGATCCTCTCTTCCAGTTTTCAGTTAGGGAGAGTAATTTTCCAATTGACCCATTTCTCCATGTGAGTCATATACAATATAAACCATGTTAGATCCTTCCATTTCAGGTTGAACAGCTTCTCCCCACTCCTAGTTCTAACATTTATGTCTTTGCCTCTTTTTTTTTTTAAGCAATTGGGGTTAAGTAACTTGCTCAAGGTTACACGGCCAGTTATTTCTGGGTGTGGTGCTAAGTATTTGAGCCTGTATTCGATCCCCAGGTCATCCCGACAATGGAGCCGGTGCTCTTACTCACTGTGCTACCTGGCCACCCCTCTTGCCTCTTTAATATTAAAAAAAAAATTGTGTTTTTTCTGCTGGATGCTATGACTCTTTTTACATAGCCCAAAATTGCATTTGTTTTCTTGCCTGTCAGGCTGACCTATATTGAGCTGCCAGGCATGGTCGGGCCTTCCCCCAAACAGAAGCAATTCAAACTCCTGTTTGCTTCCAGTGTGCATAGAGGGCAGGGGCAGTGCCCTAGAGAAGATAGTACTCATGGATCAGTAGAATTAAAGGGAACATGGATTCTAACCCCACCTATACCACTAACTAGCCACATGTCCCAGGAATTTGACCTCTCTGGCTTCAGTTTCTTTTTCTGCAAAATAAGAAAATTCAACTAAGTGTCTCGGGTCCCACTTCATCTCTGAAAAGTCTGTGATTTTACTACTGACCAACAAACAGACCTTTACTGAGCACCTATTGGGAGCACAAATGAAAGTGTGTTGTGATCTCTGTCTTTAAGCATCTTCCAATATGACTGAAGAGAAAAAAAATGAACATCTGAAATTATTCAATGTTTTCCTATTAGAGTCTGGAGAGATTGATGTGGTCTGGATTTGTTTAAGAAGGCTTTTTAAAGGAATTAAGACTTCTGGATCTTGAAGAATTGGTAGGAATTCTACAAAGGGAGAAGATTTGGGGAGGGTAGTATAATCAAAGAGAATGACATGGACCACATCACGGAGTTTGGAATGGCAATAATGTGATGGAGTAGGAGGTGTGGGGTAATATGACCTTACAGGAACAGAAGATCTGCGTTGAGGAAGAGGAGATGAACCTGAACAGGTAAGTAGGACTGGGTTGTGAGAAATATTGAGATGGTAAAATAGAATTGTCTGACTTCCTACCCCTTCCTACATAATGTAAAATGATAGCTTGCCAAGTCCTTGTGAAGCAACATGGAAAGAAACTCTGAGGCAAGAATAAGATAGTGGAAATTCATCCAATCCCTTTATCAGACCCCAGGAGAAGTGACAGTCAGTGACATGAAAGAATTCATAACTTGTTTCTAAACCCTAGTCTGGAATTCTGAAGGAGGCCTCATCAAACAGAATCACTAACAAATGACCTTTTCAGCTTCTCTAACTCTGCCCCATATCAGCTTCTCTAACTCTGCCCCATAGCTGCACCCTCTACTTCTCCTGACACGGGAAGCATGTCCACCGTCCCAACCTTCTTAATAAATGTCTCATTATAGTGGAGTATAATGAAGTCTATTGTGGAATGAGTTTCAAGGAACCCAAATAATTTAGTACAATCTACTATATAATGTATGTATTTGAGGAGAGCCTGGGAGAATGACTGATACTTTGACAAGTAAAGATGAGAAAAGAGGGAGGATGTTCCAGTTAGAGATTCCAGAATTTTCACCCCTCTGGATCTTGTTTTATATTCCATCTGTCAATGAGGGTGGGAGGGCAAATATGTCTAATGCTCCTTACATTCAGAGGTGAGCTGGTAAGTGTTTAACAAGTGGCTCTTGGAAAAATACACGCACTACCTACTTTTAAGTTTAAGCTGCATTTTTAACCATTTCTCTATCACTTTCATAAGTATACACAAACAACAAAATAATCAAGCCTCAATTGGTAGGGTCTGTTAATTTATGAGATGTAAAAGCCCACAGGTAGAAATAGCTGATGGAGTCAGGAAGACTTGAAGACATAAGTTCAAATATAGCCTTAAACACTAGCTGCGCAACCCTGGGCAGGTCATGTTACCTGAGTTTTCCTCATCATAATGAAAATATATTATTAGCATCTCCTTATTTTTTTATTTTTATTTATTTAACATTCTTTTTTACAATTTTGAGTTCTCAATTCTTTCCCTCCCTTGAGCCCCTCACCCTTTACAAGCAATTATACATGTGAAATCATGAAAAACATATTCCCATGTTATTTGTGTTGTAAAAAAATAAGAAGCAAGAAAACATAAAGAAAGTGAAAAAATATGTTTCAATATGCACCCATATTCCACCAGCTCTCTATCTAGAGGTGGAGAGTAGTTTTCATCATGAGTCCCTTGGAATTGTCTTGCATCATTGTCTTGATTAAAGTAGTTAAATCTTTTGTAGTTTATCATCATTATAATATTGTTACTACTACGTACAATGTTCTCCTGGTTCTGCTTACTTCATTTTGCATGAGCTATATGTCTTTATAGGTTTTTCTGAAACCATCCTGCCCATCATTTCTTATGGTACAATGGTATTTCATCACAATCATATACCATAACTTGCCCAACCATTCTCCAGTTCATGGACATTTCCTCAATTTCCAATTCTTTGTCACCACAGAAAAGAATTGTTATAAACATCTTTGCATATATTTTCTTTTATTTCTTTGGAGTATAAAGTAGTGCTGGTATTACTGGGTCAAAAGGCATACACAGTTCTAAAATCCTTTGGGTGTGGTTCCAAATTGTTCTCGCAAACTGTTGGACCAGTTCACAGTTCCACTAACAGTGCATCAGTGTACTTATTTTTTCCACATCACCTCCAGGATTTATCATTTTCCTTTTCTGTCATGTTAACCAATCTAATGGGCATAATGTGGTATCTAAGAGTTGTTTTAATTTGCATTTCTCTAATCAATAGTGATTTAGAGCATTTTTTCATGTGATTATTAATAGCATTGGTTTCTTCTGAAAATTACCTTTTGACCACTTATCAACTGGGGAATGGATCTTATTTTATAAACTTTGCTAAGTTCCCTATGTATTTGAGAAATTAGGTCTTTATCAGATAAACTTGTAAAAATTTTAGTGAAGTTTGCATCGTTTTTAACATTTTGGCCAATTTTTAAGGTGTTATTTATTATTTTTGTGCCTCTTTTACTGAGCTATTAATTATCATTTCATAATTTTCTTGCATTGTTTTCTATTTCTTTTCCCATTTTTTTCTATGCACACTTGTTTGCTTTTGAAAGATATTTTTTAGCTCTTCCCAGCAATTCTCATCAAGCTCATGCCAATTGCACATTTTCCTTTGAGGTTTTGCTTGTAGTTGTTTTGACATCGTTCTTTTCTTCTTTTTTGTGTCTTAATTTTCCCTGTCCCCATAGTACCTTTTATGATCAGGTTTTTGTGGTTTGCTCATTTTTCCAGACTATTTTGTGGCTTTGAACCTTATGTTAAAGTTGGGTCCCAGGGTGGGACACTATTTCAAGCTTTAGCCTCTTTTGAAACACTATTTTTAGAACTCTAGGGAGTTAACAAGGTTTTGGTGCTTCCAAGTTGGAGTGATCTAGGAAAAGGTGTGATCATTGCACTCCTGGTTTGCGCTCAAGTGCTTAGTCAGGAAGGGCCCTTGATCTCATTTAGTTACAAGTGATACTGTTCCTCAGGGACCATGATCCTTGGAGACCAAAATTGATACTCCTCTTCAGGACACCTGATTCCTTGTAACTGCAAACACAGTAACACAGGAGTATATGGAAGGGAGTTGCCAAACAACAGCCTGTCCTGTGCCCTGTGCTAGTACAGGGGTCACTTGCTCATCTCTCTCTAACCTATTGCCAGATTCCCTTTACCATCTCTGGCTTGAGAACTTTTGAAGCTGCTGCCACTGCTACCACCTACAAGGCCCACAGCTGGTGTTGCCAATGGGTGTGCTCTGGGTCAGGCCCCACTCCAGTGTCATAGACCTCTCCCTCCAACCTCCTAAGTTGACTTGGGCTTGAAAAATGTCTCACTCTGACCTTTCGTTGGTTCTGACACTCAAGAATTCAATTCAAGGCATTATTTTAAAGTTGTTTGAAAGACTCCTTCTTCTATTCCAGCATCTTGTCTCTGCCCCCCAGAAATCCTAGCATCTAATTCAAAGGGTTGTTGTGAGGATAAAATGAGGTGGGATGTGCAGAGTAATTAGTGCAGTGTCTGTTACACAGTAAACTTTATATAAATGTTTATTCCCTTCCACACGAAAAATTTAACAATCAGCTCTCTAGAACTAGTTCTACATGGCTCCAGAATACCCCTGTTTACATATCTTAAAATCATGAGCTTATCAAAAATGAGTAAAAAATAAAAGACTAGAAACTCCAAGAAGTATGCTAGGAATCCAGATTGACCTATTTTGCCTGGAATGCATATATGTATAATGTTAGGGAAGAGAGTGAAGGACTTGAAGGCCAGGTGGCAAAGCTAGGTGCTTAAAAAGATGGCAGTGCCCTCAACAGAATTAAGAATGTTGAGAATGTAGAAAAGTTTTCTGAGAAAAAATATTAAATTCTATTTTGAATACATTGAGCTTGAAAAATCTTAGGAACATCTGGTATGAAAAACAGGAGAGTTTTGAAGAGGAGTAAGCTTTGAGCAAAATAATTAGTCAATTTGAGGACATTTTGAGTGTAAGGTGGCTATAGGATATCCAGTTAAAAATGTCTAATGAAGGGCAGCTAGGTGATGCACTGAATAGAGCACTTGCCCTGGAGTCAGGAGGACCTGAGTTCAAATCTGGCCTCAGACACAACACAAATACTAGCCATGTGACTTTGGGCAAGTCACTTAACCCCAATTGCCCTC
>NW_027185665.1:11254615-11263818 GCF_028583685.1 Petaurus breviceps papuanus | reverse complement strand
ATATTTTTTAGCTCTTCCCAGCAATTCTCATCAAGCTCATGCCAATTCCACATTTTCCTTTGAGGTTTTGCTTGTAGTTGTTTTGACATCGTTCTTTTCTTCTTTTTTGTGTCTTAATTTTCCCTGTCCCCATAGTACCTTTTATGATCAGGTTTTTGTTGTTTGCTCATTTTTCCAGACTATTTTGTGGCTTTGAACCTTATGTTAAAGTTGGGTCCCAGGGTGGGACACTATTTCAAGCTTTAGACTCTTTTGAAACACTATTTTTAGAACTCTAGGGAGTTAAAAAGGTTTTGGTGCTTCCAGGTTGGAGTGATCTAGGAAAAGGTGTGATCATTGCACTCCTGGTTTGCGCTCAAGTGCTTAGTCAGGAAGGGCCCTTGATCTCATTTAGTTACAAGTGATACTGTTCCTCAGGGACCATGATCCTTGGAGACCAAAATTGATACTCCTCTTCAGGACACCTGATTCCTTGTAACTGCAAACACAGTAACACAGGAGTATATGGAAGGGAGTTGCCAAACAACAGCCTGTCCTGTGCCCTGTGCTAGTACAGGGGTCACTTGCTCATCTCTCTCTAACCTATTGCCAGATTCCCTTTACCATCTCTGGCTTGAGAACTTTTGAAGCTGCTGCCACTGCTACCACCTACAAGGCCCACAGCTGGTGTTGCCAATGGGTGTGCTCTGGGTCAGGCCCCACTCCAGTGTCATAGACCTCTCCCTCCAACCTCCTAAGTTGACTTGGGCTTGAAAAATGTCTCACTCTGACCTTTCGTTGGTTCTGACACTCAAGAATTCAATTCAAGGCATTATTTTAAAGTTGTTTGAAAGACTCCTTCTTCTATTCCAGCATCTTGTCTCTGCCCCCCAGAAATCCTAGCATCTAATTCAAAGGGTTGTTGTGAGGATAAAATGAGGTGGGATGTGCAGAGTAATTAGTGCAGTGTCTGTTACACAGTAAACTTTATATAAATGTTTATTCCCTTCCACATGAAAAATTTAACAATCAGCTCTCTAGAACTAGTTCTACATGGCTCCAGAATACCCCTGTTTACATATCTTAAAATCATGAGCTTATCAAAAATGAGTAAAAAGTAAAAGACTAGAAACTCCAAGAAGTATGCTAGGAATCCAGATTGACCTATTTTGCCTGGAATGCATATATGTATAATGTTAGGGAAGAGAGTGAAGGACTTGAAGGCCAGGTGGCAAAGCTAGGTGCTTAAAAAGATGGCAGTGCCCTCAACAGAATTAAGAATGTTGAGAATGTAGAAAAGTTTTCTGAGAAAAAATATTAAATTCTATTTTGAATACATTGAGCTTGAAAAATCTTAGGAACATCTGGTATGAAAAACAGGAGAGTTTTGAAGAGGAGTAAGCTTTGAGCAAAATAATTAGTCAATTTGAGGACATTTTGAGTGTAAGGTGGCTATAGGATATCCAGTTAAAAATGTCTAATGAAGGGCAGCTAGGTGATGCACTGAATAGAGCACTTGCCCTGGAGTCAGGAGGACCTGAGTTCAAATCTGGCCTCAGACACAACACAAATACTAGCCATGTGACTTTGGGCAAGTCACTTAACCCCAATTGCCCTCCAAAAAGCAAAAAAAAAAAAAAAAAAAAGCTATGTCCAAAAGGTGAAATTTGACCTGAACTTTGAAGAAAGCTAGAATTCTAAAAGACAAGTGGATGATACATTCTAGGTATGATGGACAGTCCATATAAAAGCCAGAGATGGGAGACGGAGTGCTGTATAAGTAAGGCTAGTTAAGGAGAATGATGTGTAAAAAGCCTGTAAAGGAAAGCTGGCACCCAATTGTGAAGGCTTTGGGATGCCAAAGAGAAAAGGTATTCTTTTGCTTACGAGGTAACTAGAAGCCAGTTTACATTACACATACTTCCTTTAGTACTGTGACTGCTTCCCTACTCAAGGTGAAAGCTCTAACTGCATGTCCTGTGTCTGAGTCCAGAATTTAGACTGACAGAAAATGGAATAGCGTGAGCCTGCTTTGCTCTTCAGTCACTCAGCAGACTGACTATTGAAAGTGATATCCAGGAAAATAAAATAATTTGGAAACATCTCTAACCTACATCCTTTTGAAGAAGCTGTGTAAAAATGAATTTCAAAGAGAGCATCACAATGAAACTGTAGTAATTTTTCTTTCCAACTCCCCAAAAGGTTTGTCACTCTCTTGATCTCTCTTCATTCGATTTCATCGCAAGGGAAATTAATTTAATGGCCGTTTACAATTCCAAATGTCATTTTCTTTGTGTCCCTTAGCCCTAGAAAGCTGCTAAGCTGCCTGCCCAGTGGGTTCTTGTTGCTTTTATTTTTAAAGTAACAGATTCTAGCACTGTTTGGTGGTTTTTGTCATAGCAAAGTTGTGAAGGATAACTCCATCCAGCTCCTTGCTGCCTCCCTGCTTCGCCTCCAAGAGGTCTGGGTAGTACAGAAAGTGACAGAAATGATAGCTGACATGTTGGGAGGGCTTTACAGCATTTCATTGGTACCTCAACACAACCTTTGTCAGACATGGAGTGCCAAGGATTACTGACCCTATTTCATAGATGAGGCCTAGAGAGTTTAAGTGACTTGCCTGAGGTCACAAAGGTATGAAATGCCAGTTTTTCTGACTGTGAAGCCAGTGTATGCTCTAACCCCACCACCACCTTTCCTCTGCTTCCCCTTCCCACCATCTTCAGGTATCTTCCAAATAACATTGTCTAGTAAACAACTTATTCAGGTGAACCCATATTCAATACACATTCAACTATTCCATCCCTAAATGTGACAAGGAAAAAAGCCACACTCTTAATGACACTTAATAAATTAACAGCAACATTTTGCCTTGCCAAGGCTTGTGGAGATAGGTTTTAAATGTCATCACCCAAGTGTATTCTCTAGCCTGGAGAAAGGATGTGTTTCCTGCCCTAGGGCCTTTGTGATGAGGAGCATTTTAGGTTCTCTTTATTAATGAAGGTCACAAGGGTCCTCTCTTTAAAGGTCAAGAACAAAATTGTTCACCCAGACAACTGACCTTATACCAGGCTGAGATTCATTGCATGTGTCATGCAAGGGAAGAGCCCAATAGGCTGAGGAAGCCACTGCTTACACAGTGTGGTTTGAAGGGCCCCAAAAAGCTCACTATACTCCCAACTAACCATGCAAAAGACATCTCAAACTGATTTTGCATAGATTTCCATATCAGTCTTTCCTGTAGATGCTGAAGACCTTGTGAGGGATACAAATGTCTTGTGGAAAGAAAAATAAATTAAGTCACTATCAATCATTAACATTTTAGTTCAAAGTAATTTCTTAGATTGACTTGTCAGGAGGTAGAGAATTATATTTGATGAGAAAGATGGAGTTGGGAAAAACTTTTAGTACATCTGGAAACTGTGTGAGAATCTAAGAGACAAGAGGCAATATGAGACAATTAACCTTGGCAAAAAGGGAAAAAGTTCTAATAGGGGAATGCAAAGGTGTTAGGGGAAAAAAAGAAGGAAATTTTACTTCCTTTACTACTTGACTGAAAGCTTACAACATTTGTAAGTAATATTGCCACTAGACTAACAGGACCCAAGTTTGTACCTTCTGTGGGCAGCTGTCAAATGAACTTTCTTGCCAGAATCCTGAAAGTACAAATTGGACAAACAGATTAAAGGCAGTAGGTATTGGCTCAAACTAGGATTTTAAGAGATGGCAGGAAGATTAAGAAAAGAAGTGTTAGGGAGAGCCTTGAGTCCTGTGAAAGTGGCCCTTAGTCACTTCAGAAATCTGGCAATGGGAAAGGTGTCTGACAGCAGGAGCCTATTGTAAATTTATCATCTAATACTAGCGTTCCTCTGTACTCTGACAAAGGGAGCCTTTGGCTCCATTCACCATCCCTGTGAATTCCCAAATCAAAACAACCCTCCATGGCCATCATTCCCTTTATGTGCTATCTTCCCATATTAAAATGTAATTTCCTTGAGGGCAAGAACTGTCTTGCTGTGGGAATTTATGTCCCCAACATTTAGTACAGTAGCTGGCACAGAGTAAGTACTTAATGTATTCTTTTTCATTAACTCATTCAATGCCCTTGTGAGTAGGAGCAGATGCTCTCTCTCACAAAGAACTTGGATGGAGTCCAAGTCTCATCCTGCCTATTGTTTCCTAGGGAGAGTAAAAGGACAGGAGAGAATTTAGGAGGAAGGACATTGCCACAATCAGGGAAGCAGAGTAGGAGCAGGAAGGCAGCTGCTATTGCCAATAGCCACAAGGACAGTCCCTCCTCCACTCAGAGGTCACTAAACATAATAAACAGACTCAAGGAGAGTCAGAACCTTTGGAGGGCATTTTTATCCTGTGGCTATGGAGTTATTCCTGATAATAAAGATGACAAAGGTGAATTCTCATCCTAGCAGAACAATTAGGCTCCTGGGCTCTAGTTAACTCAGTGACTTTCCTTCCATGCCAGATGGAATCTTGTACTGGTTCAAGTGGCCTGAGGGCTCAGCTACAGAGAAAATCTTGAAAAATACATGGCTCCAGGGCGGCTAGGTAGCACATCAAGTAAGAGCACCAGCCCCAGTGTCGGGATGACCTGGTGATCGAATCCAGGCTCAGACACTTAGCACCCACCCAAAAACACCTGGCTGTGTAACCTTGAGCAAGTTACTTAACCCCAATTGCCTAAAAAGAAAGAAAAGAAAAAAACATGGCTCCCACCAAAAAGCTGGCCAATGATAATTCCATATCCTCCAGGTCAAAGACTAATTATTTGACAACATATTCTGAGACATGTCTGTTATCTTAGGTGTGTAATCAAAGTACATGGCCAGAAAGAGCCTTTGGTTCCATTCACCATCCCTGTGAATTCCCAGATCAAAATACCCCTCCACAGCCATCATTCCCTTTATGTGCTTTCTTCCTATATTAAAATTTAATTTCCTTGAGGGCAGGAACAGCCTTAATGTGGGTATTTATATCCCCAACATATAGTACAGTAGCTGGCACAAAGTAAGTACTTAATGTATTCTTTTTCATTAACGCAATCATTCATTCAAGTAGGTTTTACAAATACATTGATAATGTATAAAGGTCTTTTATTATAGTATAGTTGAACTTATACAAGGAACAAGAGAAGGTCTGGGAGTGGGCTTAGAAGTACAAGGAAGATAGAAGAATTAATGGTAAGGATACCACCAGGGATCAGTCACTGGATCTTCAGATATAATGTTATACGGACCACTGGAGAAGGAGGAAAAGAAGGTCACTGAGAGCCCCTTGGTAAAGGCACAGTAAAATTGAGCGTGCACTCTTTCTTTCTCCAACTTTAACTTAGTGATGTTGTCTTCAATGAGGATGAAAATGGCATCAAGGTCAGCTACCAAACCAATGGAAAGGCTACAAGCCAAGACTAAAGTGGAGGAAGAGTTGGTGCACAACTTTTTTTTCACAGATTGTGCACTCAATGTAACCTCTGAGGCTGAGCTGCAACACATCAGTTCTCTGCTGCTTGTGCTAATTTTGGCCTGACAATTAACACCAAGAAAACACAGGTTCTCTACCAGCCAGCACCACCCCATTCATGTGTGGGGCTGATGGTTACAGCAAATGTAGAGATTCAGAATGCTCTGAATATCTTGGCAGTATATATATATATGAATGTATGTATGTGTGTATTATGTATGTAATGTATATTATATATGTAAGTATATGGATGTCCACACAGATGATGAGGTTGACGCATGCATTGCCAGATTTAGATCACTTTGGGAGGCTCCAAAGTAAAGTGTGAGATAGAAGAGACATTAGACTGCCTGCCAAACTGAAAGTCTACAGAGCCCTTTTGCTGACCTCATTGTTGTATGTTTTGTGAAACCTGGACAGTCTACCAGAGCCATGCCAGGAAACTGAATCATTTCCATTTGAATTGTCTTAGGAAGATTCTGAAGATCAAATGGCAAGATAGGGTACCAGGCAGTGAAGTCCTTTCTCTAATTGAACTGCCAAGCATTCAAATTCTACTTCAGAATGAGCAATTCTGGCAGGACACATTGGGTTTGAATGTCAAACCTATGTTTGTCTAAAAGACTATTTTAAGGAGAACTCAATACAAGAGAAATGTTCACACAGAGGTCAGAAGAAGTGATACAAGGACACTCTCAAAGTCTCTCTAAAGAATTTTAGATTAAATTAATCATGAGATGTGGGAGATACTGGCAAAGGACTGTCCAATCAAGCATGCCTACATCAAAGAAGGCACTGTGTTCTAAGAGTATGGCAGAATTGCAGTAGCTCAAATTTAGAGATCTCTCCACTCCAAATGCTATGCAGACTATTTGTGCCAAACTGTGGTAGAGCCTTTTGAATTTGTATTGGTCTGATCAGCCACAGTCAGATACACTACATCTTGACCCCAATACCGTGATGTCATTTGGTCCTCTTTGAGTGCAAAGGACAACTGACCAAACCAGCATCACTCCTACTCTTCAACATGTGGAAGACTTTGTCTCATCTGGGGAGGTGGTCTTATAAGTCTTATGTTCCAGTATGCAAGTTTTCTTCCCCCACCCTTCCTCTCAAAATTGACTTTCCCTTTGCCATGGATGCACTCTCTGATGTTTGATTTTATGATGCATTTGATTATGTGATGTTCATTTTTTGTTGAAAAGTAAAAAAATGATTAAACTATCCATTTTGATGAACTAAAGCAAAGATGATCAAAGATGTGCAAATTATTTGAATAATTACTTAAATTCTGAGTTCACTCTGTGGTGTTGCATAGAACTAAATCTCTCATCTGAGTGCCATTTTTCCCTCAAATTTTAATCAGAAAACACATCAGAAGAAATTTGCCCAAAAAAGGGATAAACCTTGTCTCCTGGCTACCCTTTATCTTTGCCTCTTGGCCAAATGAAGCTATTATAGAAACATTTAGGAGGAAGTCCCTTGGGCAAAAGACCAGAAGTAGAGTTTGAAATATCAATGTTTTCTGGTTCTCCCTGTCTTGGCATGTAAATTGCGCTGTCAACAAAGTGATTTTACAGAGAGACAACTCAATCTAATAATGAGAAGATGGCAGACATCCCCAATACTTCAAATTAAATGCTCTCAAAACCAACAATTTTTAAGGGGGAGGGGAGATTAACAACAAATCACAAACTCCACTAGAGAGGAGAATTATAGCCCTCCACTGCAGAAAAGTAATTGAGGAGATTAATTCACTACTGAGGCGAAAAACTCTGTGATTTTTCTCCCTCTTTCTCTCCTTTACTACCCTTTGCTGTCCAAAAGTCCTTTTATGAGGTTTATGGATAGTTGTCAGATTTTAAATTGCACCTTCGTAGGTAGAAATTAAATTACAAAACAACTTTCCCTTGCTGTTACTATTGCAAACATTTGAAATTTGTTCTCACAAAAATAATCTGTGTTTTTAATATATATTTTCCTCCTACATGACTTATTTCCAACTAATTCCCCTAGTGAGAGCACTTACATCTCTCATGTTTTGCTTGGTATTTGACATGTCTTCAGTAAACAGGATTTCCAGAAATGATCTTGTTGTCCTATGAGGATTTTCAATTAGGGCTGCCACCTTTGATTATATACCTATATCTATATCATCTATATCTATATCTATCTATCTATCTATCTATCAAATACATACAATAGGGGTGGCTAGGTGGCACAGTGAATAGTGTTGGCCCTGGAGGCAGTAGGACCTGAGTTCAAATCCAGTCTCAGACACTTAACACACGCGCGCACACACACACACACACACACAAAACTAGCCACGTGACCTTGGGCAAGTCACTTAACACCAAATGCCCTACCTTCCCCCACCTCCAAAAAAAAGCAAAAAAAAATTTTTTAATAAAAAAATTACATACAATATGATACAACACAATATAAGATGTGTTTCTGTTTGTATATATGTATACACATATGCATACATATACAATACAAAATCAAATTTAATTCCAAAAACATTTATTAAGCAACTAAGGTAGCTAGGTGGCATAGTGCAGCATTCCAAGCCTGGAGTCAAGAAGACTCATCTTGAGTTTAAATCTGGTGTCAGATACTTATTAGCTGTGTGACCCTGGGCAAGTCACTTAACCCTGTTTGCCTTGGTTTCTTCATCTATAAAATGAGCTGGGGAAGGAAATGGCAAATAACTCCAGTATATCTGACAAGAAAACTCCAAATGGGATCGTGAAGAGTCGGACATGACTGAAATGACTGGACAACAAAACCACCTGCTATGCATAAAGCACTGTGCTAGGCACTAGAAATACAAAGACAACAATTAAAATAGTCTCTGCCTTCTGCCTAGGACCTTGCATTCTTATTGGAACCAGTCCAGGAGTTGGCAGGCAAGAGGTAATAAGTCACTTAGGTAAGAACTAAAATGGCTGTTGGTTTGGTTTCATCTGGGCCTGTGCATTGAGAGGAAACTCTTGGTGAGAACAGTCCTTCTATCAACACATATGGGCAACTAAAGTTTTTACTTTTGGAGAATTACATGGAGGCACAGAGAGGTTAAGTGACTTGTTTAAAGTTCACACAGTCTTGGAACTTGATGAAAGGTTTTGCTGATTTCAAGGGCAGCTCCCTATTCACTATGAAATGATAAAGGAAGTGGTTATGAGAATAGAAAGAAATTTGCATTCAAGAAATACTGAGGATACAGAATTGGCTAAAGTATGGGGGCAAGGATTAAGGCGGAGGCGAAGACGATCTTCAGTATGAGACAAAGCATAAAACTATCACTAGTAATACTACTTGAACCCAGGACAAACATCATAAAACGGACCCGCAACAAAGGCAAAGGCAATTGTGAGAGGCAGGCAGCAGAAAGAGACCTCAGATCTTGGGGTACAAAGTTCTGTTGTTGAAAACCCTTTGACATTGCTGCATGGCAGAGACAGAGCACCCCAAAGTTGCCACTGGTACATGCTGCTTCTAGAGAGACAATGCCTGGGGGAAAAAAAGAGCATGGAAGAGGTCAAACAAGGATTCATGGGGATTTAAATTCTCCAGAAAAAAATTGCTCTGGGTAACTGTAGCACCAATGCAATATTTACAGCATGGATTTGAAGATCTTCCCTGCCCCTTAAGAGACCTAGAGGGGAGTTAGAGGACCTCCCCTTCTGGGAAGATAAACTCTGCCCCCTGATAGGCTGAATGTGGTCACATGGAGCCTGTGGTGG
>NW_027185665.1:11249980-11254605 GCF_028583685.1 Petaurus breviceps papuanus | reverse complement strand
TGTGGTGGGAGGAGTTTGCTGAGGAGGAGCAGGGCCCACAGGAAGCTGGTTCAGAGCTATAAAGATCATAATACCTTACCACGATTACAATTAAGACCATAAATACAAGTATCACATGTCTTTGGATCACAAAATATACCAGATTCCCCACATAGAGGAGAGAACTAAAGCAGAAAGCCAAATCCTAAAACCAGTAAGCTGATTCCACCATAGTACTAAAGATATTCCGAAGCCATAACAACACTGAGAGCACCCTTCAGCATCGCCACAAACCAGTACAAGATCAATAGTTACTCACAGTGCTTATGGGACTCCTTACCAGAGTGTCCTCTCTCCTCCACCATCTGGCTAGCTCTGAACCAGCTTCCTGTGGGCCCTGCTTCTCCTCAGCCAACTCCTCCCACCACAGGCTCCATGTGACCACATTCAGCCTATCAGGGGGCAGAGTTTATCTTCCCAGCAGGGAAGATCCTCTAACTCCCCCCTAGGTCTATTAAGGGACAGGGAAGATCTTCACGTTCCCATTCCCATAGGGAAGGTCTTCACATTCCCATTCCCGTTATAGTAACTAGCTCCTGTACTCAATGGTTTTTGCCTTCCAAATGAATACAATTATTTCCCACATCTCCTAAATTAAAAAAAGAAAAAACTGGAGAAGAAACCCTTTCATCAAACAAAAAGGGTACTTAGGGATGTAAAAGTAGGAAAGAGTCCAGTTAGCAAATTATGCTGCATGTGCAAAATTTCCCTGTGGTAATACCTTTGTACCAGAATTCCCACAAATAACTGATAGGAGTGGAGAAATTGGAATGCAAAGAATAATTGATATTTGTAGGACATGAAGATTTGCAAAGAATTTTACATGTGTTATCTCATCTGATCACTGCAAAATCTCTACGAACGGGTTGGCAAAGATGGTAAAAGAAAATAAACAATGTTAGAGGAGCTGTGGAGAGATGGGCACACTCATACGTTGTTGATAGAGCCTAAAGAGCTGGTTCAACCATTTTGGAAAGCCACTGAGAACTATACTAAGAAAATGAACAAAATATCTATATTATTTAAACCAGCAATCCCACTGCTAGGCAGAAATGCCAAGTAAGTCAAAGACAGAGAAGGGGCATGTATGCCAAAATACTCATAGCAGTACTACTTTTTGTGATAGCAAAGATTTGGAAATAAAAAGATTTCCATCAATTTGGGGAATGGCTAAAATGATACATGAATTTAATGCAATATTATTGCAGTGTAAGAAACAGTGAATTTAGAGAATCTAAAGAAGCATAGAAACACATGAATTAATACAGTGAAAGACACAGAATAAGAAAAACAATATAGACAATAACAACAGTGTGACTGGAATGCACAAAAATCTAAAACTGGAAATCATATCATGACAAAGCTTGACCCTGAAAAAAAAAAAAGATGAGGAAATTCACCTCCCATAGTGCTTTGCAGATGTGAAGGTCTGTGGGCGTGGGGCATTGCATATACTGTCAGACTCAGTTCATGTGTTAGTTTTCATAAACCGCTTTTTTCCTTCTTTATTTTTTTTTTCTCTGTTACAACAGACAGGTCTTTTGGGAAATAAAAGTAATATCAAAACGAGATAGAATAACTTTTCGAAAATGAAAAAAAAATCATGTGAGTTAGGCAATTCAGGTATTGTTAACCTCATTTTAAAAGTGAGAAAAGATTCAGCATAACTTGCTATTCTTCTCACAGCTAGCAATCACTGGAAGCAGATTTGTGCCCAGTCTTCCTAACTGCAAATCAAACATTCAATTCACTACTCCACACTGTCACCCAAGAAGTTACTATAAGAGAAATATTCCACTTATCTAAGCATCAGCTTCCTCAATTTGAGGCAAATAGGTGTCTCAGTAGGTGGAGTGCTGACCTACAATCAGGAAAACCTGGGATCAGATGAATTCTCAGACACTAATCTGTGTGAGTTTGGGCTTTACCTCCCCCTCCCACCCCGAGCCAGCCTCAGTTTGCTCATCTATAAAAACGAAGACAATGATAGCACTTACCATCATCACCCTCTCCCCCCCTGAGTCCCCAGCCCCCGTTGTTTTGAGGACAAAATTATATATATAAAGTACTTTGCAAACCTTATAACTTTGCACAAATGCTGGCTATTTTTTTTATTGTTGTTGATTTAATGTGAGAAAAGTAGACAAGGTAATCCCTGAGTGCATTTTTTAAGTTCTAAATCCTATAATCCTTATTCAAAATTTTAAGAATGACCATTGCTAGTTTAAATGATATGGAAATTTTATGCTATAATAATTTTCTCTGATGGTTTTGGGAGGCTGATTTCTCTGATCTGGGCCAGAAAACTCAAGGCTAATTGTACCAATATTTTCTAATATTTTCCAGACAAAAACTTAATTTTTTGAATATTGTTCCCAAAGAAAACTTAGCAGGATACGGTGGTAACGAATGATTCTAACACAGACAAATATTCAGTCAACCACCCAAGATGTTTGGTCCATATGGTGCCAAACATCCAGATATTTCCAAATATCCAGATATTTGGCATGAAGGAAAACAGACACATTTCTAAATGTTTCAGTGTATTTTGTTAGTGTATTTTCCTTTAAGCAGTCAGCAATCGGCCAGATATGCTGTTTTATTATAAAAATGCAACAATATAGGTGAAAATTAAGGGAAAAGAAACCATTCAAACATGTCTGAACTTGAAAAACAGTATTTTTTTAATGGCTTTAGACTGAAGAAAAGGATTAGGAAAGGTAAATTACTGTCCAGAATAGTTTATGGAAATTTCGCTTTCTGCTCTTTTTTCCCTGGGTTTCCCCTTGGAGTTGCAGGTGGGCAAGCTAGGTGTTTAAACCTCAGCCAGACATTGCTAAAAAAAACATTTTGGTTAGAGAACTCTTTTCAGAAAGCAAGTTTTTATCAACTTGTGATTTGAAAAGACCATACGATGTTACCTATAAGCCCTAAATCTCCAACCCCACAGCACACAAAGTTATATTTCTGCAACATCATCGTTTCCCTTTGGGCTATAGCCATTTCTCTGTATTCCTTCCTTGTTTAATTACCTGATTTCATTTCTCGAGCAAATAGGACTTCTCTCACTTATGTTTTCACTATCTATATATTATTCCTCCCAGACTTCTTCCTATATTTGACAAAATCAAACATAGAAGAAATAAAAGAAAGATAATTAAAAACTCCAGTGCAACTTTATTTATTTATTTATTGCTTTGAGCAGGGAAATCATGCATCTGGAAATTCAAATGACAAAACAGAAGACTCACTGGGCAGTCAGCCATTCTCAGGCAAAATCAAGGACAAGCTGAAGATTCTTGCCCCAGGTTTGTCGCACACAGTTTATCTGCTTAACTGTAAGGAGTGAAATATTGTCTATTCTTCACTGGCAGGAGGAAGCAGGGAGAAAATCTGAAAGCCTGAAAACCTCATTCAGTAATGTATTGACATCCCTTTTTTTTTCCCACTTGAGAGAAGGAATGTATTATCAAATCCATCAACATTATAGTAGTCATTCAAATGTTCAAATAAAGGCTATACGCATATAGCATTCTTTCCCATTGCCCTTTGTAGCATGAACAATAATGGTGTTTCCCTGAATAGATGGCCGTCAAGGATTACTTCCTACCATCTATCTGCTGCTCTTGTCAATGTATGGGCTTCCATTAAAAAGTATAGAATCCTAGGGCTGGAAGGGACTTTAGAGCTCATTTAGTCCAACTCACTCATTTTACAGATGAGAAATTGAGATTCCAAGTGGTTAAGTGACTTGTCTAAGGTCATACTAGCATTCGCTGTCTAGAACATCCCACTTTGTTGGGTGCCTACTCCGGTTCTTCTTTTCATCACTTTACATTGAGATAGTGGTTTTCAATCACATTGGGATTATCGGTTCTCCTGCTTTTAATGTACTGTAATCCATCAGCCGGGAGAGATAAATGAATTACTTTTATCTCTTAGAGATTGAAAACCCTTTCATCGTTTGTGCACTGAATTTGAAATAAAAAACCGTACATTAAAATCCTGGCTCTGATATCGGTGTGATCTTGAGAAAGCCACTTCCTGTTTGAATCTCAGTTTCCTCATCTATAAAATGAGAAGTTTGGATTAGTGACTAAGATTTCTTTGAGTTCATCTTATGGTAATGGCAGTTGGATAGCACAGTGAATAGAGCACTTGACCTGGAAGAAGAAAGGCCTGAATTCAAATCCATCCTCAGATACTTATTAGTTTGGGGGGTTTTTTTGTGTCTTTTTTTGGAGGAGGGAAGATAGGGCAATTGGGGTTAAGTGATTTGCCCAAGATCACACAGCTAGCAAGGGTTAAGTGTCTGAGGCCAAATTTGAACATTTATTAGTTCTGTGACCCTTAACAAGTTACCTAACCTCTGTTTATCACAATTTCCTCAAATGTAAAAATGAGAATCATAAAAGCAACTGCCTCACAGGGTTGTTGTGATAATCAACTGAGATAATTTCTGACTACTTATAGTACAGTGCCTGGCACATAATTCACAATTAATACATAATTATTCTCTTCTCCCTTCTGTACCCCTCCCCCCTTTATGATAATCAGTTAGCTAGATTAGTAGAGACAAACTCAAA
>NW_027185665.1:11220096-11249970 GCF_028583685.1 Petaurus breviceps papuanus | reverse complement strand
TCAGAGTGTTGTGGATTGTATGCAGTGGTCTCGTGTGTGACATCTCAGAGTTAGACGATGCCATAGGTATATGGGAGCCTTTAAGAAATCAGAAGATTTGCTGGACCCAGAATGATCCTGAAGCAATAGAAGAAGCAAGGGAGCTAAGTGCTCCATGAGCAAATTTGCAGCTGACACGTAGTTGAGATGGGAAGCTAATATGTCAAATGACAGAGCTGGTGTCTAAAAAGATCTCAAGAGGATGCCAAGAAGAATTTTAATAGTGTCCAAAGTGAAGAGAGCATCTGGTCACACCATCTCTAGATATGTCCAGTGGGCATGGTGAAGGGAACTATAAATTGGTGGGGGTTGGGGGAGTAGAAAGAAAAGAGAAGAAAGGTTGATGGGTCTCTGAAGGTATGCTACTCTTTAAATGGTTGAAGAATTGTCCTATGGAAAAAGAGAGCAGGCTTGTTCTGCGTGGGCTCTGAGGATAGAACCCACGCTGATGGTAGGTAGCAACAGAGAAGATCTTGGCTCAACGTAAGAAACAAACTTCATAACACTGAGAGCTTGTCAAAGCAGAATAGGTTGTACTGAGTTGTCTGTCACTGGAGGTCTTTGAGAAGAGGGCAAATGATCACTTATTGGGGATGTAGTAGACAGGATTCTTGATTTAGGAAGGGTTTAATTTATATGGCATTTAAGGACCCCTTCACCTCAAAGTCTAGGAACTGTGAACTAAAAGGAATTTTATTCAACAATACCTTCTTGTTCTTTCATTTTTGTACTTAAAGAAAAGTAACTCAAGGTTTCCTTTAAAGTATTAAAATGTGCCCGCCATTCAAGACTGGGGAAATTTTTAAAAAGCTGTTCCCCCAAAATGCCTTATAAAGAGTAGCACCCTGACAAACTGTAGAAATGGTCTCAAATCAATACTATGAAAGGCAGGTAAGGTGGTAGAGAAGAGGAAAAACGCACAGGCATCTGATGGGAAAAAAAAAGTACATTCATAGTCCGTGTCACAAACAGATTGTTCACAGCTTCCGCTACCGCGACTGAAAGTAAAACAAAACGATATTAAGAAATAAGCGAGTGCTTCGGGCAGAGAAACTCTTAGTGTGTGGGCTCAGGGCCTCCAAAACAGGCCAGTTAAGAGATGAGCTTCTTCTCTCCAGAGAAAGAAGGGCAAATGACCAAGGGCAAATAGAACTGTCTGGAAAGGGACGCATAAAAGTTATCAAAAGTTAGACAGTCAGGCACTCTCTAGAGTCGGGATTTGGAGGAGGGTTTTCTTGAATAATGGGATTCAGTTAAAGCCTTTAACATTTAGTTTAAGTGAAATTTTAGGGCAATGAATAATTCAAAAGTAAAGGAAGGTGCTTAAGGAAGTAAGAAGAGACAATAAAGGAAGCTGATAGAGATGTTTAAAATAAAAAAAGATGCATGTGACCATCTTTCAGGGATAGTTAAAGTATAATAAAAAATTATACCCAGAATAGCAATACAGAGATATCACCCAGACTCTCCTTGCTTCAGTGCCTCAGTGCACATGCAGGAGCCATCCCTGGAATCACAAACTCTCCCATAACGATCAGCACAACTTAAGAAACGCCATTTTCTCAAGGCAAGTCACTGGAGCATTTCTTGAATGCTCGCTGTTGCTCAGCCTGTTAATCCCTGAAACTATGGACACCCCCCTTCCCCTCCCAGAGTATAGAGGAGGGCAAACCGGCATGACCAAGGATGTAGCTGCCTGAGACCCTGTCACACAGATCTATCATTACCCAAACCTCAGGTGTTCTGTCTCCAAGGTTTCATGGACCTTACAGAACAACGCAGTTCACAAGATGGATTTATAGGACTTGGAGCCAGAGGAGATCTTAGAAATTAGAGATCATCTAGTCCATTCCATCCTCAATGGCACATTGCTGGCAAATTACAACAGTGATATTCAAACTCAGGTCCACTGGCTGCCAATCCAGTGAGTTTTCCCTTAAACATCTGTAGGACCATGCCACATGAGGGAACACAATTTTGGACAATCAACAAGCATTCCAAGAACTCGGCTAAGTGCTAGGGAATACACAAAAAGGCAAAAACAATCTCTTCCGATCAAGGAGCTCATACATTAATTGAGGCCACAAGAAGCAGATAATTATGTACCTATAAAGGACATGCATCCTATCCAGGTGACCAGGCTCCTTGCTATCCTCCCTTCCAATGCTCACTGTGACGTCAACCCACTGGGTCAGCCTAAACAAGAACCAGAAGTTTAGCTGTTCTCATATGCTGCCAAGAGCGGTAGCATCAAATTCAAGTAGAAATTGGGCCACTCAACCATGCTAAGAATCCCTTGGTGGCATATTTACCTAGAAAGCGACATATTAACATTGTATGTCTTCTATTTATTTTTTATTTATTTTGTTAAATATTTCCCACTTCTGTTTTCATCTGGTTCAGGACTCACTCAGGAGTCCCGCCAGTGCAACAGTCTGCAGGGGCTACAAGTTTTGACACCTCTTGCCTAGAGAAAGGCTGGTGCTTTCAGTAGGACCATTGGAAACAACAGATGCCTTTCTTTTTTTTTTTTTTTTAAAGCAATTGGGGTTAAGTAACTTGCTCAAGGTTACACGGCCAGTTATTTCTGGGTGTGGTGCTGAGTATCTGAGCCTGGATTTGATCCAGGTCATCCCGACACTGGAGCCGGTGCTCTTACTCGCTGAGCCACCTGACCGCCCCTAAGCAATTGGGGTTAAGTAACTTGCTCAAGGTTACACGGCCAGGTGTTTCTGGGTGGGTGCTAAGTGTCTGAGCCCGGGATTCGATCTCTAGGTCTTCTCAACACTGGAGCCGGTGCTCTTACTCACTGTGCTACCTGGCCGCCCCAACAGATGCCTTTCTTGACCTGATCAACTGTGCACCTTTCCTGACTGTAGTTTTACAGCAAGGTGCATATGTCCAGAATTCAACCTAAGTTGTTATCTAGGCTCTAGGACAGGAGTGCGGAGCCTGCAGCCTCGAGGTCACATGTGGCCCTCTAGATCCAGGTGCAGCCCTTAGACTGAATCCAAACTGCACAGATCAAATCCTCTTAATAAAAGGATTTGTTCTATAAAACTTAGACTCAGTCAAAAGGCCACACCCAAGGACCCTGGAGGTCAATGCAGCCTCAAGGTCACAACTTCCCCACCTTTGTGTAGGACCTCATATTCGATCAAATATGAATATGAACATCAATCATTTGACAAGCATTTATTAAGTGACAATTATGTGCCAGGCACTTTTAAGTGCTTGAGCTATAAGCACAGAAAGTGTAATAGCCCAGGTCCTCAAGGAGCTTACAGTTTATCAGGCAGAACAATATAAAAATGTAGATATATAGAAATGTAGAAACAAAATACACATATGAATATACATGTACAATATGCATAAAAATGGTTTAAAAAAATAAACATGGCCAGAAGGGATGACCAAGAAAGGCCTCCTGTGGGAGACGGCAATTGTGATGAACTTTGTAGGAAAGTGAGTATTTCAAGAGGAAGTACATTCGAAGCCTAGAGAACAGGCCATGCGATGGTATGAAAGACCAGGGGCTGGTGTCATGGGCCCTAAGGATTGTTAGGAAAGCTACGTTCCTGTTGTTGGACTATAGCATCCATGAAATTGAGTCACATGCTTGGAAAGGAAGGGGCTTTAAATCCAAAGCAGCAAGTTCGCATGTGATCTGGGAGTCCATAGGGACTCCCTGGAGCTTATGGATCATGAGAGTGACGTGGCCGGATTTGTGCTTTGTGGATATTCCTTTGGCAGCTGTGTGGATGCTGAGTTGTACAAGGGAGAGACTTGAGGCAGAAAGGTCAATTAGGCTGCTACAATAATCATACAGTGCAAAGAGCACGACATAGGAAGTCAGGAGAGCTCAAAGCCTACCTGTCGTACTAGACACATCCTTGAACATCTCAGAACCTCAGAGTACTGCTCTGAGACATCAAGCCTCTATCACCTCTTACTTTCTGGGATCCCATGATGCTGTATGGCAAATTGGTCACCTCATTTGCACTTTTGAGGCAGAATCCTTTCCTTAGAATACTCACAGGGCTGGGGTAGCTAGGTGGTACAGTAAATAGAGCACCAGCCTGGGAGTCAGGAAGACCTGAGTTCAAATATGACCTCAGACACTTAACACTTACTAGCCATGTGACCTTGGGGAAATCACTTAACCCCAACTGCCCTGCCCTCCCCCTTCCAAAAAGCAAAAAAAGAAGAAGAAAAAGAAAAGAAAATGCTATCCCTCTTTGGGGCAGCTAGGTGGCCCAGCGAATAGAGCACTAGCCCTGGAGTCAGAAGGACCTGAGTTCAAATCCAGCCTCAGACACTTAACACTTACTAGCTGTGTGACCTTAGGCAAGTCACTTAACCCAAATGCCCTCCAAAAGGCAAAAAAAAAAAAAAAGAATACTCACAGGGCCCCTATGACTATAAGAAAAATTGCTGGGTTTGTAAGTATTGCTACTGGGAGTTTGCTGTGTGCTGCAGCCATCTCTGCTGCGCTTATAAGAGCTGATTATTAAATTTCTAGTGTAAGCATTCACACCTCAGACGCTGGCAAATGTTTCAAATCAGGGCTTGATTTATTGTTTTGTTAATTATCTAAACCTAAGAAAGTGATAAGATGGTGCTAACAATGCAGATTGAATTTTAACATTGTATTCTATATTTGGAGAGCTCGTTGTTAAACATTTATCATCATATCCCTGACTTTATAGATATTTAAACGATTTGTAAATCTTCCTTAAGGCAACGGGTCCTATATAAGTAAAAAATAAATTATTCCAAGCTGTCTTAGTGCTTGATTTTAATCTTTAAAATTCAGCTGCAAATAAAAAAAAAGGCCCTATGTCTGCTCACACCTACCAAGAAACCTCCAACGAACCTCTGGATAAGGAAGAAAAGGCACAGGAACTTGACTCCAAAGAACCATTTTTGGATGACAGCTGTGCGATTTCCTAAAGATATGACCTTGAGAAATTCATTTCACTTCTCTGCTTTTTTCCTCATCTATAAAACAGGGGTAAAAATGCTCATACTTCCCACCTTCCAGAGTGGTGATTTCATGATTCAATTAGTATGGCAAATGCCTTCCACGGATGCAGATCAGTGACTTCTCTGGAATTCATATCTTAGAATGCACGTTTTGGTCCTAAAGGAAGAGAGAGGCTCTGGGAGGTCAGAAAGAAGGTGGAGATGGAGAAATGTGACAAAGGAAAGGAGCTGAGGGTGAGGGAGTCGGGAGAAAGGAGAAAACTTATTGGCTTATTCGATTTTTAGGCTCCATCTACTCCTCTGCCTGATTTCCAAGTTATTTCAGCTGGTTGACCAAATGCCAAGGATTAAGGGATAGCTCTGTTCCTAATCCAAGTTTACAGGGCTAGGTGAAGGAAAAGGCAAATGAACAGAACAAGAGGTATCAAAACAGAAACAAAAGCAGTATACTGGGAAAACGAGGATCCTCAAACACATGGGAAAATCATGTGGGTTCCTCAGTTTGACAACTCAGCCACTTCTGAAATGTGATTTCATTTCAAGCCAAATAAACAAGCTGCAAATGCAGCTCTCAGCAGTTAATTGTCCACTTTATAACCAAGCTCCACCATGCTCCTGATAGCTGGATCCCCATTTGAAGTACATTAGTATTCATTTTCTAAATGCTTAATCATGGAAAACTTCATTTCAAACTCAGTAATTGAGCCTGCAAAGTTTCAAGTTGATATAAATGTCAAAAGCAAAAGACAGCAATGTTTAATTAGCTAAGTATCTTATTGGTATTTTTTTTTAACAAATACTAAGTGGACGTATACCATACTTGCTTCCAGAATTTTAAACTTGGTTTTTCTTATAAATAAAACTTGCGAGGTCACTGAGTGTGTTATCCTTTACTTCCCACGCCTCCCTCAAGCCCGCAGCCTCGACCCCACCCACTCTACTTACTCCTTTCATTATGAGCCCATTGCTTTTGAAATCTTCATCTTCTCATTTTTCAAAGAGATGTGAGACAATGAAAAAAGACCTGGTCCATCATCCTCAGCCACTGGTTCCCCATGTCAAAGGACTTCACTTTACTGGGCCTCAGGGCCTCATCTATACAATGAGTGGGTTAACTCTAGGGATGGGACCTAGATGTACTTTCATTGCTGTAGGAAGCTCCCTGGTGAAGAAACTCCCTCTGACAATGAAGGCTGGTGCTTTCAAGATGTTGGGAGGGAGTAAGGTAGGCCTCTAGAATCTTTAGTGGTTTCCTAGAACCTAGAAATCATCCTCCAGGAAGTTCTCAAAGAAAACTGCCCTGATGTTTTAGAACCAGAGGGCAAAATAGAGGTTGAAAGAATCCACTGATCACCTCCTGAAAAATATCCCAAAAAGAAAACTCCTAGGAATATTATAGCCAGGTTCTGGAATTCCCAGATTAAGGAGAGAATATTACAAGCAGCCAGGAAGAAACAATTTGAATATTGTGGAAATACAATCAGGATAACCCAGGTTCTGGCAGCTTCTACACTGAGGGACCAAAGGGCTTGGAATATGATATTCCAGAGGTCAAAGGAGCTGGGATTAAAACCAAGAGTCACCTACCCAGCAAAACTGAGTATCATTGACCTGGATCAAATCCGGGCTCAGATACTTAGCACCACACCCAGAAATAATAACTGGCCATGTAACCTTGAGCAAGTCACTTAACCCCGATTGCTTTAAAAAAAAAAAAAACTGAGTATCATGTTTCAGGGGAAAATATGGTCATTCAGTGGAATAGAGGACTTTCAAGCATTCTTGATGAAAAAGCCAGAGTTGAATAGAAAATCTGACATTCAGATACAAGAAGCATGAGAAGGTAAACAGGGAAAAGAAATCATAAGGAACTATGATTTGAACTAAGTTGAACTATTAACATTCCTACATGGAAAAATAATAATTGTTACTTATGAAACCTTTCTCAGTAGTTGAAGGGATTAGAAATATATATATATATATATATATATATATTTGTCTATATATGAGGGTATATGGGCATATGAATACACATGTGAATTGTGTATATATGTTTACAAGTATACATAGATAGAGGGCACAGGACCAATTTAACAGGAAGGGATGATACTTAAAAGGTGAAATTAAGAGGTGAGAGGAATATAATGAGAGGAGATGGGGAGACACAGAATGGGGTAAACTATCTCGTATAGAAGAGGCAAGAGAAAAGGGTTACAATGGAGGGGAAGAATAGGAAGGCAAAAGGGAATGGGTCAACCTCATTCCCATTGAATTTGGTTTGAGGAGGGAATGAAATACACACTAAATAGGGTATCTCACCCTCCAGGAGAGTAGAGGGGGAAGGGAATAAGAGGGGAGATGATGGAAGGGAGGGCAGGCTGGTGGAGAGAGAAGTTGCAAGCACCCACTTTTGAAAAGGGACTGGATCAAAGTAGAGAATAGAAAAAGTGGGCAGTGGGATAGGAGGGAGGGAAATATAGTCAGTCTTTTACAATATATCTACTATGTTATTGTTTTCCATTAGCCACACATGTACAACCTATACTAAACTGCTTATCTTCCCAGTAAGGGTGGGAGACAAGGGAGGAAGTGAATGAATCTGGAATTGAAAGTTTTAAAATCAAATACTCAAATATATATACTATTTTTAATACTAATTTACATGTAATTGGGAAATAAGATATACAGGCACTAGGGCATAGAGATGCATCATGCCCTACTGGAAAAGTCAAAAGGGGTATGGGAGAAAACATGGGAGAGAGCAGATTGGAGGAGGGGATATCCTGTGGGACTGCTGTTTTGGGGTGGTGGGTAGGGGAATAACAGGGAGAAAATTTGCAACTCAAAATCTGGCGGAAATGAATGATATAAATCAGAAGTTAATAAAGCATTTGAAAAAAATTAAAAAGAAAAACATCAGAATTATGAAAAAAAAAGAATATAGAAAAGTAATAATGTACAGTCTCTGCTGTCATAGACCTTACTTAATGGGCCAAGAATCAGGAAGAAAGACATGGATTTTCTCTGAACTCCAAGTTGACTACTGAGGAACTCCACAGAAGGTCAGAGCTAATAAATACATTGGAGGCAGTCTGCTGTACAAAGACATTTTGTTGTTGCTGTTGTTCAGATGTTTCTTCGTGACCCCATTTGGGATTTTGCTAGCACTGGAGCAGTTTGTCGTTTCCTTTTCCACCTCATAGGCATTGAAGAAGGGGAAGGCTTCATGGAGGACATTAAACAATGTGGGGCTTGGGGGTGGCTAGGTGGTTCAGTGAATAGAGCACCTGCCCTTGTGTCAGGAGGACCTGAGTTCAAATCCAGGCTCAGATACTTAACACAAAAACTAGCTGTGTGACCTTGGGCAAGTCACTTAACCCCAAATGTCCTACCTTCCCCCTCCAAAAAAAAGAAAAAACAGCAACAAGAACAAAAAAAAAAACCAATGTGGGGCTTGAAGGATGACTTGATTTTGATAGACAAGAGAAGGAAGATTATTTCAGAGGCATATAACAACATGAACAAGTTCATAAAGGCAATAATAGTAGCTAACATTTATATAGCACTTGCTCTGTGTCAAGCACTTTATAGTTACTATCTCATCACAACCACCCTAGCTTCTATTATCTCCATTTTACAGATGAGAGAACTGAGGCAAACTGAGGTTAAGTGATTTTTTTTTCCCCAAAGTGACAGAGCTGGTAAGTGTCTGAAGCTGTATTTGAGCTCAGGTCTTCCTGTTTGCAGACCCAGTGGTCTATCCACTGAACCGTCTAGCTACCACAAGGAATAAGAATGTGAATCATCTGCTCATCACCTCACTATCCACAGGAATCTCCTCCATCACAGTGGTAAATAATTTTGACAAGTATACATCTCTTAGTTTTATGCTTCACTTAAGATATATTTTCAAAGGATCACTGAATATTTGTGGCATTATGTGTTATTCCAAGAAATCTTGAATGAACTTCAGATATAGATGGGAGTCATTGTTTTTATAAAAGAAACTGAAAGACAGTCTTTTGTTCTACCTAATCAAATGCTTTTTCATAAGCAATAAAAAATAAGTGTTTTGAGATTTTATATTCTATACTTCTTTTAGTTAGTTGTGAGGGGTTAAAGAATGGTAGTTTTGAAAGCCTGCTTGTTCCCTAGTAACATTTTCATCAAAAATGCCTTTGATTGAATGCCCATCAGTTGGGAAATGACTGAACAAGTTGTGGCATATGATCATGATGGAATATTATTATACTGTAAAAATGACAAGCCAGACAGTCAGAAAACCTGGGAAGACCTGTATGAATTGATGCAAAGTAAAGTGAGCAGAACCAGGAGAACACTGTGCTTAGCAACAGCAATATTATAACAATGATAAATTGTAAAAGACTAAGCCCCTCTAATCAATACAAAGATCCAAGAAAAATCTAGAAGAATGATGATGAAAAATGATATCTACCTACAGAGAGAGAACTGGAAAATTCTGAGTGCATATAAAAGCATGCTTTTTTCTATTTTATCTTGCTTTTCATTTTTTTGCTAGGCGGCTAATATGGAAATGTTTTCCTTGATTTCATGTGTGTAATTTATACCATATTGTTTGTCTTCCTGATGGGTGGAGGAGTGTTGGTGGGAGGAAGAGAATTTGAATCACAAAGTGTTTAATAAATAAATAAAATGTTTAAAGGCAAATCAATAAGCATAAAAAAAGCCTATAAATAAAGAGAATGACCTCAATTCATGTGCAAATGGCCCTCAGAAAAGCTTTGCAAAGATAGATGAGTGGACACTTAGGTCAGTAGTTGTTTCTATTTTCTGAGTTAACTTTTTATTAGAACCAATAAGATCTGAGATTTTTTTCCCCATACCTTTGTTCAATTCACCTCTTTTAGACATCTTATAAATCAGTCAGTCCCTCAATAGTCACAATTGTTCTTCTAGCACTGACTAATTCTAATATACTTAATGTAATTTGACTGATTTTCCTGGCTTTTTCCCTCATTAGTGACTGCTTCTGTAACTATCTCAGGGACCCTTGATAGGTTTCAACTTTGGCAGTTCCATTATCCTTGATGGAGAAAATTGTTGTAATAATTTTTCTTTTATTTTTTTTAAGCAATTGGGGTTAAGTAACTTGCTCAAGGTTACACAGCCAGGTGTTTCTGGGTGGGTGCTAAGTGTCTGAGCCCGGATTCGATCCCCAGGTTATCCCAACACTGGAGCCAGTGCTCTTACTCGCTGTGCTACCTGGCCGCCCCTGTTGTAATAATTTTTACACATCTTTTCTATTATTCTTCTATTTGTAGTACTTATCTCTGAATGCCATTGAGATGATTTGACTTGGTTCAATATTTTGCCCAGATTTCTTTAGCTTGCTCTAATCTTCCACTGTTTCTTATTACTCATAGTACTCCATCATCTTTATAAGATTTTCCAAATCTGTTCATATTCTCATCTGGTGCTGTCTTTGGCAGCCACTTTTCATCACTGGGCAAGTAAGTCTACTGTTTACTGAATAAGATTCATTCTGTCTTTCTTGAGACTTTCATGTTGTAGCAATTAATTTATATTGCTTCAGCCTCCAGGTGGAAGTTGCCATTGATGTCATTTCTATCATTTATTTACCATTAAAATTTTTTTTCAATAGCTTATTTAAATAATTAAAGATTAAATCTTCTTAATTCTGTGTCATATATTTGGTTGTTTTTTTTTTTTTTAAAGCAATTGGGGTTAAGTAACTTGCTCAAGTTTACACGGCCAGTTATTTCTGGGTGTGGTGCTGAGTATCTGAACCCGGATTTGATCCAGGTCATCACAACACTGGAGCCGGTGCTCTTACTCGCTGTACTACCTGGCCGCCCCTGTGTCATATATTTGTGAGGGATAATTTGCAATGAAGTTTCCCCATTCTGAAAAATCAAATCTAGTGTGGCTTCGCAATCCACTAGGTGTAAATTTAGAAGTCACCTGACCTTACAAGAATCTGGGACTTAGAGCAATGGAGACCCTCCCCAGTGCCACCTCAGCACAAGATATGCCAAATAAGGATAAAGCTGCTTTCCTTGCCTTGTTTCTGTGCCCTTTGTCTCTGAGACAGATTCCCGTGCTTAGGTGGTGGCCCAGCTTCCCTACCAATGGGAGTGAAGGCCAGTTGGGGGGTTGGGATTGTGCATTAAAAGGTTATATAACCATCGGCTTGCTTCTACCTGTTGATGTATCCCTGGCAGATGCCATTTGAGCAACGGGGCAGAGGGCCCTTTCTCATGAGAAAGAATAAAGACCTTTTCTGATCTCAGACTCTAAATTCTTTTATCCCACACATTTTTTTTCTTATTAGTAGTTTTCTCATTTGTTATAAATTTTGGTTTTAGTTCTGATGAATGTATGGCATGATTGATAGTCCAGTTGTGCACAGACATCTCACCTGATCATCCCTCCCATAGTCATGTCTTTCCTGTCTGTCAAAACATTGTCAATTCTTTGTTGTTGTTTTTTGCTGTTCAGACCACCCAGCATCTACCAATTCTTTTTTTTTTTTAACAAAGTTCACAAGATATAGAAGCATGAGACTTCTATATAATCTACAAGTCTTTGGCCTCTCATTTATTTCTCCTGAACTATACTTGCTCCATCTTCATTTTTTCCTGTCTTTGCACTGAAGTTACCAAGTATCGGAATATCTGTTGATTTGGTGTGGAGGGCTTAATCAAGTTCTTCATTATATTTTTCTTCTACCCCATCCTCATCAATCGGTGTTAGTCTATAAGCTATAATAATTTCATGGTGATTTTTTTTACAAAGACTTATTCTTACTACTATAATGTGTGATAACCAAATATTCCATGAAAGAACATTTCTTGCAGCTTTTAGATATACAATAAAATTCAGTCATTCAACTTCTTTCTTTGTTTTTCCAAAGAATACTTGTCTGGGAACCATTCTTCCACTAAGAGGTAACTTCTTTCTTTCTTCTGATTTTATTTCTAGAAAGAACTTCAAGATCAATATGATTTGGTTTGTCCAAGAATGTATCTGCTTGTGGTCATTGGACAAGGACCTCACATTTAGAGTACCAGCATCAAATGAAAGGCATTTTACATTCTATTAACTGTGTGATTCCCAGCACTTTCTGCATCCCACCTCATCCAACCACTTTGTCCCCACCACTGCAAAAGTGGAAGGAGTGGGATGGCGCTGAGGACCATTTCTCCAGTATGAGAGAATTGATAGATACTGTATTCTAGTGGTATAGATGCTATGAATACCTTGTGGTCACCACCATCAGAATAAGACTTTTGTCCTCATCTCATTATACCATTCAATTACCTATTACATTTTAACATTACCTGAGTTGTTCAACACTGTCTTGTCCCCCTGGCCTACTCATAGTATAGTCTTGATGATGGCACCAAGCAAATGCTGTAGAAGGTAGGGTAGGCCTTCTTGTTGTCAGCTTCAGAGGTTAAAAGTCAACACTAAATAGACTGGTTTTGATAATTACCCATTATAACTGCAAGATTCATGCATCTGATCCAAACTATTTTAGCTAATTATACTACCACCATGTACCTTCTTGGCTAATAAGTTCCATGTTTCTCAGATGGACCTTCCTTCCACAACACTGTATATCTACACATTTTAGCATTTGCCTATGTTATTTTATTTTTGTCTAGTTTTATGTTTAGTAGTGAATCTCCAAATAGGCTGTGAGTACCTTAAAGAGACTATCTTTAGTCTTCCTGCACCCCAAAGTGCCTAGGACAGGGTTAGAAACCTCTGTCTTAGAAACCTTGTACTTAATAAATCTGTTAAATATCTGTACTTAATAAATCTGTTGTCTGTTAGAAACCTTGTACTTAATAAATGTGTGTCAAATTAAAACTTACTACCTTCTGTGGAAAAGCTACTTATTTTATTCATTTAAAACCCTTTTAAGCTTCAATAGAACTCCACCGATTTAGATTTGTGGGATTTTCAGTTTCCCAACTTAACTGTATTACTGTTTAACTCTAAGGGAATAATTTCAGAACACTGGGATCTCTATCATCATTTCAACCATATTATTGAAGAGGTCTAAGGTCATATAGTTCTAGGTTACTGGTATGCCCATAGTCCCAGTCATATTATCTGTGTTTTTTACATACTTGTATGATCTTCCCTACCATCCTCAGACTGAAACGATCTGGTATTTGCTATGCCTTGGCAACTTTCTCCTCTATCAGTTCTCCCTTTTTCTGTATCTCTATCCAAGTCATCACAATTACCCAATCTTATGAAGAAGGACCAGTTTGGAAAGGTGCAGAGATAATTTAAAGCAGCCCAAGTGGTTCAGACATGTTCTCTTCCAATGGGGGTGGGGAAGCAGCAATCTGTTCATGGAGTTCTTCTGGGAATTCCTTTTCCCACTAAAGAGCACCTAGAGGAGGTGATAGAAAGCAAAAACATGTGGCATTATGCTTGGAATGTTTCTCTGCCTAATTGGACTAAATTTATGAGCACATAATAACAAATTCGATCAGCTTTCAAGCCCAGGCAGCAATATAAAATAAGCCTGAGTAATAGGCAAGCTGCTTTGTTTTATGGCAATCTTTATAGCATGAACATGTAGCATGCAAGTACATGGGGTGTGCCCAGATGTTTGCATTCATTTACTTTTCCTATGGCAGCAGCAACAATATGAGCACAGTTTGGGTAGGGTCATTAGGAATCACTCTTGGATTCTCACTTTATTACCCTAAAATCAAATACTCACCATTTTCTCCCCAGCCCTCTTCATTTTAGGAATAAAAATTTAAACTGCTCCAGATGTGGTCACTTTCCCAAGCAGGGGATCTCTAAGGTCCCTTGTAGCCCTAAAATTCCAACTCTGAGTGTGAATCTATGTATCAGAGGGAAATTATTTCCCCAAATCATTACTTAATTTGCATTTCTGACCCAGAACCCCTCAGCTGGGTGGTATTTTAACTAGCTAAACAGCCCCAGGAACAGGACATTACCATTATTCTGGGAAAAATCTGGAAATTTGCTCCTACTGTCTGGTTGCTTGAACAAATAATTTCATATTTGGCATGCCGTTACTTTGTGCCAGAACAATCTTTCTACTCTGCTGCAGATGCCAGCAGAGAAACATTTATAAGTAACATTGCACTATACTGATTCAATAAGTGGGTAATTTGTTCCAGTGTGTAAAGTGGCAGGACTTACTTATTATGAAAATAAATGAAATAAGATACTCACCTGGTTTTTCAACACTGGGTCTATGTGGTTTATTTTAGGTTTTTTAAAAACATAAGAAAGGCAAGGACTCATAAGACTGATAAATGATTGTATTCCCTCACACCCAACTGATAATCAAATAGCATGTAGCAAAAGCTTAGTTATAGGACTCCAAGTCATTACAATGGGGATGCCTAACTCCTAGAATTCAGTTTCCTTTGAGTTCTAAAAGGCTAATCCTTGATGAGACTCCTCACTTCAACCCCCGGAAATAGAGACTTAATGGTTTTCATAAGAACAAGAGATTCAGAAATCATCTTCCTCTCCTTCCTTAAGACAGGCTATTTCCCAATGATGTTCAATCAGTGATACACAAGGAAAACTGTTGAGCCCTACCAGGACTCACTGAAAACATAGAATTAGAGATAGACATGTTTTGTCTTTAAAGTATCTGCAAAATCCTTAACATGACCTCTTGTTGACCACATTCTCCATAGCAGGGAAGAGTCAATCATCTATCTCAGTTCATAGCTTCTTAAATATCAACACAGAATATCAACAACCAAGTCAGAATAAACATTCTACTATATATATTTATATGTTATAAATATAAAATATAGATATATTAAATAGACATTTTATAAAAACAAACTGCAAGGTAAATAGCAACTACATCAAACAGCAAATACTATCACCATCCTATTCCCCTAAGCTGTACCTGTAGGTATGAGAAGATGAGAATTGACTCCCACCTCTGTTCCTATATCTTTAAGACAATGGGAAAAGGGTTTAAGCAGTTTTACTCACATGCAGAAACATTAGATAGATAGATGGATGATAGATAGATAGATAGATAGATAGATAGATAGATAGATAGATAGATAGATAGATAGATAGATAGAGGTATAAATATATATCATATACAATGGCATATATAGCAAAGTTTAATACTATAGACCAAAAGTATGGGCTCCAAACAATTATACATAAAATATATATGTCAGGATTACACATAGATATTCCTCATACATATCATATCAACCCTCTAACTATAAGGGTAACCTTGTCTCCCATTAATCCTGAAACATTGTTAGTTAGACTGTTTACTCACTGAATAATCCTAGCTATTCTACATTGATCTGCTAAGAAATCTACAACTTTATTATCACTAGGTCCATTGAGCTCACTTTTGGTCTGGGCTGACATAATATCCTCAGACCCACTTACCTTAAGTAACAATTAAGCATTAATGTCATGGGAATTTCATCATCTATGTTCATGCATAGTTTTCCAGAGAATGCCGTTCACAAAGAGACTATGGAATGTGTGCCATTAAGACATACACCTCCCAAACTCTCCTTACATATCCTTATTCATTTGGTCCTGCCCACTGGTTAATCTTGACCATAGTGGTTGGAGAATGGTGCATTAGAGATATTATAGTCTCTAATTCTTTAAGGGTAAAAATATTTTTTCAATGTATTTTTTGACTTTATAAATATACTGTTCATCTCCTTTCCTTAGTAAACGCATCATTATGATAAGCCATTGTCATATAATGTGAATGTACATGGGATGGGATATTAGGCTGAATCTGTACAAATCCTGAACATATCCTCAGAACTTACTTTGTTGAATAAATTCCAGCTTATCTTCTTGTCATTTGCCTCTTCCTCATGACACTGAAGAAATGCACAGCTACATGACTCACTGAATTTATGTCTTTCAGTAAAAAAAAAAAAATTATCAGATTAAAATCTACAGAAAACTTCTCCTTAATTGTTTTCTGGACCACAATTATATTTTCTACTTTATTGCCATTATCAATATCTTTGTATTTTTAAGCATTTTGAAATCAAGAAATTAAGCATTTAAAATAGTAAACTCTTTGTTGGCTTCAAAGCATTTCATTTAGAGAGTTTATAAGCCTTGCCAGTGTACTTCTGCCCCCACAAATTTAGAGGACTAGTTTAGTTTTACTTTCATAACTGTAGATTCATTTTGGACTTTGTTTTGCTTTATTTTGTTTTTTGCTTTTTGGAGGGGGTAAGGTAGGGCAATTGGGGTTAAGTGACTTGCCCAAGGTCACATGGCTAGCTTTTGTGTTAAGTGTCTGAGACCAGATTTGAACTCAGGTCCTCCTGACTCCAGGGCTGGTGCTCTATTCACTGTGCCACCTAGCTGCCCCTAGATTCATTCTTCTTAAGGCCACATCTGCCCTCTTTTTCCTTGTAACATCTGTGCGGTCTTCCCTGCTGTCCTTTCCACCTCATTCGTCTGTCTCTCTTCTGCTCTTCATCTCCCTATTATCTTTTCATTTTCTTCTTTTTCTTCAACTTTCTGAAACTTCTGAAGTCCAGTCACCTATCCTGCTTTTTTTTTATTGATATGAGATAAGTAAAAATGTGCTCCTTAGAAAATTCAAAGGGGTGGCTAGGTGGTGCAGTGAATAGAGCACCGGCCCTAGAGTCAGGAGGACCTGAGTCCAAATCCGGCCTCAGACACTTGACCCACTTACTAGCCATGTGACTTTGGGCAAGTCACTTAACCCCAATTGCCCTCCAAAAAGCAAAAAAGAAAAAAAAGTGAAATGTTTCATTGGAAAAACAATTGACCTGGAAAGTAAATCAAGAAGAGATAATTTAAGAATCATTGGACTACCTGAAGACCATTATCAACAAAAGAGCCTATATATCATTTTTGAAGAGATCTTAAAGGAAACCTGCTCTGGTATTCTAGAACCAATTGGTGAGATAGAAATGGAAAGAATCCACTGATCACCTTCTGACAGACAACCCAAAATGAAAACTCCCCAGGAATATTATAACAAAATTCCAGAGCTCCCAGGTCAAGGAGAAAATAGTCCAAGCAACCAGAAAGAAAAAATTCTAATATCATGGAGCCAGAGTCAGGATAATATGAGATTTAGCAGCTTCTAAAATAAATAATGGGAGTGTTTGGAATATTACATTCCAAAGAGCAAAGGAGTTAAGCTAAAACTAAGAATCACCTATGCAGCAAAACTGAGTATAATCCTCCAAGGTAGAAAATGGATATTTAATGAACAGAGGACTTTCAAGCATTCCTAATGAAAAGACCAGAAAATCAAAATAGAAAATTTGACTTCGAAATCCAAGACTCAAAAGAAGCATACAAAGATAAACAGGAAAGAAAAATCACAAGGGATTCAATAGGTTAACCTGTTTATATTGCTATACTACCGTGTTTCCCTGATAATAAGACCTATCCCGAAAATAAGCCCTCCCCTTACTGTGTAAGATTCCTCTAAAATAAGCCCTCCCCCGAAAATAAGCCCTATTGAGATTGCTACTGTAGTGAAGGTGATCCCCTGCGCTACATGCTACATTACAGTACCCTCTGTATGCACCATCCTCCCCCCCATGAAACTCACGCCACGCTCCGAGCTGCATCCAATCAGAGCTGCAGCAGTGAGCGCGTCATCCTGTTCTTTATTGAATTCATTATTGAATAAAGGTTCATTTTTTTGTTCACATTTACCTGTTTATTAAAATTGCTGTCAATGTTCATTAAAATAAGCCCTCCCCTGAAAATAAGCCCTCTGGTGTTTTTCTGTCCAAAAAATAATAAGACAGTGTCTTATTATCGGGGAAACACAGTACAGCAATATAAATGAAGATGATTCTCGGAACACTAATACAGAGAGAGAGGGAGAGAATTTGGAACTCAAAATTTCAAAAAAACAGATGTTAAATTTTGTTTTTACATGTAATTAGTAGAAAAACAAAATATTAAATAAGCATATTTTAAAGAACGCTCCTTAGTTTACCAATCAATTAATTTCATCATGCCTCTGCCAAAGATTATTTGCCTCTCTGTAGCTTTTCTTTTTAATGCTCCTTCTCAAGCATCTTCAATGACTCTCAGATTCCCTCAGTTGCTAGATGCTTAACAACAACAACAATAGTAACAATAAGTGTACGTATATAGTGTTTTAAATAAATACTTTACTAATACTATCTTACTTGATCCTAACAACAACCCTACGCTATTATCATCTTCATTTTACAGATGAAGGAACTGAGGCAGATAGAAAGTAAGAGTCACATAGCTACTGGGTACCTGAGGAGGGATTTGAACTCTTAAATGTGCTGGATTTTTAAAAATTATATTTCTAATAATACACACAAACACAAAATGCTAAATTTCCATGAACTTAAAAATAAACTTTTTAATATATTCTTTATAATTCCAACTCCCAAATAAAGGATTATTCTAGAAGTAAAAAGATCAGCATGGCTATCTACATGTATAGATATGGGTAAGTATGTGTATACATGTATATGTATGTATATGTATATATGCACATATATAACTATACATACATGTGTGTGTATGTGGAGAGGGAGATATCAGAAGATCTACTGATCCCTTCCATGGATGGTTTTCACAGTTTCTCCTTGTGGTCTCCTAGGTTATATGTATACAAAGATTCTCTCTGTGACTTTCCGAATTTAGTTGCTGTATTCTTGCTTTTTCTGATACCAAAACTCTAGGAGAGCTAGAGAGAAATGGAAGGAGGAAGTGGAAGGAAAAGGAAATGATACAACAAAGAATTTTATGAGTAAATGGTACATCTAGAACATCTAATCATACTTCTTTATTTTATACTTAAAAAAGAAAACCAAGACTAAGACAGGTAAAATGAGTTTGTCCACAGCAAAATCACTCTTATTGTCAGGACTGGGGCTGGAATATATATGTCTAAAATTTCAATGCACTTCCTGGAACATAGTAGACATTTAATAAATGCTTATTGAATTGAATGAAATGTCTAGGATACCTTGCTACAATAAAAGGTCCAACTCCCCACTGATGTTAGACTTTCCATTTTTCCATCATTCAGACTCAATATGTCAGTAGCTTCATTGACTCTTCTCTCACACACATTTAGCCAGTTTTTGAATACCAAAGTTTTACAAAATACTCTGCTTCATTTCCATTGTAATCTAGGCCCAAATCAGGACATTTATGAATATTCCCTTCTTCCAACATAGTCCTGACATATCACCTTTTGCAATTTTGCCAATTTTTTCTTCCTTACATACAGATATTGTTCACAAATGTTCTTCTCTGATGGCTCATTATTGCATGGAAGTGATCCTAACCCTTTCCAGCAAAGTACAGAATTAAGTCACTTCCATAAAGTTACAAAGGTTTTAAGTATAGACCCAGTGACAGTCTGTTGTGTGTGGACTCAAGTGGTTAAGGCCAGAAAGGCCATTACCAGAAGGTCAAACACTAAGTAATGTACTTGGCCATAATAAGCCATAAAGCAGATAGAATTACAAAATGACCTGCTGTTTTGTGTAGCCCCCTGCTGCTTCTACAGTGATGCTAGCCAAAAGGCAGAAAAGAGGATTCCCAAAAATCACACATTCCTTAGACCATCTAGAAACATAAATTTAATTGTTTATATTCTTGGTGTTTAGTGTTTATCACCTTTGTTTAGTGAGAAGTGAATTGGCACACTTGAAGAAAATGAAATGCATCTATCATGACATTCTCTGTAAAATAATGCCAGAAGACACAAAGAAGATCCAGCTAAATGCTAAATGTGAAGTTAGCCTTCAAGAGGAAGATAATAATTCTTCTGGAATCTTTAGAACCTGAGGATTGGCTTCATCATAGCCCTAAAGGCAACAAGAAGTATTATTTAATGAGAAATTGGTTCATGGTTATCTCCTCTGAGAGAACATTCCATAAAGATAAATACAGCTAGTTCACCAACATCTACTACAAAAGATAGAAATTTTGTTTTATAAAACTGACAAGATCCCACAACACAAATATACCTTCGTACTCAGTGGCTTGGATGTGAAGGTGAGCACAAGAGAGAATAACAAAACTGGAGTTATAAATGAGGTGAAAATCAAGATATGAAAGAGATTGAAGGTTTGTGGATGTAATGGCAAGCAAAGAAGTACTTTGTGCCTTGTTTCAGCTATCTAATTATTTAGCACCTTGTTTCAGTTCAAGTTTCTTTTGAGCCTTGCCCATGATTATATCTAGTCTTTGTTAAGAAATAGAACTTGTGAAATCCACAGTGGGAGGAACTTGTTGATGCAACAGGAAGGGGTGGAACAGGGAGGAGCTAATGACCATATGTAAGGAGAAGCCCAAGCTGGGAGAGAGCAGAACTGAGAAAAGAACACTCACTTGTGGTGGCAGAGTTGAGGAGAAAATTTGTGCTTACCTGGCACTCTGTTTGCCTCTTCTGTCTGTGTTGATTTTTGTTTGTAATACTTTGAAAGGAAGCCCTGGGACCTTATTGGAAGCCCTAAAAGAGGTTTTCTGGTTGTCTTTTTACAGAAGTGCTGGAGGAGGGTTTCAGAGGTCCTGGGACTTTACTGATGATTTGTGTTGACCTCTTGGACCTTGTTTGTGGGTCTGTGTTGATTTCTATACTGATGATTTGTGTTAACTTCTAGGACTTTGTTTATGGGTCTTTGTTGATTTCACAGGCAGATAGTAAATTGATGATGGTGCTGGCAATGTGCATGAATGTTGTTTTGGTTCTGTTAAGCTTTGTCTTCCCAGAAACAGAAACTATGAAGGACTTGAGGTGGACTTGACACTGTGAGCTTCAAGATGGAAGTGGACAAGGAACTGGGTGAGGAGCTGGACGGGGAGCTGGGAGCTGTCTACCTGTTAATCCAGGTGACAGGTAATTCAGGCAAAAGCTGGGACCATGGAAGGAGTAACCATGGAATTTGAGAGCCAGCCTAGAGTCAAGATGAAAAGACTTCTCCTTGGGTACTTAATGCTGACTGAGAAGATTATGATTTACTGTGGCCAAGGAGTAGGAGAACTTTGTACTCTGTACCTTGAACCACTTAAGGATGATTGAGTTAAGGATGATTGGAAACTAATTTCTAATCAAGAAGAAAGAAGACCTTTTGACTGAGAGATTAAGACTATGTGACCTAGAGGTGGAGAACTTTGACCTTTGTATTTTGTGTCCCTTAAGGAGGCTTGCTCCTTAAGGATGATTGAGTTAAGGACTTATTGAATAATATCTTTTGTTTAAAACTATGTGGCCACTTTGGTGAAAACTATGTGACCACTTTAGTGATAAGTTGTTATGTTATAACATTGTGAATGCTGTACTTTGGTTTCTGTGAATGTTTTGCTTTGATTTACTGCTGAATAAATAGAGAGTTCACTATACTATGTGATCAGTAACTTAGAGTTATCCACAGCAGCAGTCCTCTGGAAAGCTTCTCATGCTTGGCTTTACAGTGGACTACTTAGAAATCTCACACCTATCATAAATATTTTTTTAAGAAGAGAATCAATAGGTTCTGAATATGGAGACCACAAATAAATTTCACCAGTACTTTCCAAAAAAGAAATGTATCATATCTTAAGAGAAAGATAAAAATGCTTACTAACATGGGAGTCATTTATGCCATTGGATAGATGAGTCAGAGGTTAGAATAAAAGTCAAAATCAATAGAGGCACTATGGCACAGTAGAAATTAAGCTGGATTTACAATTCAAATACTGGCTTTGTCACTAGTGCTGGGCTTGGAGTCAGGAAGACCTGAGTTCAAATTTGGCCTCAGATACTTACTAGCTATGTGACCTTGAGCAAGTCACTTAACCTCTGCCTATTTTCTCATATGTGAAATAGGAGTAATAACAGCATCTACCTCCCAGAATTGTTGTGAGTATCAAAAGCAATAATATTTGGAAACACTTTGCAAACTTTAACACACTCTATAAATGCTATTATTGTTGTTATTCATGTAACTTATTTCCCTTGAAATCTCTTCAAGAACAGTGATAAATGATTTTTTTAATCTTCAGTGCCTGAGACCATGCATGCTAAAAATGAGACTCAGGGCAGCCGGGCAGCACAGTGAGTAAAAGCACCAGCTCCAGTGTCGAATCCCGGGCTCAGACACTTAGCACCCACCCAGAAACACCTGGCCGTGTAACCTTGAGCAAGTTACTTAACCCCGATTGCTTAGGGGTGGCCAGGTGGCTCAGCGAGTAAGAGCACCAGCTCCAGTGTCAGGATGACCTGGGGATCAAATCTGGGCTCCGATACTCAGCACCGTGTACACCCAGAAACACCTGGCTGTGTAACCTTGAGCGAGTTACTTAACCCCGATTGCTTAAAAAAAAAAAAATGAGACTCCATACAAAGAGTTTGGTACACTGTAAAGCACTCTATAATGTCAACTATCACTATCGCCACATCATCATCATCATCACCACCACCATCATCCCAGTAGATGTTCGCTAAATTTTAGTTATATTCACAAATCTCCAAAATGGAACTGTGGCATTTGGTGTCACTGTATCACTATCTGGGTTTTGTTGCTGCTGTTATGAGTATTATTACTAATACTCATCCACATTGGATTAGTGCAGCCTAGGTTTTTAACCAGAAGTTGTGACAAACTGCCACCAGGTCAACAAGAGTGTCTTAGTTAAGCCCTTGACAACCCAATGGTTTGGCTTTACAAACGCATGATGAACAGAGAGACATGAATTTTTAAACTCTTTCATTTCACTACTTATTCCTGTCTTACTAAAAGAAAAATTTAAAGAAACAGCTAAATCTTAACATTAAAGTAGGGTCTACGCAAATAGAATCTAAAGTTTGAAGAGACAGGGAAAAGTGAACAGCAGAGATGGGACCAGAGTTGAAGTCTCTGACTCCTAGGTCAGAATCCTCTATGTTATTTTTTTCTCTAAGACAACTGATTTCTCAAAGGATTTGAGGTAACTTATAGATTGAAGCATAAGACAAGAATAAAGCAGAATACTAAAGAACAACAGTTTTAAGAAGAGCTTACTTACAATCCATACTACTAGAAACTTCAACTTGAATGGGCCTATGATGCTTGTGGGTAAATTGAGCTCAAATTTCTGCCAATCAAGGAAATAAGGAAAATATGTGAAGTTGTGCAGCTTTCATTTTCCAAGAGAGAGATAAAGAGGATTTTTCAAAAGATGATGAATAATCTAGAGCAAAATTTATAAAAATAAAAAAAAACAGCTATATAAAATCAGGCTCCTCAGAAATCTTTAACTGTTACCAATCATGGCTTAATCAACACTATTTTTCCCCCCAGACTTGAGTAGAACACTTCTTTCAACTCATTTTGAATCATTATACTTCTAAAACAAAGCATTTCTGGGGAGTGGCTCTGGCTCTAGAGCTTTAGGTCAGCTTACATATGCGTTCATTAAATAGCTGTTGAATAAATGAATGAATGAAACAGTAAGTGACATTGCTCCTTTACAGTAATTTATCTAGAAAGCTAGGCTGGAGTCTTATTGTGAAGGGCTTTAAAAGCCAAAGAGAAGAGACTGTATTTTATTTCATTTATTTTATTTTGTTTTGCTTTTTGGAGGGGGGAGGGAGGTAGGGCAATTGGGGTTGTGACTTACCCAAGGTCACATTTCTAGTTTTGGTGTTAAGTGTCTGAGGCCAGGTCCTCCTGACTCCAGGGCCGGTGCTCTATTCACTACAATGCCTAGCCACCCCAAGAGGTTGTATTTTAAATTCAAATAGAGGTATGAGAGATCTATTAAAGGTTTTTGATATGGTCATGCCTTGGAATGAATGAAAAAACATTTATCAAGCCCTCACTCAATGCAAAGAATTGTTCAGGAATGAAAATACAAATAGAAAACCAAGAAAAGCATTGTCAAGAAACACACATTATAACATGGAGGAACAACACATAATAAAGGCTTTAACTGTCAGACAAAAGGAAATGCTCAGGTGGTTCTTAGGTTGTGGTAGCAAGGCAAATCATGACACAACTTTTTAAAATATATTTTTACTTATTTCATTAAATATTTCTCAATAACATGTAAACAATTTTTAACATTCATTTTGTACAATTTGAGTTTCAAATTCTCTCCTTCCCTCAAATTCCCCCTCTACCCACTGAGAAGGCAATAAATATATTAATTATACATGTGAAATCATATAAACATATTTCCATATTACTCATGCTGCACACAAATATGTATATGTGTGTGTTTATACTTCCTCCCACCAAAAAAGAAAAAAAAAAGAAACTTTAAAAGTATGCTTCAGTCTGCACTGAGAGTTTATCAGTTCTCTCTCTGCAGATGGATAGCATTTTTCATTATGGGTCCTTTGAAATTGTCTGGATCATTGTCTTGCTCATAGCTAAGTCTTTCACAGCTGATTGTCTTTATAATATTGCTGTTACTATATACAATGTTCTCCTGGTTCTGCTCACTTCACTTTTAATCAGTTCATACAAGTCTTCCCAGGTTTTTCTGAAACCATTCTGCTTACAGCACAGTAGTATTCAATCACAATCATATACCACAACTTGTTTAGCCATTTCCCAATTGATGACCATTTCCTCCTTTCCTCCTGTAATTCATTTAACTTTTGCTTTAAGAATTTGGATGCTATGCCATTTGTTTCTTATATATTTACTATTGCTATTACTTCATTGTCTATAATACCTTTCAGCAACAAGTAGTTTCCCAGCTTATCTTTTTAACTTAGGTCTATTTTGCTTTTGTTTTGTCTGAGACGATGATTGCTACTCCTGCCTTTTTTTCATAATGTCAGCTGAAACATAATAGATTCTGCTGTAGCCATTTATTTATGTGTGATTCTCTGTTTCAAGTGTGTTTCTTTTTTTTTTTAAGCAATTGGGGTTAAGTAACTTGCTCAAGGTTACACAGCCAGTTATTATTTCTGGGTGTGGTGCTGAGTATCTGAGCCCGGGATTCGATCTCCAGGTCTTCTCAACACTGGAGCCGGTGCTCTTACTCGCTGTGCTACCTGGCCGCCCCAAGTATGTTTCTTTTAAACAACATATTATTGGATTCTGGTTTCCAATCTATTCTGCTATCTTCTTTCATTTTATGAGTGAGTTCATCCCATTGACATTCACAGTTATGATCATTAACTGTTTATTTCCCTCTACTCTATTTTCTTCTGTTTATACTTCTCTCTCTTTCAACCCTGACCCTTGTCAAAAGCCTGTTTTGCTTCTGCATTGTCTTCCTTTATCCTTTCTTTTATACTCCCCTTTTCACTTACCTCCTTTTCCTCCTACTTCCCTGTTGGGTAAGATGGATTTCTATATCCAATTGAGTGTGGATATGTTTTTCCCTTTTAAAATCAATTTAGATGAAAGTGAGATTTGATTGTTGTCCACCCACCCCCATGTCCATCATTCCCACCCTCCACTGTAAAAACTCATTCTTGCATGACTCTTTTATGTGAGATAATATTCTTAATTCTTCTTCTCCCTTTCCCCTTCTCTCAAAGGCATCTTTCCTTCTTGCCCATCTATTTTTTTTTCATTCATCCCATCATAGTCAATTCTGACTCAAGTTCTTTATGCATACTCTTTCTAATTGCACTAGAAACAAAAAAGTAAAGTGCTTCATAATTGCAAATATCATCTTTCCTCATAAGAATGTAAATATTTTCACTGTTTTGATTCATTTATGACTTTTCTTTCATGGTTACCTTTTTGTGCTTCTCTTGAGTCTTATATTTGAAAGTCAAGTTTTCTATTCATCTCTGGACTTTTTGTCAGAAATGATTGAAAGTATTCTATTTCATTAAATATCTATTTTTTCCCTTGAGGGATTATACTCAGTTTTGATGGGTAAATTATTCTTGCTCATAATCCCAAGTCTTTTGCCTTCCAGAATATCATATTCTAAACCCTTCACTTATTTAATGTGGAAGTTGCTAAATTTTGTATGGTCCTGACTATGATGATATTTGATTCAATGATATTTGAATGGTTTCTTTCTGGCTGCTTGAAATATTTTCTCTTTGACCTAGAAGCTCTAGAATTTGGCTACAATATTCCTAGGAGATTTTATTTTGGGATTTCCTTCAGAAGATGATCAGTGGATTCTTTGAGTTTCTATTTTACCTCTGGTTCTAGGATATGAGGGCCATTTTCCTTGATAATTTCTTGAAATATGGTGCTTCATTGTTATCATCATCCCCACTATTAATGCTGTTATCATGTTATCTACAGAATTTCTTTTTCTATATCTCTTTCAAGAGAAAGGAACCAAGCTACCACACATGCAACATATGAATAGCCCTGAATCACCCATCAAGCACTGCTCCTTGACATACCCCAAAATAATAGATTTGGGGTTGTTGAGATTTACAGGTGCTGGGACCCTGAAATAGCAACATATGGGTCCTGCCCAAATGAATTTGATCCAAGCCTTCTTTCAGACAAAGAAAACAAGTTTTATTAAAGATCCACCATGTTGGCCAGACTTTTAAGGAAATCTCAGCATTTATGAAGCTTGTATTAACAAGCGGGACAGAATGAATCTGAACACCTTAATGGAAACAAGATGGATGTTACATACAGAAAGACTGTGGTCTTTGCTATTCACACACACACACACACACACACACAAACACAAACATTGTATAAACCGTGTTTCCCCGATAAGACCTATCCCGAAAATAAGCCCTCCCCTTACTGTGTAAGATTCCTCTAAAATAAGTCCTCCCCCCAAAATAAGCCCTATTGAGATTGCTACTGTAGTGAAGGTGATCCCCTGCGCTACACTCTAGGTACCCTCTGTATGCACCATCCCCGCCCTCCCGCCCCCCGAAATGCACGGCACACTCCGAGCTGCATCCAATCAGAGCTGCAGCAGTGAGCGCAGTCATCCTGTTCTTCCCCAGTGATTTGCTTATTGAATAAAGGTACATTTTTTTGTTCACATTTACCTGTTTATTAAAATTGCTGTCAATGTTCATTAAAATAAGCCCTCCCCTGAAAATAAGCCCTCTGGTGTTTTTCCTGTCCAAAAAAATAATAAGACAGTGTCTTATTATCGAGGAAACACGGTAGTAAAGACAATCAACTGTGAAAGACTTAGCTATAAGCAAGTAGCTGGGGTGGCTGGAGGAAGGATCTAGGGAGGACCTTGAGGGAGCAGCCAGTAGCTGGGGTGGCTGGAGGAAGGATCTAGGGAGGATCTTGATGGAGTAGCCAGTAGCTGGGGTGGCTGGAGGTAGAAGGCCTGGACAAAGAGAATGGGGTCTAGAAAGGATCAAGGGTGGGAAGTAGCCAGAGGCAATCTGAAGGTAACAATGAATGGGCTGGGCTAGGTTAGAGGTAATTGAGAATTGGGAGATTGGGCTCTACAAAGAAAGGTCATTTGGGAGGATTATAGCCTCAGGCAAACATCAGAGACTTGATCAAGTAGGAAAATTCAAGGAGAGTTCAAGGGGGTTTCCGAGACTGTACCCCCCCATCAGGGTTTGACAAATAGAACAATTCTCCTGAACTTTCCACATAAAATCCCAGAAGGCTGTTGTGTTACCAGTCTTTCCATTGAAGGGGAGAGCTCTTGCTTGGAGATTCTCTATTCTTCCAGAAGCAAGTGAATATTTAAAACCTTTGCTCCAATAAGAGAACAGGATTCCTTCTGTGATGGGTATTTGTCAACAGAGTAGCTATTATGAAGGTATGAGCAGTACTGGCATGCCTCAAGCATATTTTCATTACTCTCTTGAAATCACTTTTATTTTATATATTAAGTGAATAAGCAAACCCCCAATTCTGACTCCGTACAACTTGCCCAATTCTATTTGGAGACTCTGATGTACCTCCTTCCTACATATATCCTAAAAGACCGATTTTTGCTGGCTTCCAGAATGTCAGACCAAATCAAACCAGAATTGACACAACCTGTGTGATGGTAGAAAGTGGAAACTGAAAAATAAAAGGTGAAAAACTTAGAGACAATTTCAACAATGTAATGCATTTGATTTGGCTTATATTTAAAACTTTGGGGTCATCCCAAGCATTTTTCATCTGGTCCCCACTTTCATCATCTTAAAAATACTGGTTATCTCCTTTCCCCAATTATATTTTTATCACCCCATTCTTGTTCAAATAACCACATGCTGCTCTATATGGAAACAGCTTTTCTCTGATAAAACAGTGTTTTTCTTCAGGGGTGTCAGACTTTGGGGCTCATGGGGGTTGATTGGTAGCTGCAGTGCAGATGGATGGGAAATTGTTTATCTTCCAGGAAAGACAACTCACATATTTTACTACTGAATAAAACACAGGGGGTAAGTTTGAGGTAGAGAAATAGGGATCTTTGAAATCCCAAATCCGTCTAGTATTTCACAACATGACTTACTGAGCCAGTAAATCGCCTGCTGCCTCTCACCCCAGCTCTCCATCCTGGAACTTTGGGGGCTGTTTGTTTTATAGTGCCCAACTCGTAATCAATTTGAAATCTTCTGGGGAGAAATCTGTCCTAATACCAGTCTTTCAAAACAAGCTAACTTCAAAAGGCAAGTCAAGGAAAAGGTCCAGTTGTTAGAAGCAGCTGTTGAGGAGGTGCTCCCAAGATTTACATAAATCCATATTCAGTGATCAGTCAACTTTTCTGTAATATGAACAAGCATGTGAGAGTACCTAGGGAGGTCTTGGTGCTGGGGGTGCTAAACAAATGCCATTTGTTATTGTTGTTATTGGTTTCCTTATCAAATGTAGCCTGGGGCTATTACATGCAGTATTTTTCCCCTTCAAATGCTTATTTTGACTGAAAAGCATTTTGCTCCAATACTTGTCTTCGCATTCCAAGAAAAAATTCACAATACTGGTAATATTTCCTAACTGCGTACCCCTGTTAAGCACATGCTCTCAGGGGGGGCCTGTGCGCAGAAAACAGATGGCCCTTTCATTGGGTAATGTGACTTGGGCAAAAGCATAATATTTGACTGAGCAGCATGTACATTGAGAAAGCAGAGATAAGCTGACTACAGCCAATCATTTGGGTGCTTAGGAAAAATGTGGTTGTAAAAGGGCAAGACAGCCCCCTCACCAACATCAGAGAGTGGGGGAAATGAGGCTGGAGACAGGCCTTCCAGAAATGGGGATAGATAACTTCAAGTATTCCGAGATCTGTCATGTGGAAGAGGGGCTACACTTGTTCTGCTTGGTTTCAGAAATAGGAACAGTGTGTAGAAGCTGCAGGTGAATTTAGATTTGATCTAAGGAAAATCTTTCTAGAAATTGCTATTGAAAGAATAGCATGGCTCATTCCAGAGCCTCTTCAGGACGCTATGAGTTACCATGTGAGCAGAGGCAGAGGGACCAGTAAGCTGGGGAGTTATACAGGAGACTCTTCTTCCTGGTCAGGTGTGAATTGGACAGGATGACCTCTTGTGTTCTTTTCAATTCTGAGATTTGGTGATTTACTAAGTCAAAACCACCAGCCAAGGATTTTTTCCTGAAGTTCAGGTTCAATCATGTCACATGCACACACACACACACACACACACATACATACACACACACACCACACCTATCTCTATAAACTCCATGGCTCCCTATTGCCTCCAAGAGCCAATTCAAAGTGTTCTCTTTGGAATTCAAAGCCCTTCATTAACTTAATCCCTCCCTTCTACCTTTGCAGTCTTCTTATACCTTACTCCCCAATATGTACTCTTTGTCTAGTGACATTGGTCTCCTTTGCTGTTCCACAAACATGACACTCCATCTCTAAGCTCCCACATTGTTTCTTTTTTTTTTTTTTTTTTTTTTTTTTTGGGGCAATTGGGGTTAA
>NW_027185665.1:11219017-11219996 GCF_028583685.1 Petaurus breviceps papuanus | reverse complement strand
TTAAGTGTCTGAGGCTGGAACTGAACTCGGGTCCTCCTGACTCTGGGCTAGCGCTTTACTCACTGCGCCACCTAGCCACCCCTCTCACATTGTTTCTGTCTGTCCCCCAGAAGTTTAAGTTTTAGGGGTGCTCAAGACCTCAAAATACCAACAGGCCAGGTCCTGCCAAATGAATTCAACTCAAGTCTTCTCTCAGCCAAAGTAAAGCAAAGTTTATTAAAGGTTTACCATAATGGGTAGACTCTTAAGGAGCCTAGGTATCTGTGACACTTGTATTAGACACAGAGTGAGTCTGTGCTAGATAATTCTTGGCTACCTGGTGGAAGCAAGAGGGAGCTTATATACAGAGAGCATGTGGGCGGAATCTAGGGGTGGTCTAGAGGAGGAGTTTGGGGAGGGTCTTCAGGAGGAGTCTAAGAAGGATCTTTGATGGAACTGAGGTCAGACTCCAGGAATGAGAGATTATGGTTGGGAAATAGCTGGAGGCTACCTGGAGACAACAGACAATGGAGGGCTAGGCTAGTTTAAGGGTAACAGATTTGGGTATGGATATTTTGGGAAGCTCCAGGATGGAAAGTAGAAGGACAATGGAGGGCCAGGCTAGAAACAGAGATTTAGATCTAGTGATAATGAAAGGCTTATGGCCTCGGGAAAATGCCTCTTCTAGTGGAAAGCTTCAATCAGAATTCAAGGGGGCTCCCAGAGCCTGTACCCCATCACCCCATTCCTGGAATGCTCTCCCTCCTCTACTCAGACCACTACACAGACTGGCTTCCTTGAAGTCCCAACCAAAATCTCACCTTCTACAATCCTTCTTAATTGCAGTACCTTCTCTCTCTTATTTCCCATTTATCCTGCATTTAACTTGTTTTGTATATATTTGTTTGCACATTGTCTTCCCCATTAGATTGTACACTCATTGAGGACACAAACTATCTTTTGCCTTCTTTTTTTTTTTGCATCCCCAGCACTTAGCACA
>NW_027185665.1:11217617-11218617 GCF_028583685.1 Petaurus breviceps papuanus | reverse complement strand
GGCTAGTTTTTTTGTGTGGTGTTAAGTGTCTGAGGCTGGAACTGAACTCGGGTCCTCCTGACTCTGGGCTAGCGCTTTACTCACTGCGCCACCTAGCCACCCCTCTCACATTGTTTCTGTCTGTCCCCCAGAAGTTTAAGTTTTAGGGGTGCTCAAGACCTCAAAATACCAACAGGCCAGGTCCTGCCAAATGAATTCAACTCAAGTCTTCTCTCAGCCAAAGTAAAGCAAAGTTTATTAAAGGTTTACCATAATGGGTAGACTCTTAAGGAGCCTAGGTATCTGTGACACTTGTATTAGACACAGAGTGAGTCTGTGCTAGATAATTCTTGGCTACCTGGTGGAAGCAAGAGGGAGCTTATATACAGAGAGCATGTGGGCGGAATCTAGGGGTGGTCTAGAGGAGGAGTTTGGGGAGGGTCTTCAGGAGGAGTCTAAGAAGGATCTTTGATGGAACTGAGGTCAGACTCCAGGAATGAGAGATTATGGTTGGGAAATAGCTGGAGGCTACCTGGAGACAACAGACAATGGAGGGCTAGGCTAGTTTAAGGGTAACAGATTTGGGTATGGATATTTTGGGAAGCTCCAGGATGGAAAGTAGAAGGACAATGGAGGGCCAGGCTAGAAACAGAGATTTAGATCTAGTGATAATGAAAGGCTTATGGCCTCGGGAAAATGCCTCTTCTAGTGGAAAGCTTCAATCAGAATTCAAGGGGGCTCCCAGAGCCTGTACCCCATCACCCCATTCCTGGAATGCTCTCCCTCCTCTACTCAGACCACTACACAGACTGGCTTCCTTGAAGTCCCAACCAAAATCTCACCTTCTACAATCCTTCTTAATTGCAGTACCTTCTCTCTCTTATTTCCCATTTATCCTGCATTTAACTTGTTTTGTATATATTTGTTTGCACATTGTCTTCCCCATTAGATTGTACACTCATTGAGGACACAAACTATCTTTTGCCTTCTTTTTTTTTTTGCATCCCCAGCACTTAGCACA
>NW_027185665.1:11096944-11217517 GCF_028583685.1 Petaurus breviceps papuanus | reverse complement strand
AGAGAGAGAGAGAGAGAGAGAGAGAGAGAGAGAGCAAGAGAGAAAGAAAAAGAGAGACACACAGAGAGAGAAAGAGACAGAGAGAGGAAGGGTGGGAGAGAAACAGAGGCAGAGAGACAGAGAGAGAAAGACACACAGAGAAAGAGAGAGGGAGGGAGGGAGGGAGAGACAGAGAGAGAGGGAGAGACATGTATGTACATACATATATCTATGAATATGGATATAGATAAAGTTCCTGTCTCTTCCATTAGAATGAAAACTCCTGGGGAATGAGAATTACTGGTTTCCTTCTATTTTTTTTATCCATAGCGCCTAGCACAACATTCAGCACATTGTAGACACTTAATAAATACTTGCCAACTGATTGAAATATGTATATTCATAACCCAAAGTCTTCCACTTATTCCCAAATATCATCTGGGGCTTCTATCTAAATACACAACATCCCAGAGAATTGAAAATTCCAGTGTATATTTGCTTAAATGATCCAGATAATTGTTTCTGTTCTCCAATTCACTCTGTGTAGACTAAGATTTGTGGGAAGCTCCTTATGCAGTGTTCAGAACACAGGAAATACTTTGGTTTTTCTGATTGACTACTCAGGAAATTTTTTTTGCCCCTTGTAGAATATCCAGGAACGCAAAACCAGTGTACCATTTCCCTCGATAGTCCTTTCGTCACCATCTTACAGGCTCTCAGCCATTCTTCCATTTATTGAATCCAAATTCCTCCTTCTTCAGTGATCTTCTTTAGTTCATTGCTACTGAGGATGATTACAACTGAGCCAAGAGGAATTTCTGAAACACACATAGTATGTGTCTGGTGCCATGAGAGACACAAAAGCAGATAGAAAGTAAACAAAACATTTGCTTACAGCATTACTCCATAGTCTACTTCTATCTCCGTATGTCCTTCCAAATATTTACTAGCTGGATTAATTTGGGCAAGTCCCTTAACATCCCTGTGCTTGAGATTCTTCCTTTGTAAAGTAGGAATAGGCAATATCTGTGTCCCCTCCTTGTCCCTGGTTTTTTTTTGAGGAAATAATTTTGAAAACCTTAAAACACAATGGAAGTATGAGTTATTGCCCCCATTATTATCCCAGTCCATTTCCCACACCTCCTCTGCTAGACTATAAGCTTCTGGAGAGCAGGGTCTATGTCTTATTCTTGACAGAATCATAGACTCTCAGGGCAGCAGTTGACCTTGGAGATCATCTAAACAAGGCCATAACTAAGCGAGATTCTCCTGACGATATACTTGACAGCTTGCCCTGCAGTCTCTTTTTAAAGAACTCAGATAAGGAAGAATGCACTATTTCCTGAGATGGCTTATTCCATTTTTTGGACAGCTTTAAATGTTCTGACTCCCTTTCCCCTATATCAGGCTGCAGTTAGCCTTTCTATTGTCTTCTAAGCTTTACTCTTCCATTAAACTCTGAGCTCCATGAAGGCAGAGACTACTTTTTGCTTTTATTTGTTTCTCCAGGGCTTACTGTGCCTGGTACAGAGTAGGCACTTAATACATTTTTAATGACTGACTGACTGATTGAGGCCCCATGAGGTCAGAGAGAACAAGTCTCATTAAAAGGGTGCCCATCAATTGGGGAATACAAGGTAAGATATATGAATGTCATAGAATCCCTCTATAAGGGGTGAAGAAACTATGAAGGGGATTTCTCTGATTTCATGATTTTGGGCATGATCCCAAGGCCTTTCATCATATTGGTCGTTTTCCTCTGCATTCTCTCTAGCTCATTATATAGTTATTATATATCTTAAGATCCCATTGCTTTGTTTTGTCTTATTTTGGTTCTAGGTGATGCTGCAATATTCCACAGCTGACTTCTATTGAACTTACAACCCACTTTTCCAGACAAGCTACTATTTAGCTCTGTTTCCACCATGTTGTCCTTATGAAGTTGATGTTTTCAACTCAGTTATAACACTGTACATTTACACATGTTAAATTTCATTTTATTTGATTCAGCTCAGCATTCTCATTATTGCTGCTGATTATGATGATGTCATTGCTGTTCAGTCGTTTTTCAGTCACGTCAGACTCTTTGTGACCCCATTTTGGGTTTTCTTAGCAGAGATACTAGGGTGGTTTGCCATTTCCTTTTCCAGTTCATTTTACAGATGAGGAAACTGAGGCCGACAGGGTTAAGTGATGTCACACAGCTAGTAAGTCTCAGAGATTAGATTTAACTCAGGGGAATGAGTCTTCCTGACTCTAGACCTAGCACTCTATCCCCTGTGCCACCTAACTGCCCAAATATTTTGGAACTTTTTTCTCATGGTACTAATCTATTCCCATTATAGAAACTCAAAGAAGGCTTTCACAAAGGAACTAGTAATGTCTAAGATAATGAGGTCTGTATTATGATTCATTTTAATTCACTTAAAAGAGGATTTAGCATCTAAACTGAGAAAACAAGGGCCAGAGGCAAGAGGGATTGATGGCAATGGAAAACAGGTTCCGGGCAGAAAATTACCACTGGGTTTCAGTCATCCAAGGGAGAATACCATCAGATATCAGTCACTGGAGGGAAAGGTCACCAGTCCTTGGTTAGAATGGCACTCAGGACATGACAAGAAGAATAAGAGAGATTATGTGTGGTTGTAATAGAAGCTGACCACTTAAAGACTATTTTTATTTTATTTTTGAAATCCAAATTCCTTTCCTCTCTCCTTTTGCCCCTCCTTGATATAGATTGTACATGTGCAGTCATATTAGCTATGTTGCAAAAAAGAACACAGACCTACCCCCCCCAAAAAAAAAGAGAAATAAAATAAAGTTTTAAAAACATGCTTTGATCTTCATTTAGACTACATCAGTTGTTTTGATTTTGTTTGTTTGTTTTTTTTTCCTCTGGAAGTGGATAGCATTTTCATCAAATTTCCTTTGGAATTGTCTTGTATCATTGTATTGCTGAGACTAACTAAGTCATTCACAGTTGATTGTACAGTGTTGCTATTACTGTGTATGATGATCTCCTGGTTCTGTTCACTTCATTTTGCATCAATTCATATAAGTCTTTCTAGGTTTATCTGAAAGCATTCTGCTCATCATTTCTTATATCACAATACTGTTTCATCACAACTTGTTCAGCCAATACCCAATTAAGGGTATCCCTTTAATTTCCAATTCTTCGTCACCATAAAAAGAGCTGCTATAAATATAAAGGACTTTTTCTTTGATTTCTTTAGCATACAACCCTAGCGGTGGTATTGCTGGGTCAAAGGATATGCATAGCTTTATAATCCTTTGCACATGATTCAAAATTGCTCTCCAGAATAGTTGGATCAGTTCACAACTCTGCCAAGAGTGCATTAGAGTTCCAGTTTTTCCCAATCCCTTACAGCATTTGTCATTTTCCTTTTCTGTCATATTAATCAGTCTGAGAGCTGTGAGGTGGTACCTCAGAGTAACTATAATTTACATTTCTCTTATCAATAGTGATTCAGAGCATTTTTTTATTTGACTATAGATAACTTCAATTTCTTCTTCTGACAGCTACCAGTTCATATCCTCTGACCATATATCAATTGGAGAATGACTTATGCTCCCATAAATATGACCCCATTCTCTATGTAATTGAGAAATGAGACCTTTAACAGAAAAGCTTGATATAATATTTTCCCCCAGTTTCTTGCTTTTCTCGTAATCTTAACTGCATTTCTTTTGTTCATACTAAAAAAGATTTAACTTGATGTAATCAAAATTATCCATTTTACATCTCATAATAATGCTTTCTATATCTTGTTTGGTTATAAATTCACCCCTTATTCATAGCTACAACAGATAAAATATTCCATGCTCACTTAGTTTTCTTCTATCACCCTTTATTTTTAAATCACATTCCTATTTTGACCTTATCTTACTTTCTGCCAAATCCTTTCCAGTTTTCCTAGCAATTTTTGTCAAGGTGTATTATTTTCCCCAAAGCGTCAAACACTAAATTACTGTGGTCATTTATCCTTATGCATTTTGTATAGCTAACCTAGTGCACTGATCCACAGCCCTACTTCTTAGATTGTTTGGATGACTACTACTTTGTAATATAGTTTGATATCGGGTACTGCCAGGCACTTCCTTCACATTTTTTTTTCATTTATTCCCTTGGTATTCTTCAACTTTCATGCTTCCAGATAAATTTTATTATAATATTATTCTAGTTTTGTAAAAATAATTTTTGTAGTTTGATTACTATGGCACTTAATAAGTAAATCAATTTAGGTAGAACTGTCCTTTTTATTATATGGCTCAGTCTAACCATGATCATTTCTAAATATTTATATTTGATTTTATTTGTGTGAAGTGTTTTGTAATTGTATTCACATAGTTCCTTAGTTTGTCTTGGCAAATTATATACTCAGGTTTACTCAAGTTCTTGTCATCCTTTCTATTCCAGGGGAGGACCATGAACATAGGTGTGTGTAAAAGCAGCTCTTTGCATGTCTACACCTTTGGGTTATGTAGTTAGGAGGCAGGTTCTCACTAAGGCAATCTGATTGGTTTTCTGTCTTGGACTGAGCTGCTAGAAATAGGAATGAGAATAGAAGGGATGTTGCAATATCTATACATGATATAATAGGCAGCTTTCTGAATTTGCATTAGGAATACTTGGGGGTTGGATTACCTCCCCAGAAATCTACTAGCTTTATGATAACAGGCAAGTCACTTAACTATTCTGAACTTCAGTTTCCTCATTTGTAGATCAAGGGGGGGAAATAGCACCTATTCTTTGGAATTATTTTGACAATGAAATGAAATAATGCCTACAAACCTTAAATTACTATATATATATATATATATATATGATCAGTTATAATTATTATTATCTGTATAGAAGAGACCTCGGGGCAGCTAGGTGTTGCAGTGAATAGAGCACCAGCCCTGGAGTCAGGAGGACCTGAGTTCAAATCCAGGCTCAGACACTTAACACTTACTAGCCATGTGACCTTGGGCAAGTCACTTAACCTCAACTGCCCTAATTTCCCCCCTCCAGAAAGCAAAAAAACAAAAAAGAAGAGACCTTTCCAGGGTATTGACAAATGATAGAGATAGCTGTTGCAGAGTATGGAAGTTTATAAAAGAAAGGGACATGTATTCGGCTGGGCATTATGCCATATTCTTGGAAAATTCACTCCAAATAGATCTATGCAACAGCTTTTAAAATGATGATACACACTCAACTAATAGTTTCAAGAACAGAAAACCTAATAAGAAGCAAGATTTTGTGAATATTTTTGGTAGATGGGATGTCACTGGACAATCATGGCAGCAAGGTAAAGGGAAGGTGGTAAAGGCCAAGAGTCAAGGGCAGTCACCACTAGATGGCAGTGGTAGTCAGCAGTTCATTAGAGGAACAGCCCACAAGCAGAAATGGAGTAAAGGAGAGAGAGAGAGAGAGAGAGAGAGTGTGTGCGTGTGTGTACTTGTGATCATCTTCAGTGTATATGCAGCACTTCCAAGAGCTCTTGTAAGGTTTACTCCCATCTCTGGTTGGATGACTCATTTATTTCTCTCCAAAGATAGCTAGTGCCCTGAGTGCCGGACCTGGGTTTTACCTCTCCCTCAGATACTTACGAGATCTGTAGTTTGGGGCATTATTTAACTTCTCTGGGCCTCAATTTTTTCAAATGTAAAATGAAGAGGTTGGGTTCGATGGTCGCAAAAAGTCTCTTTCATCTCAAAGTCTGTGATCTTTCCGCCATCATCCATGAAAGTTTGTCTCTCTTCCATTGAGTTGAAAATGCGAGGAGAAAGTGCAGGGAGGAATAGGCTCACACCTCTTAGCATAAGTTGGTGGTGCCCTTTCCGCAATGGTGGTAACAGTGTTTTCTGTTCGATTCAAACACTGTCTTTTAGTTTGCATTCTGTTTTAAGTGAATATATTTTTACCTTAATTAGATATTATGTTCCATTCTATTCAGAGTTTAAAGAGATTCATTCAGTGGGGGAAATGGCAGCTTGCAAGCTGAGTTTGGATAGTTGAAGGACCCAAAAAGATTTTAAAAACCTAAATGCAATAGTGAGACTTGTAATGTATATGGTATCAGCCAAGCAACAACAGCTATTGACTTAGTATATTATCTTTGCTATAAAAAATGGGCTCTGTGTTTTATTGGAAAGTATTTAAGGCTGCCCCAGGGCACTGGGTCACCACATTCCCAAATAAGACTTATATCATTAAGAATTACTTAAACCAGAGTGGGGAACCTGTGGCCTTGAGGCCACAGGTGGCCCTGTAGGGCTTCAAGTGTGGCCCTTCGACTGAATCCAAACTATTTTGTTCTGTGACGTTTAGATCCAGTGAAAGGGCTGTACTTGAGGATCTAGAGGGCCATATGTGGCCTTGAGGCCACAGTTTCCCCACCCCTTACTTGGAGCAATCAATCAAAAAAATCAATCAATAAATATTTATTAAGCACTTACGATATGCCAGGCATGTGAGGGATAATTATATCATATCATTATATGATTTAATTTCATTCAAGCTTTTGACCAAGAGGCATTGCAGTGGGGTGGAAGAAGCATTGGACTAGGCATCTGAAAACTTGGGTTCTATTCTCAACTCTGTCAATTTGCTTTGTTAATTTGTTTTGTTAAATTTGTCAATTTGCTTTTTGATCTTTGACAAATCATTGAACTACCTTACTCCCAGAAGTTTGGGCTAGATGATATCTAAGACACTTTCAATTTTGAGAATTCCACGATTTTCTGATACCTAATCATACCTAAAATCATAAAAAGCAATTTTCAAAGGACCTCAGTAGCCATCTAATCTAACCCATACCTGGAAAGAAATAACCTCTATGACATACCTGCTTAGCTGCAATCATGGCTCTCTTAAATGCATTACATACATTTTACAGTGACAAACTGTAAATTTCCCCCATGGTATAGTGGAAATAACAAAGGATTTAGAGATTCAGTTCAAATTCTGGTTCTGCTGCTTACTGCCTCTGTGACTTTAAGCTAGGCAAAGTTTTCTTCTCTTTCAAATGACATGGTTGGACTTATTGTTCAGCTGGTTCAGTTGTATCCAACTCTTCAGGACTCCATTTGGGTGTTTTTTTAGCAGAGATACTAGAGTAGTTGTCCATTTCCTTCTCCAGCTCATTTTACAGATGAGGAAACTGAGGCCAACTGGATTCAGTAACTGGATTTGAACTCAGAGAGATGAGTCTTTCTAACTCCAGACCCCATACTCTATTCCCTGAGCAACCTAGCTGTGTGGCTGGACCAAATAACACCTAGAGGCCCTTCCAACTCCAAATCTATGATCTTGTTCTATGACAAAGTGACATGTCTTGATAGAGAGAACCACAATTTTTTACTCTGGTTTTAACACTTCCTTTTAGTCTTTTTTCCTTTTTCGCTCTGACCGAAATCCTATTTTTTTTTCAAAATCCATTTTGTCCCCAATCCCTCTATAAAGCTACCCTTTTCCTTCTCAGCCCACAATGTTCTTTCTTGTCTCTGAATTATGATGGTACATGTAGCCTGTCTCCCACATTATATATATACTGGCCATAGCATCCTGGACTTCATTTTCTCTGCCAGTAAAATAGAAATGATGTTACCGAGGTCATGGCACTTCCAGCTCTTCTCAAACTCCAGGCAGTTTCTAGGAGAGAAGAGGGAGTAGTTATCCCCAGAAGTGGACTTACCATTGGTAAGTCTTTGTTCATTCACTATCCTTAAATCTCCCATGTTGTTTTATGTCTTCCAGGAACCCTTCAGTACACAAAGGTTGCTCCCTCCTCTCAACTCCTCTAGCACACCTCCCTTAATATGTATTCTTAGCTGATTAATATGATTCTCTCTTTATATGTGTCTTCTCTTAATGACTAGATGGTCATTCTTTGAGGAAAATAGTTCACAAACTATGGTTTAAACCCCTCCACATTCCCTTCTGGGTCTAGCGCAGATCGTCGGCAAAACTAGCACTTAGTTATGGTTTCTGGATTGATTGATGATCTCAGTCATAACCCTTTCACCAGGTCGCTGCCCCCCTACCCATCTGCCATGAGAGAACTGTCTCCATTCCTTCAAAACCCTCTTTGGACTCCACTGGTTTAATGAAGCCATTCCGAGAAGCCAGGGATTTGGGCTACGGGGACATGACAAAAGAAAATTGAAATAGACTGGTAGCAACATCCCTTTGGTGAAAATCATCCATCATCTACTGAGTGCTTCTTTTACTTTGTAATTTTCCCATTATCCTTATCTGGGCTGTCAGCACCCCCCCCCAACACAAGTCACATCCATGTCCAGTCCCCTGCTTGTGTGTGGACCTTGGACCTTGTGCTATGGCAGACACTGCCAGTTTGCAGCTGGTTGCTATTATTTTTTTTTTAATTATGCCTTTGTTTAAAGGGTTTCCCAGTCATAGGCAATGTCTTGTTAGAGCTATCTGATTACCCTATACTCAGTGTGTCTGAGAGTACTCAGTTAACACCTGAACTCCACAGCACAGGAGAGTGAAAGATCAGCAGACAAGAACCTGAGGGGTTTCCTAGCAAGGTCACCAGCTCTTCTCTGTCCCTTAGCTTCCTTATCTGTCAAATAAAGGGATTGACAAGGTGACCTCTCAGGACCCTTCCAGCTCCAAAGGTTGATGACACAGTTACTCAGTTCTCTGGGTTAGCTAAAGATATATATCAAAGGTCACCCTTGTGCTCCTGGGAACGAGGCATCTGCAACAACAGCAACAAGTGTTGTTGTTGTTGTTATTATTATTATTATTACTATAGCTAGAACTTGTGTAGCTCTTTAAGGTTTACAAAGCACTTTACAAATGTTACCTCATCTTATACTCAGGACAACCCTGAGAAGGAGGAGGTATCATGAGAAAACAGAGGCAGACAGAGATTTACCCAGGGTCATATAACTAGGAAGACCAGATTGGAACTCAGGTCTTTTGGACTCCAGCGCAAGCTCTCTATCCACTGGGTCACCTCTTATTTGCTGAGATAATCACAGTGCTCAACAGTTACACCAATGGTTATTAAACAGCTATACCAAAAATGATACAAAAGTGTTATGAATCCAGTACCCAGAGAATCAAAGGATTTTAGAATTGAAAGGGACCCTTGGGGTCAGTTAGGTGGCGCAGTGAATAGAGCACTGGCCCTGGAGTCAGGAGGACCTGAGTTCAAATCCGGCCTCAGACACTTAACACTTACTAGCCGTGTGACCTTGAGCAAGTCACTTAACTCCAATTTCCCTGCCCTCCCCCCTCCAAAAAAGCAAGAAAGAAACAAAAAAAAAAAAGAAAGGGACTCTTGGCTAAGCCAGACCTCAAAGAGGACCACCCATACAATATGGCAAGCTGCCATTCAGGCTCTGTTAGAAAACCTCTAGGGAGGCTGCCTCACTGCCTCCTGAGAAGTTCATTTTGGTTTTCAATAGTCCTGACTGTGAAGAAGGCCTGCCTTCCATCAAACTTCGATTTGTTTCTTTACAACTTTAACCCATTTCTCTTGGGGGGTAACCTTTGGGCCCAAACAAAACCATTCTAATCTGTTCACCAAATGACTACTTTAAAAATACTTAAAGACAGCTATTATGTCTTCTCTTCTGTAGGGTAAACATCCTCAGTTCATTCAACAACTCTGGTTACTTTCCTCTCGATGTTCATTAAGCAATGTGTTCCTTTTTTTTTTTTTTAAGCAATCAGGGTTAAGTAACTTGCTCAAGGTTACACGGCCAGTTATTTTTGTATGGGTGTCGAGTATCTGAGGTATCTGAGGCCAGAATCAACCCCAGGTCTCCCAACTCTGGGGCCGGCACTCTTACTCACTGTGCTACCTGGCCGCCCCTACAATGTGTTCCTTTTTATGTGGTACCCAGAACTAAAGATGATATTCCAAATATAGTCTGATCCCTGCTTCCCAGCACTCTGACTTTCTATACCATTCTCTAGCTTTTACTCCTCTCTCAAATCTAGTGCCCATGCTGCTAGGAGCCTCCGCCTCCCAGCTTCATAGAAGACCATTTGATAAACAGTTCATTAGGTTTATCACGCTGGGATATGAGGGCACTGTGGTATAATAGTGAGGAGACCAGTACAGGTTTCAGAAGAAATGACTTTTTGTGTCAAGAGAATATTTTTAGATTTCCCAAGTGAGTTTTATCTTCAATTTTCCCTTCTCAGTTCTATGATTAGTGGCAGAACTGGGATTCAAACTGCTACCTTCTGATTTTATGTCCATTATTGTTTTTGATATACTATGTTGCTTCTCCCCGTGATTTTGTTTGAATTCCTGGTCTTTGTGTAGTATGCTGTCAGATTTGTTTGTTTGTTGTTGAGGGGGAAGGGAAATTAAAGGAAGTAACTTCTAAGGTACAGTCCCTTTTACTAAGGTAAAGTCATATAAAGATATAAGATAGTATCTTATATCTTTATATGACTTCACACACATGGTCTAAATTGATCCTCATAAATCTTTAATCTGAAGATCAGAGATTTATAAAACCATAAGATTTATATAGAGCTTTAAGGTTTGAAAAGTGTTGGAGACACATTATTATCTCAGTTGACTTTTATAACATTAACATAACAAATAATATTTTACAAGATTAGAAAACTGAATATGTATGAGGTTAAATGACTCACCAAGTGTCAGCTTAGATAGAGTGACTAAGGAAGAATTTGAACCCACATCTTAAATCAGAACTCTTTGCCGTACCACACAGCTAGGAAATGCCAAACATAGGATTCAAACCAAACCTCTCCTCACTTCCGGTCCATTTTTTTTACGTTACATACTCCATGCTGCCTTCGGTCTGCTTTCCACAATCTAAACTCCTTGCTTCTCCAGATTTCCAATAAAAAAACTCTCTAGACTTCCTTGACTTTAAAAAAGTATTCTTTTTATTTTATTCCTTTAATTACCAGGCACACTTTGAAACAAATCCCTTAGGAATAAGAAAGGAATAGATTGTTTAGGGATTTTCTCACAAAGAGGATGCTGAGCATTTTACATGTTGTGATCACTACTGAGTGCTGACCACCCACACAACTTCTGTGTTGGGAAAACAGAGAAATCACTACAAATACACTTATTATTCATTGTCTTAACATGTTTTTATTAAGTAGAACAAAAAAAAAAAGATGAGAGGACTAACATTAAGCCAAGACTGAATGGTATAGTGATAACAGGACTGGTGTTGAAATAAGAAGACCTGGAGTGAAAAGCTCTGTGATCCTGGCCAAGCCACTTATCTTAGGCAAAGCTCAATTTCCTTATCTGTGAAATGGGACTAATCATATTTATAGCACCTATGTGACAGGGTGGCTGTGGGCAAATTGCATTTCCTTTGTCTTCCCAGTATATGGAGCAAAGTAAATGTTTAATAAATACTTATTGACTGGTTGGTTGGTAATCTTAGTACAATAGTTTTATAGATTTAGAGATGGGAAGGGCTTCAAAGGCAATCGAGTCTAGCCCTCACTTAACAGATGAGGAAACTCAATCCAAGAGAAAAGAGGTGGCTCACCCTAAATAACACAATGGATAGAGTGCTGGATAGGAGTCAAAAAGATCTGAGTTCATATCCTGCCTTAGGTAGTCCCTAGCTGCATGACCCTGTGTAAGCCACTTAACCCTCTAACAGCCTCAGTTTCCTCATCTTTAAAATGGGGATAATAATAGCCTCTAGCTCCCAGGGTTGTTGTGAATATCAAATGATTTGCCAATTATTTAAATTACCACCTTGCAAACCTCAAAACTCTATATAAATGCTAGCTAATGCTATTGCATAATAAAGGGGTTTTGAACCCAGGATCTTGCAGTGAAGTAAACAATTATTTTGATTATTATTGGCTTGAATAAGCACAAGCATAGCTTCCCTGCAAAGTCCTCACAAAACTCTAGTAGTTCTGAACTAAAACCACTCCATATCATCCTTTAAGAAGAGACAAAGAATCCCTCAGAGCTGCCCTCTCAGGCACTAGTCTAGTCCCCTCAATCTACAGACAGTCGTCTTCAGTGTATGTTACCTTTATTGTTAGTGAAGCAAATGCTATTGAAATAGGATTCAGATTCAAAAAGTCCATGTCAGATGATAGTAAGATTTTGTGCTGGCCAGAATGTAATATGAAAATCCGTGGCTTTGTTACTGATATCATGTACCAACTATTCAGTTTGACACTTAAAGCCTTTCAGATCCAGGCTCCAACCTCCCTTTCCAGAATTATCACACACCCTACAATCTAATGAAACTGACTTTCTTTTATCATATGCAATACTACACTGGGAAAGGTTTAACAGGAACAAATGTACACAGGATACAATTTTAAGTTTAACTTGTATGATTAACATTTTCTGTGTCACCTTCTGAGTTCTAGGTGATTAATGAAACAATAAATCGAGCCCTTATTTGTAGAGTTTGCTAATTACCAAGGTATAAATGTTCACCCTGAAAATTTAGCAATCGGCTCTCACAAGTTAGTTCAAAATGGGTCCAACAAACCTCTGCAAATTTAATCCTCAATTTCCCATTTCTATGTTTTTAAATAGACTACCCCCCACCAAGCTTGAAATGTACTTACTACTCCTTCTTCTCCATGAACTCTATGGTCTCCTTTACAACTCAGTTGAGTTGTAACTACCTCTTTATTGCTGTTCAGTCATTTCATTCATGTCCAATTCTTTGTGATCGCATTTTGTATTTTCTCAGTGAAGATACTAGAGATTTGATTTTTCATTTTCTAGGTCATTTTACAGGTGAGGGAACTGAGATAAACTAGGGTAAGTGACTTGCCCAGGGTCATACCGATAGTAAGTATCTGAGACTGAATTTGAACTTGGGTCTTCCTGATTCTAGTCATAGAACTCTATCCATATAGCTGATTCCATAACTACCTCTTACATGAGGCCTTTCCTGATTTTCCTTTCCCCCAGCTCTTCATACTTTCTCCTCAAAATTGCTTTGTGTTTATTTTCTGTATATTTTGTATATGCATATATTTCAAATATGTATATGCATATTTCATATTCATATATGCACATGTTTTCTTCTTTAAAGAATATAAGCTGCTTGAGGGAAGGGACAGTTTCATTTTTTGTCCTAGTGTCTAGCACATAAGTGGTAATTTATGCAGACTATAGCCTCTATTTTTTCAACTAATTTTTGTTCTGATCCCTGCTTTCATTTCCATGCCAACTAAAGAGAATCTTGGAACCACTGTGCTCCACCCTCTATAGAGTCCCTGTAAAGTTTTTCTCTGCAGTTATGAAATGGGTTTTGAAGAGAGATATAACAGAACTTAAAATTAATTTCTTAATGCTGTCCGATGTCTATATGGGACCATAGATTTCAAATCCACACCACACATAAATGATTAAAAGAACTGATTTAATATTAGCCTAGAACATTATGAATGTCTTCTGTTGGTCACTTGACTAGTTATGATGACTCATAGCCTTAAAGGTTATAATTGATTAACTCAATCAGTCACTTATTCAGTAAAGTCTTACTAAGTATCATACACAAAACCCTCTACCCCTTAGGTCACTAGTAAACTATAATTCCATAATTACTCAGTACCCAAGGAGAGGTCTTTTCATCTTGACTTGGGGCCTGTTATCAGATTCCCTGGATCCCCTTCCATGGTCCCAGATTCTACCTGGATTCAATGGCAGACAGCTCCCAGTTCCTTGTCCAGCTCTCTGGGCAGGTCCTGCTCCACACTGAAGTTCACAGGATCTGGTCCATGTCAGATCCTTCACCATTTCTGCTCCAGGGAATTCAAGGCTCAACCAAGCTACAAAAAAAAGTCTCAGCAGGTCATGCTTCAGTCACCAGGGCTCCTGGCTCCTGGGCTCCTGGCTTCTGGCTCCGGATCCCAGGTTCCGGGCTCCTGGTTCCTGGCTCCAGCTCCTTGCTCTCTGGCCTCCTGCCTCCTGGCTCTGGGCTCTGTGCTCCTGGGCTCCTGTTCAGAAGAAGCTCCACCACCATAAGTTCTCATGACTCAATTCTCCATTCTTCTGTAGCTGCTCTGCCACAAGATCTCAGTCTGAAGGAAATTCTGACTGTGCCTCTCTGGGGCTTTTCCTTATATACACACAGCCTGTTTCAGCCAACCCCTTCCTGTTACATCAGTACCAGGAGACAGGAGTCTTCATCAGTTACTAAGTATCTGCTACTTTTACCAACACAAAGGGATCTTCAAATTCAAAATTACATTACCATTACAGAGGTAGAGAGAGGTGCTTTGGGGTATGTTCTGGTACATAGCAGCCCTTGAATTTGGCATAGTTAGGGGATGACCCAAGAACTACATTAGGAAACTCAAGTATATTTGGCATAAGCCATGTCGTTGTAAGTTCACTGTTTAGTAAGGGTGATTTAGTCAAAAGGATGTGTGTCAAGCCCTGTGTCTTACCACATAGAAAAGTCACTCTTCACTGGGGATAGCTAATAAAACCACCAAAATAACAGGACTTTAGCATTATGAAATCAGATTGCATCACAAAGCATGAACTTCTAGGCACTTTTTGCATTTTAGTTTCCTAATCTCCTGTGGACTCCCTCAGCTCAGAATCCTTTGATTGGCAGCTGTATCACTGATTCATCTTAACCCTTCTGGAGTACTCCAGAGATACCCTGCTAACAAATGTTATTTTGGATAATGTCTGCTTTCCTATCAACTTGAACCCTACCTCCTCTGGTCCAGGTTCATGAGAAACCAAAGAAAATATCAGTATACAGGCATAGCAGGAGTCACTAAAAAGGCACACCTAGGTTATCTTCCCACTAGTTACTACTCTGTTTGAAGCAATTATAAATTAGCCTATGAAATTCAGTATCAGGGATGCCTTTAATCCTGGTTATATGATGACAACTTATCACAGCATAGGGGAATCATGAAAGTGAGGGAAGTCCTGGACCAGGATTTGGAAAGCCTTTGTTCTAATTCAGGTCTTGCCTCTAGTTTTCTATGTAACTTTGAACAAGTCAGTTTTCTCTAGGTCTCAGTTTCCTTCTCTGTAAAATGAGGGAGTGGACTGGATCGGGGGTTCTTAGTCTTTTTTTGCATCATAGATTCCTTTGGCAGTTTAGCAAAGACTATGGATTTCTAAGAATAATAGTTGTAAATACATAGTAAAACAAAGAAAGGCACTTATACTGAAATACAATTTTTAAAAGACATATTAACACACAGTTGTAGACTCCAGATGAAAAATCCCTAGACTAGATATTCTCTAAGGTAATTTCAGCAAGGAATATTTTTTATTTTTTAGGTGAAGTCTGGTCACTCAAGGAATTCTTTTTGCAGAATTTCATGATCATTCAGTCATCTTACAGAAGAATACAATCTGTTGGATCTAGATTCTAAGGAGCTATTTGGATCTACTATTTGGATGACCTTTGAGAAGTCTCAATAGCCTCACATATTGTGTATATATTTTTGTGTCCCTTCCATTCTGTCCAATTCAGTTTTACTCCAGGGTAGCATTCTAGGAAGATCAGAGATCCTCGGGTTAGGGCCCCAGACCAAGGATAAGTCAGAGTATCTAGTACAGGTGTGGGCAGCAGCAAGAGGAGAGCAAGTGGGCCCAAAATAGAAATAAAGCACACAGGGTTGATGCAAGAGTCAAACGAGATCGCATATATAAACTATGGAGTGTCTTATAAATGCCATCTGTGATTCTTTTTCCTCTCTGATAACGACTCATACCTATGCTATCTCACCAGACATCTAGCCATACCAGTCCATATCCCCCTTTGAGGCACTGTGTTCATTTCCCATGGGCAGGTTATTTTGTTTTTCCTCTGAAGTAACTTGTTAAATGCTTCTGACACAATTTCTAATGAACTTGTTGAAAAAGTTCAAGAAAGTTTCTAAGGAATGGCTCTCTTCAAGTAAGATTCCCTACTTCCTCCAAAAAGATACCTACGTATCTATGCCAGAAGGCACCCATTTGGTTTTCTTGAAAGAAAAGCAGCCTGTACTTGAAAAGCATAAACAAGGAAAAGCAGTGTCTTCTATCCAGTCCTCAAAATTCCTCATGTTATTGCTGCCATTGAGTTTTTATCTGAATTAATCATATGACAACTATAATGTTAGGTAACATTATTTATGTAACATATTATTGCAAAGTGCTTTACTTGCATTACCTCATTTGATCCTCATGAGATAGACTCTATTATTCTTCCCATTTTATGACTGAAGAAACTAAGGCTGAGAGAAGTTAAGTAACTTGCCCAGGGTCACATAGCTATTAAGTGCTGGCAGCAGGATTTGAACCTGACTCCAAGACCATTCTATGCCTCTTAGCTGCCTTATAATCATATGTTTCAATACTTCAAAAAGCTATCATATTATAAATTTGGGAACTCCACAAATGCAGATTTCAGACCCCCTAGAGACTTCAGGACTTGTGGGGACTTAAAAAAGTCATCCTCCTGTATCCACCCTCATATCAAACCTCTCCAAGCTTACGTAGGTGGGCTGCCCCTCAGATGGCAGGTATGGGATCTGGGGTGAAGGCTTCCCTTCTTAGTGGAATCAGCCAGAACTTGCCTATTGTAACATAAGTCTTATCACAGAATGAGAAAAACAAACCCAAACATTTTTAATTGACCGTGTTATATAGGATGAAATTTATTGTTGTAATAACTCTGTATACCTTTCTTGTAGTAATTGAATTAAAGGAAATTTGAAGTCTTGTTGATTTGCACAATGGTAGTATAGCTCTTTGCTGTCTATTATTGAATGTTCAAAAGTCCCATCACTGACTCATCTTCAAATATGTGATACCCTGCAGATATTTTCCTTTATTTTCCATCTTGCAAAAGATTCAGTTCAGTAACCAAGGTCTTTTTCTTTCTTTCTTTCTTTCTTTTTTTTTACCCATGCAATGTCAACTCCATGGTTTGACTGATTTCTTCACTAAAAAGACAAGTTATTAGACAAAAGGGGCCAGTTGCTTTGGTTTCACATGACTATAACCTTTTAAAAAGAAAAAAAAATCATTCCCATTGAATTTTAAAGCATCACAAAAGAAGAAAAACAGGAAACCAAAGTCACAAGGGGCTGTCCACAAAAAGAATAATGTAGTCAATCACATCTTCATTATTCTACATCCTCTCTCAAAAGCAATTAATAAGTAGAGCTCCCAGAGACACTGATCATATTTCAAAGAGAAGCAGCATGTTCTCCCATACCTCCCACTGAAACAGGTAATGCTATGCATTAGGATTGAAAGTGGGATATTAAAACCCATTAAGATTCTCAGATCATTTGATGAGGAAGATAAATCTGGCCAATAATTCTTGGCTGTGATTTACTTAAGATGGCATTGATTCTACTAAGACCTGTTTTTCAGTGACTGCATAAGAAAAAAAACCTAGCAGAGGCCTGGAAATGCTATGAAGGCTACCATGCAAGCAGAAGCCCTAAATGTCAGTGTCCCCTCACTCTTAGAACTGGCAAAGAATGATCTTTTTTTTTTTTAAAGCAATCGGGGTTAAGTAACTTGCTCAAGGTTACACAGCCAGGTGTTTCTGGGTGGGTGCTAAGTGTCTGAGCCCAGGATTCAATCCCCAGGTCATCAGAACCAGTGCTCTTACTCACTGAGCCACCTGGCTGCCCCAAGAATGATCTTTTTTGACTTTAGAGTCACCTAAGGCCCCACAATGAATGAAAATTTTGGGCTAGGTGAAAAGGATTTTATGGAGATTTCCTGAGGCTGTTTCTCCTGCCCTTTGATATTCATTTTCCATATTCCTGCTACGTGAGGTGCTATTTTGTTTTGTTTTTCTTTTCTTGCCAAGCTGAGCTAGAATAGCAGTTTGCTGAAACAGCTGGGTTCACAACACTTTGTAAAAAGGCTCATTAAAATGCAGTCTCATTAATTACCTTAGAAATTAAGTTATACATGTTCTTGCCGTTTCAACACTTTACATCCCTCAAGTATACATGAAAAAAAAGTGATTATCACCCTCATGGGCAGTGATTACAATTAGTAATAGTGAAAGTCCAAATTCTCTGCTGGCCACATTCAGGATATGGAACTGGGGAATTAGCAGAGGTTTCAAGATGTGTCCAGCATCATGAATAACTGAAACAAGCTTTGATCTTATTTTTTTTTTAAGTACCCATTCTGTCCATTGTATCAAATTGACCTTGTTTGCATTATAAGGCAAATTGAAATAATCAGCCTTTCCATGCTGGTCATAGTCTAGACTCAGTAATATTTTCATGTTAAGCAATTGAAACATACACTTTAGCATTTATTCTTCAGTTGGGTGTCTGTCTGGATTTAATTCATACTAGAAAGATGCCTGCAGACTTACTTTCCTCTGGCAGACCAACCAAGAGATCACTTCATATGATCAGAGATGTAGAGCTGGAAGGTACCTAGAATAGTTATCTAGGCCAACCGCCCTTCATTTAGAGATGATTAAAGAGAGTTCTGGGAGCAGCTAGATGGCACAGCAAATAGAGTACTGACCCTGGAATCAGGAGGACCTGAGTTCAAATGTAACCTCAGACACTTGACACTTACCAGCTGTGTGAACCTGGGGAAATCACTTAACCTCAATTGCCTCACAAAAAAAAGAAAAGGAAAAAAAAAGTCCTAGAGAGGGGAGAGGGGGTTGCCTGAGGTTGCATGGCTGATAAGTAGCAGAGATGGCATTCAAACTCAGGTCCTGATTCCAAAGCTCGTTCTTTTCCCATTACACCATGCTGTCTCCCTATATAGACTGCCAACATCTATTTGGACTACCAAAGTGATATAGACAAGAGCTGAAGTTGTGATTTCGGTGAGAAAAAGAACTCCCAGGTGAAAAAATCCCTTTACCCATGCAGGCAAGGTGCTGAACTTAGGGTTTGTAACCTGGAGTTGATAAAGGCTTTGTAACCTGGAGTTCATGAACTACACACACACACGCATGTATAGTGTATTATATGTCTATATATGTATATGTGCATATGCATATAGGTATATTATGTGTGCATATGTATGTGCATACTTATATGTGTACATATATGTTCATTATATGTATCTATACATATATGTGTATATATTGATAGCTATTATACAAAAAATTTCATTTCCTTTGTAATCTTATGTTTTATTCATTTAAAAACATTATGCTGTTTCCCCAGACTAATAAAAGGATATATAACACACAAATGCATGAGAAAAGCTACCTAATAGAGCTGTTAAGAATGCTGAGTTGCCCAAGATCTGAGGAGTTAAGTGAATTGCTTATAGCAAATCAATAGCTAAAATTTATACAGAATTTCAAAGTTTACAAAGCATTTAAAATATGTTATCTCAGTTGAGCTTTAACATTATACTGCAAAGTAGGTATTGCATCTATTAGTATCCCTATTTTAACAGTGAGGAAACAACCTCAGAGACATGAAATGACATGTCCATGGTCACATAGCTAATAAGTGTTGGAGGTAGGATTTGGACAGAAGTTTTACTAACTTCAAATTCAAAACTCTAACCACTATGCTCTGTTGTCTCTCATGTTAATTTATGGGGAAATGGGTGTGGTTCTCCACATAAATGAGAAATATTTTGCACCAAGCAGTGAATCTGTTTGAAGAAATGATTGGCTTGATTTGTTTATATGACTGCAATAATTGTTTGTGAAATTGACCAGCATGTGTGGCATAATTCTTTTTTCTTCTTTTTAAAATTTTATTATTTATTTTAGCATTCTTTTCTTCTTAAATTTTCAGTTCCAAATTCTCCCAACCCTCTCTTACTCAGAAGATAAGCAAAATTGTCAGTTGTACTTGTAAAATCATGTAAAACATTTTTCTGTATCTGTCATATCACAAAAAAAGAAAAAAGTGAGAAAATTATACTTCAATTTGCACTCAGAGTTCTTCACTTCTCTCTCTGGAGGTGGATAGCATTTTTTCATCATGAGTCCTTTGGAACTGTCCTGTATCTTTGAATTGATCTGAGTAGCCAAGTCTTTCATAGTTGATCATCGTTATAATATTGCTGTTACAGTACACAATGATCTCCCAATTCTTCTCACATCACTTTGTACAAGTTCATAAAGGTCTTACCATGTTCTTATTCATCTGAAACCCCCTCTTCATTTCTTATAGAGCAATAGTATTCCATAACAATCATATGCCAAAATTTATTTAGCCGCTACTAAATTGATGGTCATCCCCTCAATTTCTAATTCTTTGCCTCCACAAAAAGAACTACTGCAAATATTTTTGTTCGTAAAGATCTTTTTCTTTTTTCTGTGATCTCTTTGACGTATAGACCTAGTAGTGGCATTGCTATGTCAAAGGGTATATACAGTTTTATAGCCCTTAGGGTATAGTTCCAAAGTTTTCCCCAGAATGGTCAGACTAGTGCACAATTCCACCAGCAGTTTATTAGTGTACCTACTTTCCCTCATTCCCTCCAGCATTTGTCATTTCTGATAGGTGTGAGGTGATACCTCAGATTTATTTTAATTTGCCTTTCTCTAATCAATAGTGATTTGGAGCATTTTTATATGACTATAGATCGTTCTGATTTCTTCTTCTGAAATCTGCCTACTTATGTCTTTTAACCATTTATCATTTGGTGAATGGTTCTTATTTTTATAAACTTGACTCTACTTCCTATGTTATAGTAGAAACTTTGCGAGCTTGAATTTGAGTGCTCTTAGGAGACCAGACTATCATTGGTACTGGTGCTGTCCAGTTAGTTAGACTCTAGTTGTCAGCATTAACCTTACGGTTAGCAAAAAAAAAAAAAAAAAAAAAAAGGGTGCAAAATGTCCTACAAAAGTGAATATGTTTGTGCCATTTTCTCCTTGCTCAATTTCTCATATAGTTTCATACAGTCAAACAAAATGACCTTCTGTGGATCACAGTTGCTCTGATGGATGTGCTGTCACACCCAACACGCATGAGACTTTATGGTTTCAGGATCATACAAAACTTATCCCACCATGCCATGAGAATTAATGATGGTATTAGAATCAACTAGTGAGAAAATACTGAACAGGACAGGCCATAACTATCAGTGGCGTTGCTAAGATGACCACTAAACAGCAGAAGGGAGGTTTGAATTTTAGTACAATGCACAGTATTATTAGTTCTAAAATAACTATGATGAAGGGCACCCAGCTTCTGAATTTTGACCAGGCAATCCCAGAAAGGTGAAGAATCTCTGCACTTGATGCTAGAGGGGTGGCAGTAGCTTCAATCTGGACGCTAATGCTGGAGGGAAAGTTAATCTTGTTTTCCCATCCTCTGATAAACTACTTGTATAGTGATTCCAATTAAATGTTCCTGTCTCATCAGTGGAGTTTAGCCACCAAACAATACCTCCCCACATTATAGTGCTTGTGGTACTGTTAGGCTTTACTGGGGAAAAGTCTCAGTTTTGCAGATAAGGATTACATTTCTCAATTGTGGTGTATAGCTACCATTATCTTTTTGTTTGGGGGGTTCGATTTGAATGGAGATCATGCGACTAGTCTTAAATGTAGAGCTAGTGATCAAAATGTGTGGCCCTCCTACAGTGCCCCGACCTGTCCCCTGGTTAAGTTGTGGTTGGTACATGAGACTGGAAAAGACAATGGGTGGGAATAATAGAGTGTTAGGATATTAGGAAAAGGCAGGTCAGGGTTCTGGTCGTGTCTTATCCTATCCTATGCATTATAATGGTAAAGACTACATGGCCTATTCTCCTATAGGGATATGACTTCTACTTCCCTCATCAGAAGAGTAACACAACTTCTTAGGGGGTAGATGAGCAAGATATCAGCAGCACTACAAGAGAAATTAAAGCAAACATTATGATCACAAGCATAAACCTGTTTTTGTAAAGTAAATTAAAATAGACTGACGTGTCTTTGAGTGTCAGGGAGGCTTAATGTGTATACAGTGTATCCATGAGTCTTTTTCTATCACCTTAATCACACTCGGAATGGTCAACATCCCTTGGAATGGTCCATCCCAGGATGGTTAAGTTCCCCTGGTACACTGGAAGCTCTTGATGTAGTTTTGTCTCCAGGATGAAAATAATGCAGTGAAAAGTCTAAAGGTTTAATCTGTATTGCTGCTCCTGCCTCATGAAGTTCTTGCAGTCGGTCTTGTACTTCCTGCATGTAGGAAGAAATGGAGGTGTCACATTTAACTGATAAGTTTGGAGACTGGTCTCCATTTATAAAATTAAGCATTCTTCCCATCCTAACTTGCCTACTTAGGGCCATCTCAGCCTGACATTTCTCCAGGGGACATGCCAAATAACATTTCCTACTAATTACATTGATCATACAATCTTCATTGTTTACACATGAAAGTAAGTGCTTTCTTCTAATTGTTCTAAAAAAAAGAATTTGCAGCTGTTACACATAATTGCCCCCAAATGCTAACCAAAGGAAATGCCTTTACAAATTGGGCATCTCAGAATGAATTGAGGTTTCGGTAGCTGGTAGCTTAAAGATAGGGGGTGCAGGAGGCAAATCCTCCAGTGGGCACGATGAAGATATTCCCCTTTTGGGGCAGAGACTAAAGAGTTCTTGGCTGACTGAAAGTCTCTTGAAATGTCTTCAAACAGTATATTTTCTAGGGGGTTGGGAAATTCAAATTATTAAATCCCCTTATCACAATTAAATGCTGACTATAGAATGACAAGTCTTAGAATCCTAAAACTTAGAACTATAAAGCTAACTATAAACATAAAATATTAGACATAGGGGTTTTAGCATGGCAATTCTGGGAAAATCGAGTGTGTGTATGTGTGTGCATGTGCATGCCTCTGTGTGTGTGTGAGTGTGTGTAGGTTCAGCACCATGAAGGAGCAAGATTTTCTTAGAATCCTTCCAGTGGAAAATGCATTACAAGGAGGGTTAACAAAGCAATTCATACAAATCCAGGTTAGGAGTATAAGAGCCCGTTTAATCAAAATGCTGAAAATGCCTCCTTCAGAAAATCAAGTCCCTACTTCCCCACAAGCCAGGGCCAGTTGCTGTCACACAAGTGACAATCTCTACAGTCATTACAGATATTTATGAATACTATGGCTATTCATAATAATTTTGCCTAATCTATTAAAGTAGGAACAGCAGAATTAGTTAAATTGGCTATAACAGTACAAACCCCTCCTCATACAGCAGCAAGAAGGTCTAGTACCAATCAATATTGGGAAATCATTTCTGCTAATGAGTTAACTTCCATATGAAAGGAGAAGATAACACTGGATATTTCAAAGATATCTTTAGTTGTAGCCTGGAAAGTAATTCAATTCCTGTAGAAATGTTCCTAATAGATTTTAGGATGTACTCTCTCTATTCCAAAATTCAGGAATGAAGATGAGAGAAATCTGTCCGTGAACAGATTCAGCTAAAGTGTTTGGAATATCTGATGATCTTTTCTGATGTGTGTGCCACCAGGCTCCTAAAATTGCTGATGGAAGGTTTATCTGTTAAACCTATAGAATGAGAAAAGACTGAAACTGGTGGAACTGGGTAGGCAATTCTACATGTTCCATGCCACCCAAGGAGAAGAGAAGAAAAATCTAAGCCAGGATAAAGAATAGGCCTGGAATCACCAAACACCATGGTAATTCAGCAATTTTTGTATCATTATGGCTAAAAGCAGTCCTATGCTTATAAGTAAGGGTTATAAAGGAAAAATTTCTAGACTGCAGGTGAGCAGGTAGACTGACACAGATAAATGACTCTGTTTTGTTAATCTCAGCAAGAGGAAAAGTAAAATTACAATTTACGTTGTCCCTGAAATTTATCCACCTAGTCTTAGTCTTACTTCTGTTAACACAAAGAGGGAAAGACAGCAGTTTGTCTGAGTGGGGGGTGATGGTTTCGTGTCCTGAGAACCTGGATTTGTATGAATTACTATGTTAAATTTTGTAATGCATTTTCTGCTAAATGATTTCTAAGAGAATTATGCTACTTCATCATGCTAAACCTATATATATAATGGACATGATTTTCTCAGAATTGTCATGCCCAAATCCCCATGTCTAATACTTTAAGTTTATAGTTAATTTTATATTTATAACTTTTAGGATTATAAATTTCATCATTCCATAATGACAATTTAATTGTGATAAGGTGATTTGATTTAATTATTTGTTTCCCCACTCCGCTAGAAGATACATGAGTACATCCCTATTCAAAGACATCTTAAGAGACTTGCAGTCATCTAAGAGTTCTTCAGTCTCTGACTCCAACAGGGAAACATCTTCATCCTGTCCATTGGAGGATTTGCCTCCTGAAGCCCTACCTTCAATCTACCAGCTACAGCAAACTTCAATTCACTCTGAGATGCCTAATTGGTAAAAACATTTCCTTTGGTGATCATTGTAGGACCATGACATACAGTAGCTGCAAAGTCTTTTTTGAACAGCATTTAGGAGAAAGCACTTACTTTTGTGCATAAATAATAAAGGTTGTATGATCAATGAAATTAGTATGAAATGTTGTTTGGCATGTCACCTGGAAAAATGTTGTCAGGCTGGGATGGACCTAAGTAAGAAAATCTTGATAGGAAGAATGCTTGAAAATGTAAATGGAGACCAATCTCAAACTTAGGACCTGAAACTTTGTATTATAGCATTGGTCCTCAAGTCTACAAACAGGTAGGAAATCTGCATTAATACAAGTATCCAAAGACCTGTTAACAAAAATTGAAAAGCTTTCTCTTAGTCACGCAGACTCAAACAGACCTTTGGAGACAAGTGGTTATAAAGACTTGGGGCAGATTGAAGGAACTTAATGGTTTGATTAGTGATCCATGAGAAACTAGTTTCCTCAAGGCTCAAAGGGGGAAATTAAAAGAAAAAATTCCTAATTAAGTGAATAATCATAATCCTATTAATATACTTTAGCTTCTAAGGTGTAGTTAAGAAAGCTTTTTGACTATGAGATTTATAATTACAATAGTGAAAGATTAAATTCCCTAATTTCTTGCAAAGCTGAGCTCCTGCAAAGCTGAACTGTTATACCCAGATCCTTATTTTGTGTGAGTTTAAGCTTCTTATTCTATAAGTCTAAATTCCACATTTCTGCTAGTTCCTCTTCTTTCAGCTAGCAATACAATTCCACGATGCCAATTATCCCACTTATCATAACTTTTGTAATGCTATAACCAAAGAGAAAGGAGTGTTAACATTTTAATGATCGTTACACACCCAAAACAGTCTAATACATTCGGCAGCTCAATATTCCAAATCACCCAGATTCCTCTCAGTTCAATCTTAGCTAAATCTTAGACAATCAGTAATCAAACAAAACATGTTACTCAAGATTTTGTAACTTTAATATTCCTCTTGTATGATTATAAAAATGATCTGTAACCTTCATTGGAAGACTTTGATTCTTAACAAGCCATTGACACATTGACTGGTAATTGCTACCATTGTTAATAAATTGATATTGTTTAGAATCTAGACTCTGAAATTTTCTACCATGACATCTATATATGTGAGAAACGAGAGCTTTATCAGAGAAACTTGCTGGAAATTTTTTTTTTTGATGTTACTTCATCGTCTATGCAAAATGTAGTTTCTTGATTATCTCTATTAACTAAATCTATTTTTTTCTTTTGCTTTGTCTGAGATCATACTTGGTACCCCTGACTTTTTTTTTTTACTTTGAAGCATGATAGATGATTTTTTAAACTATTTTATTTTATTTTAACTCTTTGTGTGTGTGTGTGTGTGTGTGTGTTTCAAGTGTGTCTCCTGTAAACAATATATTGTTAGATTCTGATTTCTAATCCATTTTGCTATTGGCTTCCAATTTATGGGTGAGTTCAACCTATTCACATTCAAAATTATGAATACTGTGTGTTTCCCTCCATCCTATTTTCTTCTGTTTATCTTTCTTTTTATCCCATCCCTCCTTAAGTCTATTCTGTTTGTGACCATTCCCTGCCCCCATATCTCTTATCCCCCTTTCCCTCCTATTTCCCCACTGTGTAAAGTAGATTTCTATACCCAGTTGAGAGTATGTGTTTGAAATGCATATGTGTGTGTGTTTGTATTCTTCCCTCTTTGAACCAATTCCAATGAGAAGCTCAAGCATTGGCTGCCACCCCACTTCCCGTTTTCTCCTGCACTATAAAAGCTATTCATTGTATACCTCTTTTAAGTGAGAATGTTTCCCTCATGTAACTTCTCACTTCTTCCTTTCCCTTTCTCCCAGTGCATCCTTCTTTCCCATTCTTTCATTGTTTTTTTTTTTATTTTGTTTTGTTTTTCTTGTTGTTGTTGGGTTGGGTTTTATTTGGAGATCATTCCAATGTAATCAAATCATACTCATACCTTTTGTCTATGTAGTTTCCTTCTGTTTACCCTAATATTGATGAATTTCTTGGGAGTTGCATGTATCATCTTTCCATATAGGAATATAAACAATTTAACTTTAGTAAATCCCTTATGATTACTCTTTCATGTTTACCCTTTTATGTTTCTCTGAAGTCTTATGTATGAATGTTGAATTTTCTATTCAGCACTTGTTTTTTTCATCAGGAATGCTTGGAAGTCTATTTCATTTAAAAACCCATTTTTCCCCTGAAGGATTCATACTCAGTTTTCTTGGACAGGTTATTCTTGGTTGTAATTCTTTGTCTTCTGAAACATCATGTTTCAAGCCCTCCACTTCTTTAACACGGTAGCAGCTAAATCTTGTGTGATCGTGACCGTGGCTCCATGATAACTAAATGGTTCCTTTCTGACAGCTTCCAAAATTCTCTCCTTGAACTGGAAGCTCTAGAAATTGGCTATAATATTCCTTAGGATTTTCATTTTGGCATATCTTTCAGGAGGTGACCAGTGGATTCTTTCAATTTCTATTTTGCCTTCTGAATATAAGATGTCAAAGCAATTCTCCTAAATAATTTCTTGAAATATATCTAGACTCTTTTTTTAATCATGACTTTTAGATAGTTCAATAATTCTGGAGTTATTTTTCCTCAATCTATTTTCTAGATCAGTTATTTTTCTGATGAGATGTTTCCCATTTTCTCCTATTTTTAAAAATTCTTTTGATTTGATTTTATTGTTTCTTGATGTCTCCTGGAGTCATTAGCTTACACTTCCAGTTCTAATTTTTAATGGATTATTTTCTTTAGTGAGCTATCGTACTTTTTTTTTTTTTTCAACTTGGCCAATTCTACTCTTTAAGCAGTTTTCTTTGATGGATTTTTTGTACCTCCTTCTGCAGTTGACCTATTCTACCTTGTAAGGAGTTCTTTTTTCAGTGATTTTTCTTTTTTGCCTCTTGTACAATTAGATCAGTTCTGAGTTTTAAGATAATACTTTCTTCAGCAATTTTTTTGTTCCTCCTTTACCAAATTATTAATTTTCTTTTCATAGTTTTCTTGCATCATTCTCATTTATTTTCTCAAATTTTCCTGTACCACTCATCTCTTTCTTCCAGGAATCTTTGTTAGAATGGCTTTCAGTTTGCATTTTTTGTGGCTTTGCTAGTGTCTGCTTTTCTATTGTTGTCTTCTTCTGAGCCTATGTCTCTGTCTTCTTTGCCACCATAGTAGCTTTTTATGGTCCAGTTTTTTTGTTTACTCATTTTTCCAGATGATTTCTTGATTTTAAACTTTATGTTAAAGTTGACCTCTATTCCCAGCATGGGGAAAAGGGAGAATGTCCCAACCTTTAGGCTTTCTACACTGCTATTTTTAGAACTAGTTCTTCAGGTCTGCTAGTTTTTGATGCTTCCAAGGTGATCTGATCTGGGGAGAGGTGTGGTCACTGCTTTCCTGGTCTTTTCTCAGGAAGAGCCCCTGGTTCCCTACAACCACAACTGCTAGCATGCTTCTTGGTCCTTAGAAGACCAGGTCTTCTGTTCTCCTTTAGCTGTAAGCACTACAGTTAATCTTGGCCCTGGGACTGTGATCATGGGCTCTGCTCCCTTATGACTGACCACAAGCATTCCTCTTGGCCTTGGAATTACAACCCAGAACTGCATATGGGAATATAGTTGCAACTGGTGCAAGCTACAGCCAGTGCCAACAAAGCATCCCCTGCAGTCTCTCTCTTACCAGTTGTCTAATTACCTTACTGTTCTTGGGCTGAGAGCTCCTGAAGTTGCTGTTGCTGCTGTTGTCATTAGCGCTTCCAAGGCCTACCTGTGGTGCTACTGACCCATTCCAAGTCAGCTCCCATTCCAGTGTCACAAACCTGTCCTGAAGATCTCTTAAGATGTCTTAGGCTGGAAAAATGGTTCCACCTGACTTTTTGTTGACTGCCAATACAAAATTTGGTTTGAGTCATTGTTTTAAAGTTTTCTGGAAGGGAGTGGTATGAAAGTTTAGCTATGTCCTTTACCTATGTCCTGTACTTCACCATCTTGGATCCATTCTCAGTGGAATGATTTGACTGTTTGGATATTAAATCCATTTCTCTATAATTGACTTATAAACTTCTAATCATATACAAATATATATCGCAGCTAAACTGACATTTGGAAATTACGTAGAACAGAGAAAACCTCTGTTCTGTTCCATGAGCCCCTTTGGCAGTCATGGCCCCCAACCCCTTCTCAGAACAAAATCTTTAAATTCATAAAAAAACATAGGATTAGAAAGGGAACCAATAATATTGAAACATCCATCAAATTAATAAAAAAAACTAGTTCATGAATCTTTGGTTAAGAGGCCTTGACCTAGAGGTCTAAATGAGGATGAGGAAATCAAGAGACAGAGAAATACTCACTTGTCAGAAGTCCCAGTACCATGACAAGGAACTTTAAAAATATTTTCTATTCTATTTTTCTTTTCTGTTTAATAGATATAAAACCAATATTGATATTCTAGAATACGGGTGGGGAATCTGCAGCCTCAAGGCCACAGGTGGCCTTCTAAGTCCTTGAGTAAAGCCTTTTGACTAAGTCCAAGTTTTACAGAACAAATCCTTTTATTATTATTTTTTTAAGCAATTGGGGTTAAGTAACTTGCTCAAGGTTACACAGCCAGTTATTTCTGGGTGTGGTGCTGAGTATCTGAGCCCAGACTTGATCCCCAGGTCATCCCGACACTGGAGCCAGTACTCTTACTTGCTGAGCCACCTGGCTGCCCATAAGTAATGGGGGTTAAGTAACTTGCTCAAGGTTAAATGGCCAGGTGTTTCTGGGTGGGTGCTAAGTGTCTGAGCCCAGGATTCTATCCCCAGGTCATCTGGACACTGGAGCCAGTGCTCTTACTCACTGTGCTACCTGGCCTCCCCAACAAATCCTTTTATTAAGGAGATTTGTTCTGTAAAGTTTGGATTCAGTCAAAGGGCTGCACTTGAGGACCTAGAGGATGATATGAAGCCTTGAGGCTGCAGTTCTGCCTCTACCCTCCCTCCCCCGTTCTAGTAGTTAATATATCAATTACATATTTGAGATGAGGTTAACTCCACATATCTATGTTCTCAACAGAATACCATATCTTGTAAAAACTCTTAAGTGCAGAGTCATTCTGAATCCAAAGAAAATATCTGTTGACATTCAAGTCTCAAAGTGGAGGTGTGGGTTCAGAATGCAGTTTGGTATTTCCAGATGAAATTAAGATCAAAGAATAAAAAAAAAAAATTTGAAGAGTTGAATAATGACCTAATGGGAAAAAAAAAAACAGCAAAGTAGTGTAAAGATAGATACTTCAAGCTGTTTATAAAATTCAATTCTGTTAATAGTTATAAAATTGAGTTATAAAAAAGAATTGTTTAACCTCACAAGGGTAATAAGAGGCAAAAGTGGGATTGTCATTATTTCTCCTCTTCTATGACGTTACAGAAATGCTATGAATTATATTGGGCAAAAGAAGAAAACAAAATGGATTTGGAAAGAAACAAGGGATTCAAAGAAATAGAGGAGAAGGGGGAGTGCGTTCCAGAGATAAGTGATAGGCCATGAAAAAGCACATAAATAGAAGACAGAGTATCATGTGATGAAGATCAAGAAGGCCAATCTGGCCGAATTATAAAGTATCTAAAGTGAAATAATGTATAATAAATCTGGAAAGGTTAGAAGGAGACGGACTATGAAGGATTTGAAGTACCAAACAGAGGACTTTATATTTTATCTAAGAGGCAATAGGGAGCCATTAAAGTTTATTAAGTAGCAAAGTGACCTGGTCAGACTTGTTCTTAAGGAAAATAATAGGCAGCTGTGTGGAGAATGGGTTGGAAGAGGGAGTGATTTAAGGTTGGTAGATCAATGAAGAGACTACTATTATCATATAAATAAGAGGTGATAAGGCTATGTGTGTAGTAATTACCGGTAGATTGGATGTAAAAGATGGTGTAGGAAAAAGGAACATGATTTGGTAACTGACTAGACTTCTCACTAGAGTGAGAAGGATTGAGGAATCAAAGATAACACCAAAGTTGTGAGCCTGAACAATTAAAAGGGTGGTGTTGCACTTGACAGAAACAGGACAGTTCAGAAGAAGGATTGTAAAGCCAAGCAAGAGCAGCTTTCCAGAGCGCTGCTGCTGTGGATAACTCTAAGGTACTGATCACATTGTATAGTGAACTCTCTATTTATTCAGAAGTAATTCAAAGCAAAACATTCACGGAAACCAAAGTACATGGGCGGCCAGGTGGCTCAGCGAGTAAGAGTACCGGCTCCAGTGTTAGGATGACCTGGGGCTCCAGTGTTAGGATGACCTGGAGATCGAATCCTGGGCTCAGACACTTAGCACCCACCCAGAAACACCTGGCCAATTGCTTAGGGGCAGCTGAGTGGCTCAGCAAGTAAGAGTACCGGCTCCAGTGTTGGGATGACCTGGGGATCAAGTCTGGGTTCAGATACTCAGCACCACACCCAGAAATAACTGGCCGTGTAACCTTGAGCAAGTTACTTAACCCCGATTGCTTTAAAAAAAAAAAAAGAAAAAAAAAAGAAACCAAAGTTCAGCATTCACAATGTTATAACACAACAATTTATCACTAAAGTGGCCACATAGTTTTAAACAAAAGATATCATTCAATAAGTCCTTAACTCAATCATCCTGAAGGAGCAAGCCTCCTTAAGGGACACAAAATACAGAGGTCAAAGTTCTCCACCCCTAGGTCACATTGTCTTAATCTCTCAGTCAAAAAGTCTTCTTTCTTCTTGATTGGAGATTAGTTTCCAATCATCCTTAATTCAATCATCCCTAAGAGGTACAAGGTACAGAGTACAAAGTTTTCCTACCCCTAGGCCACAGTAAATCATGATCTTCTGGTCTGCATTAAGTACCCAAGGAGAGGTCTTTTCATATTGACTTGAGGTTGGCTCCCAAATTCTATGGTTCCTCTTCCATGGCTCCTGATCCTGCCTGAATCTACCCAACTGTCACCTGGATTCACAGGTAGACAGCTCCTCATCCAGCTCTTTGTCCAGTTCTTCATCCAGTTCCATATTGAAGTTCACAGTGTCCAGTTAACCTCAAGACTTTCACATTTTCTTTGAAAACAAAGCTTAACAGTGCCACAATAACATTCATTCATATTGCCAGCACCATCATCAATTCACCTTCTGCCTGTGAAATCAATATAGACCCACCAACAAGGTCTGAGAACTCAACACAAATCCTCAGTATAATCCCAGGATCTCTGAAACCCTCCTCCAGGACATCTGTAAACAGACAACCAGAAAATCCTCTTTCAGGGCTTCCAGTAAGGTCCCAGGGTTTCCGTACAAAGTATTACAAGCAAAAATCAACACAGACAGAAGAGACAGAGTGCTGCCACCAAAAGTGTTTCCTCCTCAATTCTGCTCTCTCGCAGCTTGGGCTTCTCCTTATATATGGTCATTAGCTCCTTCCTGTTCCTGTCTTTGGCAAGTCCCTCCCACTGTGGGCTTCACAAGTCCTGTTTCTTAACAAAAATTTGATATGATCAAAGGCAAGACTCAAAAGAAACTTGAACTGAAACAAGGTGCTAAATAATTAAATAGCTGAAACAAGGTGTTAAGTATTTCTTTGCTTGTCATTACAGGGATAGGTCTTTTTTTTTTGAGGGGGTGGGGGTGGAGTTCTGTTTGGATGTGTTGAGGGGGCTTAGTCATCATCAATCCTAGTTCTCATACTTTACAGAAAGATCGAATGACTACAAGAATGATATTCAACTATTCAAACAGTCCTCTGATCTCATTAGATCAGTAGCTGTTAATGCTCTCAAGGTTTGCTTGTCATTTCTTTTTGCTTTGTTTGTTTTGTTTTGTTTTATTTCAGTAACAGAATCCAAGACTTTTGCCTGTGATAGTTTCCCCTCTTTTTAGATACTTTGCACATTTGTATTATAATACCAAATTTTATGACCTTCACACTAGATCTCCTCTGTATACATTTGACCCAATTTAATTCCCCCCAAATTGTTCTGTTAGTTCCATTTTCTACTTCCTCTATAAGCATCTCAGATGTTAGGGTCTAAGTGCGATATTTCCTTTATTCTTTTTTTTTGGAGGGGGAAGGGAGGGCAATTGGGGATAAGTGACTTGCCCAAGGTCACACAGTTAGTAAGTGTGTTGCGTGTCCGAGGTCAGATTTGAACTCAGGTCCTTCTGACTCCAGGACCAGTGCTCTATTCACTGTGTCACCTAGCCACCCCTATTTCCTTTATTCTTAATGGAGAAAAATTATTTCTTAAGATATTTATTGCAAATATTTTCCATTTTTCTTCAATTTGTACTTCTTCCATTTTTTATACTTGGATATCTTTAGGGTACTTTATTGAGATAGATGTCTTGCCACATTTTCATACTTTTCATAATTGGCAATCATCTTTCTTCCTGAGATTTTCCAGAGAATTCCTAGTCTAGTCTCACATTTTGTTTGGTAGCCTGCTAGTCTGGCAAGTTGTGTTAGAAATCTCTTTCAACGGTGCGGCCAGGTAGCACAGCGAGTAAGAGCACCGGCTCCAGTGTCGGGACGACCCGGGGATCGAATCCAGGCTCCAACACTTAGTATCCACCCAGAAATACCTGGCCGTGTAACCTTGATCAAGTTACTTAACCCCGTTTGCTAAAAAAAAAAAAAAAATCTCTTTCAATCTGGTATTTTTCTGGACTGTTTTGGTCTATTTTGTGGAAATTATTTTTACACTTGTCAAACTTCTGGATGAAATTATTACAATCAATATTGATATTAGATCTGTTATCTAGTTCACATTATTTTATTTTTAATTACTTTTTTTAAAAATAATTAATAGTTCATTCACTTTGTGCAGCACTCCAGATCTTTCTCTTTATTACTCCTTCATTTCATTGTCCCTACAAATTCTGGTCTTAGCTCTGCAAGTAGATGACCAGACAAAGAATTGACTCAAACATCCATATCAACAGCAAATCTTTTCCTATCTAGTAAAATAAAATAGACTTCATTTTTTCTGATGCTATTTGTACACATCACATTCAATAATGACGATTTTAAAAAATCTACAAGTTTTTGGCCTTTCTCATTTCTTTTTTTCTAACACATGTATTTCTTCCCATTTTCATCTTTCTTCACCTTTGCATTGAAATCATCAAGTGATGGAGGATGTGTTAATTAGATTTTAAGAATTTTATCTAGTTCCTCATAGAAGTTATTTACCACTTCATTCTAAGCAACTAATGTTTGTGCATAAGCTATAATTATTTTAATGTTGGTCTTTTTGCAAATCCTTCTCATTAATACTGTAACATATCATGGCCAAACATTACAGAAAATAATGTTTCTTCTGGGAATACAGCAAAACCCATTCAACTGACTCCTTTCTTTGCCTTTCCAAGTAGTTCCTGGGTTTTGCTTGTATAGAAGTCATGTCTTCTTTTATCATTATTACTTTTTTTCCCCTCTCTTTCCATATTTTCCTTCACTTCAGTACAATTGTGTTCCCAATATATTATCCTCTTTCACTTCTTTGGAGAAACTTTCCATCATGGATTTAAGGGTTTTTTAGTCTGTTAATTATTTCTGCTTTGCAGGTCATAAATTATGTAATTTCAGTCTGAGTTATTCTGAAAAATCTTGCTGAAGGTCCATACTCTTTTGGGAACCCACAAAGTTTTGTTTTTCATCAGATGTTCTACGTATTTTATGTTATATTATTTCTTTAGAGAGGTTTATAATCTTTTAAATGTTTTGGTATTAAATTTCCCTTCTAATTTCGTATCTTCTCTGTTGTTTTATCTGCTTGTATTCTAGGATTTCCATTGAATTTTCTTCCTCTTGACATTTTTAGTGGTTTTAGCCCTTTTTTCACTGACTTTTTGACACCTCCCTCCCCATATTTTGTTGGTGGGTTTTTCTTGGGTCTGGAACTCCAGCACTGAGTCAGGTGGCTCCTGTGATGAAGAATTTAATTTTCCTTAGCCTTGGTGTCTGTTTCAAGTGTCTGAAGATATGGTTTCTCCTGAGTTTCTGTCCGCCTTCCTTCAGGCCAAGTGCATCCATGTTCTCCCTCCCTCTGCCCTAGTGAACTTCATTTTTTAGACCTCTGTCTAGACTCAGTGGGAGTCTACATGACAAGCGGAGAGTGAGGTTGGAGTTCCCAGAAAAGTCCCCTGATTCCTTGGTGTTCCCTAACCTAGGGGATCATCCCAGGCAGAAGGACAGACAGTTCCCCTTCTAGCCTTGCCCCACCCCCCCACACACACACAGCTGAAAATTGAGATATCTCACCTGTTTCCAAAGGATAATGGGGAAGGGCAACAGTGGTGTGTGCCAGCAGAAACTATAGCAGTAGGGAAATTCCAAAGTGAGTCTCAAACACAAATGTGCTAAGTTGGTTTGTGCTCCCTGTTGAAGTACAGAGGTTAGTACAGGATGTTGGCTACTCTCCACTGTTTAATCATAAGGCTATTTATTACCTTGTTGGACATGCCCTGTGGAAAAAAGTTATAATTGCTCTAACTCTGGCGCATAATTCCTCTTTCAGGGAGTTTGACAATTATTAGGTACTGAAGAAAATGTTAGTCCTCCATCTTCGTGGCCATGTGACTCAAAAGTCCTCCAAGAAGAATCTGAGAACCATCCTTCCATTTACCTGTGACTTCCTTCTTCCTTCTTATTTCATTTATATTAAGAATGTCATGATTGATGTGATTCAGCTTCTAAGCAATATGGCTACTCATTGGCCGTTAAACTAAAATCTCATATTTAGAGTGACAGCAATCAAAATGTAGTTGTTGACGATCTAAAAACTGTATGATTCACTGTGCTTTCTGTTTCTTTTCCTGCCATTCTATCACCATCACTGCAGAAGCATAAGGGAATCACACAAGACTGAGGACCATTAAATTTTTTTCTTTGTTTCATGGATTACTTTATATACAAAAACACATGTATATGTGTATATATGTATATGTATGTATGTATACATGCATGCATGCACACATGCACACTTTCAGTATCTCCTATAAAAGTGGTGACCTAGCTAAGTCTGGCTCTTTTGGTCATTGTGGGCAGAAGGAAGGAGAAAGAAAGCTAAAGGAGAAGAGGAGGGAGTGTGGAAGAGGCTCACTTGTTTAATGTGAGGAATGTGAATTGAAGCTTCAGATGAAAGAAAGATTTGTTTAACTTATATATGCTACCATAACATTGGTAACACATTCCATGCCCTCAGTGAATGTCATCAATTATTTTCTGTAGAAAGATGGGATTTCCATTTCAAGATTGTTTATTTGGGTCATACATATCCTTTTATAGCTCAGCATTGGCGTGCAATTAATCAATCAACTAATATTTATTGAACACCTAAGGTACCACACATAGGGCCCTGTACCACACTGTGGGACTGTCAGTGGGTAGGTAGAAGAATACAGAGCTGCCAATCTATTCCATAATCTCCATTCCAACATTTCCCAATGCTTGCTGGACATACCCATTTAATTGTTCCATTAGCATCTCATAGTTGGCAGACCCAAAACTGAAATCTTCTTCTCCCTACTAAATCATGCTATTCATCCTAATAACTTTTAACCTATCAATACTCCTCCCAGACAATCAGGGTTAAAACATTGGTGCCATCTTTGACTTATCTCTTTCACCCATTTCCCACATTCCTTCAGTTGCCTCCCAATTCCATCTTTAGATTATCTCTTATTCATTATAAAATGATGTCCTCTTCACTAGAAAACCCTCCAAACTTGTCCTTCCTGCTCCAGGCTGCTACACTGGAATTTCCTTCCCAAAGATACGGTGATCAAATTAGATCTAGAGAATACCTCAGAGATTATCTAATCTAACTCATTCATTTTACAGGTGAGAAAACTGAAACAAATATCGAGTGAGTTAAGATTATAAAGTCATAGATCTGGCAGAAGCCATCTAGTCTAATTTACCCATTTTACAGATGAGGAAACTGAGGTCCAGAGAATTACCTAAGGCAATAATTGAACCCATATTTGAAGACGAGTGTTCATAATGCTGGGACAGAAGAGCAAGGGGATAACACTATATTAGAACTTTTTAACTTGAATGAAGTCATTTTAGAATAAACCTCCATTTTAAGGACAATGGGCAACAATATTGAATCCCTCTGTTTTGTCTTCTTTTACCCCAGTCCTTATAAAGGGTCTACCAAAAGACAAGCACCCATCCTATCTCAGATCCCTAGTCCCACAACAATCAAGAAAATTCAAAAATCTCTATCTCCCCTATCTTAAATGCATAACAAGCACCCCCGCACACCAATGACTGACTAAATATGAACCAGCGTAACTATGTGTCTTTTGTAAAATGAAAGAATCTTCAAGGAGGTACATTTCTCCATGCATCAGCTGATACTCTTCCCTACCATGACGTGTACTAATGAATAAAGACTTTTACTGATTTGTATTCTAAATGGTAATCATAGGTATTCTTGCCACAACAATAAACAAGTAATATATACAAAGGATATAAATAAGACAGAATGTGGGAAGTACCAAATAAGTGATAAAGATGACACAGAGGGTTTTTTTTTTTAATTTGGTGAGGCAATCAGGGTTGAGTTACTTGCCCAGAGTTACACAGCTAATAAATATCTAGTGTCTGAAGCCGGATTTAAACTCAGGTCCTCCTGACTCCAGGGCTGGTATACTATTCACTATACCACCTAACTGCACTAGCACAAAGTTTAGCAGAGAGAGAAATCAGTGAGTCTGAGCAGGCAGAGAAGGAGGAAGAATAGAAGGGGAGGGCCAGTATTCTAGGTACAGACATCCATTCAATTTAACATGCATTTATTAAGCATTTCTGCTAAACCCTGAAGATTCAAAAACAAAAACTAACTATCCCCTGCCTTTAAGGGACTTACATTCTACTAGAAAGAAACAGCATATGCACAAATAAGTCAACGAAAAATATGTTCAAGGTAGCATAGAAACACAGAGATCAGAGATTCAGGGGTGGGAATCCTTAGCACCCATGGCCTGTTACTGAGACAACATATAGAGTGCTATGGTCAGAAGGGTCATAGAAGAGACAGTAGAAGAGAAATGGAAGTTGGGATGGGATTATGGATGTACTCTAAAGTCTGCCTAAGGAATTTGAAATGCATCCTCTAGTCAACCCAATCAAGTTGATACAAATCACAAGAAATATGTTGCCATTAATATTGCAAGAGACTGAATCAAACTTTGGCCTAGCTTCCATGTGAGCTCATCTCTGAGAGGCAATACCTCAGCCTGACCCAGACATTCCTCTGATGATATATTGATCAGGTAGAAATAGCAGAGCAACCTCATCCTCATTCCCCTGACATCCAAGGTGAGAGTGTTTGCCACAGGTACCATCTCTCATCTCCGAGTTTCCACATTTCTCCCATTCTGACAGTACCCCGATCATTAAAGGACTTCAGGGACTGATGCAGAGCTGGTGAAAAACTCCCTCAGATTCACCACAAGAGTCAATAATGTCTTACAGATCATGCAGTAAAAAGGGAAGGGGCTCTGGTCCTCCTTCTGGAGAAGCTGTGGTTGACTTACCCAGGTGTGAAGCAAAGCTGCTGAGTGTCATCTAATCCAAACCCTTCATTTTACAGAAAAGGAAACCAAGGCCCAGAAAGACTATTTGACTTGCTCAATATCACACAAGTCAGGAAGAAAAGAGATTTTAACTTGATCTCTTTGGCTACAGGAGATAGAATAGAGAGTAAAAGGAAGATGCAAAGAAAAAAAATTAGACTTGCTGTAAGGAAAATCTTCCTAACAATTAGAGTTTTCCAGAAGTTTCTTCTTTGTAAAATAAGGGGATTAAATTTGATGACCTTTAACATAATTTCTGGCTTTACTGTACTATGTTGTGGAAATGTTTGTTTTATTCCCTAAATTAATTTAAAAAAATAATAGCCAGCATTTATATAATACCTTAAGTCTTACAAAGTGTTTTTCCATTAAATCTATCTCTTCTATGATCCTCTAAAAACCAAGCATAAAGTCCCAAACTAGGTTAGGCTGATCACCAAAGGACTGGGTATGGTAGGAAAAGTGACAGACTAAGCATGTCTTAGCATGTTAGGCCGATATCTGTCACTTTTAAGTGTATTGAAAGACTCAGCAAATAATTTAACCTTTCTATATATAGTTTTTTTTTTAATCTATAAAATGGAGATAGGAACCTGCTTATATCACAGGATTATTTATCATGGGGGTAAAGTTAAAAAATATTTCAAAAGTACTTTGAAATCTGTAAAATTACATATAATATAGAAGATTATTATTAATAGTAACTATTCATTATCATTAGCAAAGATTACCTCTTTAAACACTTGACTTCTTCCTGGCAGTTCCTTGTCCTCACCCTGACCTTGGCTCACATGTTAACTCGTACTGAACAGTCCTATTCCTTCCTTCTTCCCTTCTCCCCCTCTTCCTGCTCCTTTCCCCCCTCCACTCCCAGCTCTGACAATTCCTAAACAGATCCATCTTCCTCAGCAAAAGGCCTCCTTTCCTGGCACGGGTTTTCAGCCTGCCTGACCTGCTATTCAACACTAATATAAAATAAGTAAATAGGCCGACTTTATTTCATTTTCTTGCTGGTTTTACATTTTCTCAATCATCTAGTTGCAGATTCCCTAAGGGAAGGATGAATAGTGCAGCATAATATCAAGATAAATGTCACATAAAAGAAAGCACACTCAAAATTTGCATTCTCCATCCCCATATGCATTTGGTTCAGATACATGTTATTTATTCTTCTTGGAATATCCCGACCCCCAATTTAGAAAATATCTTTTTAAAAAAATTTCTTTAATCTCAGATAGTTTTGTGAAAACCTGCCAAAATGAATTAGCTATCCTACATAATGGTTATAGCGTTTTGTTACAAAAAACTCTATGGTGTTCATTACTGAAAATGTTAGTGAAGGCATAGGCTAGCAAATAGCTTTTTGGTAACTAAAGCAAGCTTAGCTTGCCAATAGAAACCTGGCACCCGGAGTAACGGAGTCGGTACTCACATCACCCCTTATCTTAGGCATAATAGGAAAGAATAGTAGAAAGAATGGCAATGGGAGTAGGAAGAACTGAGTTCAAATCCAACTGCTGCTCTAATAAAATTAACTGTGTAGTCCTGGGAAAGTCACTTCATTTCCATAAAGAAAGCATTTTGGAAGCCTTAACATGCCTTAATTCGCTTAAAGTGAGTTATTACTCAGTTCTGAACATTACCTTTGAATTTCAGTAATGTGGATCACACTCAGAGGTCCCAGGGTACTGAAGTCACCAGGAATCATATCAAATGAAAAATAGTTGAAGAACCTTAGGGGAAATCTTGGTGATTGCCTGCAAATACTTGAAGGAATGTGAAATGGAAGGATTTCATTTCCTTTTTTATGGCAGTGGTCTCTAAAAGGCACTAAGGGACAGAAGTCCAAGAAAGGATGAGATATTACAATTTTCTCAACATGTTGACTCATTCTTTGTAAGGCCCTCCTGTAGTATTCAGCCCATGATTTTTGAAGTCCTCCCTTAGATGCTGTTTAATTTCATTTTTCTGAAGTAATGGGTTTTGGGACATGCCTAGACCACTTAAGATGTCATTACCAAAGTGGAAAATGCTAGGTGACTGCTTTTAGGAGACTAGAGACCTGAAGCACATATGGACATTTCAAATGGACTCTACATCTGGGAACAGCCTTTGTCCATTGGTTTTGTTATCAGAACTGTCAGTGTCTTTAGAATGGTAAGGGATGTAAGCATGAAGGTGACTCCACTAATAATATGTGATAAGGTTACCTCCTCCTTCTCCCCCTTTAGACCATGTGACCCCAAGAAACAAGCCTGGCTCAGGCCTTTTCATTCATTCTTATTCATTCTAGTTGCAGGGAGTGGAGTCTCCAATCTGGCCTGAGAGCAAGAGCTGTAGGGATCTTTGAGTCTAGGAGCTGAGGTTAATGTTACAGCCAACCCAGCACTGAAGGGCATGAGTCTGGTGGCTCCCACACTGTGAGCTATGGACTTGAACTTAGAGGGACTAATGCTATGAGGGAAATGAGCTAAACAAACAGCCTAAGGTGGGATTAACCCCACCTCCACCCCTTCACAGAGACTAAGATGGCATAGGGATGTTTATGCCCCAGGTGGTAGAGAATATGTTTGTATGTTTCTTCTGGTTACAGACATTTCTCTTTTCATTTAATGTGCTACAGAACTCTATATAAAGCAATTTTTCCATAATGTGAATTTGCCCACTGAAGTGGGGAAGGGAAAGAGAGAAGGAGGAAGGAAATCATGTGCCAGTGGAGGGAGGGGGCTGGCACATTGTTCAGGAACATGAAGGACCAGGGCCAGCCACGTGGAACCTTGATGGAGCTGAGAGGAAGGCAGGACACATAGCAGGCAAAGGTCTCCTCTCTAGGCACCAGACATGGTGATGGCAGTCACTCTATGCCTCCATTCTTCTGATTTCACTTCGAAGGGTGTTTGTTTTAGGGTTGGTTTGGGATATTTTTGCGGGAAGAGGGAAGCTTTAGAACACTGAGCCAATGGGCAATAGTGGAGAAAGGGCACAGTACTTGTCTAGTAAAGTTAGCATAGATGATTTTAAGAATGGAGATTTCTTTCAAAATTCTTTATATAATGTCAAATTTACATAGTGCTATTTTAGGTAAAGCAAAAGTCTGTATATCTTTGAAGGAAATATACCTTTGTAAAAGCTAAGCATATGGAAAGTGGTTAAGTGGAATTAGGGTACGAGGCACTAGACCCCTCAAAAGTGAACTCAGCTAGAGGGGTGGCCAGGTGGCTCAGTGAGTAAGAACACTGGCTCCAGTGTCAGGATGACCTGGGGATCAAATCCGGGCTCAGACACTCAGCACCACACCTAGAAATAACTGGCTGTGTAACCTTGAGCAAGTTACTTAACCCCGATTGCTTTAAAAAAAAAAATGAACTCAGCTGAAGACATAGGAGAAAGCATCACCTCCTCCCCCAACCCTTTCAGTAGACCAGAGAACCCCAGGACAGGTAAAATGTAGAAGGCCTAGTCATGAGAGAATTAGAGCAGAGTAACCAAATTATACTGATAATTTTAATCTTTGCATTTGTCCAGTGAATCAGGGGGAGGGGAACCTGCAGCCTTGAGGCCTTTTGTGGCCTTCTAGGTCCTTGGGTGCAACCTTTTGACTTAGTCCAAGTTTTATGGAACAAATCCTTTTATTAAGGGGATTTATCCCGTGAAGTTTGGATTTGATCAAAAGGCTGCACTTAAGGACTTAAAGGGTCACGTGTGGCCTTGAGTGCAGAGGTTCTCCACAACTGCTTCAGACCAACGTATTCCAACTGGTTTTCTTCACAGCCCCACTCATCAGTTTCATCATCTTTCATCTCCCTTCATGTTAGATGCCTATTCATCCTAATGCAAGTTCTGGTCATCAGGTTTTGGCTGAATATAAGGATGAATATTCTGACAATTAAACCTGTCCAGGAAGGGGGAAGGCAGCTTCATGAAGAGGTGAACTCTCTGCCCCCAAAAGTGCTCCAGCAGAAACTCCTTGACTTTTTGCAAGGTGTGGAGGGCATTGAACCAGTGCAGCCTTAGACCGTAGGAGTTCATAAAGGTGTACTGGCCAGGACAATTCATTATCAGCTAGACAAACATATATTCAGTTCCTACTACATGCCAGACACTGAGAAACATGTGGGGATATATGGACAAAATGAAGCAGTCTTTGTGTTCAGGGACCTTACTTTCTCCTGGGGGATACATCATGCACACAAGTAAATACAAGATTCACTTCCACACAGTGTAGGCGAATTAACAGCTAGGGGAATACAATAAAACCCTCTTGAAGGAGATAGCCCTTGAGCTGATACAGAATGTGCAAAAGGAGGAGGTTGAGGCAGGAAATGAAATGCGACATTCTATAGGCGAGAAAGTAGTGTGTGAGGGGTAGGGGATCATAGCATGCCAGGAAAGATAGCCTGGAACCAAACCTGAAGGGCCTTAAAAGTCAAAGGAGAATTTGTACGCTATCCTGGGATTGACAGGGAAGGAACCACTGCACTTCCTGAGGAGGGGAGGAACATAGAGCAAGAGATGTGATTCTTGATTGGGTAGAAGTCTGGAATAAATTACTTCTAAGGGCTCTTCTGACTCTGGGGTGGAGGGGGGAAGACTATGATCTTAAGCAGCAGAAAATCAGAATCTTTGTATATTCTGACCTAATTATACTTTTTTTCTTCCATTACCTTGAAAGAGTTCTGCACCATATGCAAATGTGTTACTAATAAAAAAGAATTGAACAATACAGTAAATTGGAAATGTGGTACACATTGTACAGATGAAAACTTTTAAACAAACAAACACTAAACCCTTCTTCCTAAAGGGAAGCATAGAGGAGGTGGAGGGAGAGGTTTAATTTTTGTAAAACGCTATTAGTTGCTCCATAAAATGGCTAATGATCATCAATATTTACCAGTGGGCACATTGTAAAAAGTGAAAACATAGAATTAGGCATAGTTGTTTATATAGCTGGTTTCACATGTCTAGTTTTTAATGAATTCCCAAATAGAACTTCCCAATTTGAAGTTCCCAAAGTTCCATAAATCATTTCTTGTTTAACATTTCTCTTAATCAGATGAAAAATTGTGCTTTCTCTGGAACTCTTCAGTATATGCAAAAGAACCAAAATGGGGGTTGAATGAGTGAAGGACTTCTGAGGGGGAGGAAGATTAAAAAAAAAGATCTATCTGCATCAACTCACCTCATCTGAAAAGATGATCTCTTGTGACCTTACCATTAAGAAAACAGAAAAACTCTAAATAATTCTTATGTATCTGACTACCACCAAGCAGACACATTCAAAGTACCTTTTTCTCAATTAAAAGATCATTCTCTTCATACCTATACATAATGTTTTTCCATTTAAAGAGCATGCATTTTCAAAATATCTAGTGATCACTGTCATAGACTTATCTGATATGCATATGGGAAAACATATTTTATTTTGCTTCTTTTTTTGGAGGGGCAATTGGGGTTAAGTGACTTGCCCAAGGTCACACGACTAGTAAGTGTTAAGTGTCTGAGGCTGGATTTGAACTCAGGACCTCCTGACTCCAGGGCTGGTGCCCTATTCATTGCACCACCTAGCCACCCTGTGAAAACAAATTTTAAATGGGGGAGAGAAATGAGGAAGGAAGAAAGGAAAGAAGGAAAGAAAGAAGAGGGGAAAAGGAAGGGGAAAAAAGAAAATCCCCCTATTATTTGGTATTTATATTGTTCCCTTAGCTATCTGCCTTTAAGGGCCTTTTAAAGCACTAAGTATGGAAGGAAAATTGAAAAATAAATTAAATGACACAAGTGAAGGGCTGGCACCTCAAATTTAATAAAATCATTATTGAAAGTTAAATGCCAGTTAATTATGAATATCATGATGCAGGAGAGTCCCATAGCATAATTACTTGTCACCAAGATTCCTTCTTGCCCCACTGGAATTTAGCCTACTGCATCCTAACATATGAGTCAACTATCACACAGATCCTGTCCTAACACACTAAATTGAGCTTTCGAGGGTGGGATTGGGGCCACATCTCTGTCAATATGATTAATATAATTTTTGCTATAACTTGTTTGTATTTCGTCCTAGAAAATGAACATAGGTTTGGGTAGAGTGATTTATTTCTACTCTGTACTCTCCTGCAGATATACCTGTTATGTGTAGTTATCACTGTGCAAAGATTATAATTCTATCAGAGTTACAGACTCATCCTTCAACTTCATCCTTCCATTCCGACTCTAATATACATCACTGGAATTCTGGCACCTGGGACTATATATCATCAGCACACATCTTTCTCTTGAGGTTTTTTGCCATTGCTTTAAGACCTATGCAGAATTCCTGGAGAGTAAAAACATATGAATAATACTACAATTAAATGTAAAAGGTAACTTGCAAGTAGATAAGTATTTAGATATGACTTCTAAATGGTAGATACGCATGTGACATCATTCAAATTTCTGAAAGATCCATTACGTGAACAAAGAGAAACTTGAGAACATGAGTGTTTTTCCAACTTTCTTTGCTTTCTTTTTCCTTTTCCTCGCACATACTCATATAGCTTTCATGGATTTTGTGGGAGCACAGTGCCTTGTGTATAGTAGGCACTTTATAAATATTTATTGAATGAATATGGACAGAGTGGGAGGCCACCTTGCTTTCTATTTTTGTAATACCTGAATCCATTAGGATTAGACTTATTTTACTTTGTTGCATAAGGCAGAAAGAAAAGCAGTAGGTGGAAATTACTGAGAAGCAGACTTAGGTTTGGTATAGAGAAAGATGTCCTAACAATTAGCACTATCCAAAATTATATGGGGCAGCTTCAGGAGATGGGACATGCCTTCCTCAAGGGATGTCTTTAAGAAAAATCTGAATGATCACTTGATGAATATTGTATAGAGGGGATTCTTCGGCAGGAATGGGTTGGATTAGGTGACCTCTAATGACCCTTACAACTCTGTTCCTTTCTACTTCCAAAGCATTAAATTATAACCATTAACTCTTCTTCCCTTTTTCATTGCTAAGAGGTTGGAGGGATGAATACTTAACAAGCAGATATAACTTAAATATTTACAGGTTTGCTCTTGTCCTACAAATTGAGGACTCCTAATTAGGATTTACCTTTGGAAGGAAACTCAGAAATCACCTGAAGTGACTATGGGATTCCGTAAAACCATAACCACTGACTGGTATCCTTTATCTTTCCTATCTTTTCTGTCTAACCTCCTTAAGAAAGCTATCTACATTCTGTGCCTTTATGTTATATTATTTCTCCTTCTTCTAAGCCCTCTATGGTCTGACTTTTGATATCATTCAATTAAAACTTATCCCTCTAAAATTGCCAATGGTATTATAATTGCCATCTTTAATGGCCTCTTCTCAATGTTCATCCTTCTCACTCCTCTATAGCTGTTGACACTATTGCTTACCATCTTCTCCTAGACACTCTCTCCTCTCTAGGATTTCATGACACTGTCTTCTCTTGGTTGCCCTCCTATGTCTCTGAGCACTCCTCTTTGCTGGATCTTCTTCCAGGTCTCATCTACTAACCAGGTATCCTTCAACGGTCTGTTCTGGGCCCTCTTTGCTTTTTCCTTTATATTATCTTGCTTAGTGCTCTCATCAGGTTAAAATTTTATGCAGATGAGTCTCAGATCTCTTTATCTGGTCCTAACTACTCTCCTGACCACAGGTCTCACATCATCAATTGTGTTTCAGATATCTCCAACTAGGTTTCCTCCCCACATAATCTGTGATCTAGAGACATTGGCTTTCTTGCTTTTTCTCACATAGGACACTCCTGACTATGCATTTTCACTGGCTGTCCCCTATTCTTGGAATTTTCTTTCTCTTCATTTCTTTCTCCTGCCTTCTCTGGCTCCTTTCAAGACTCATTTGAAATCCTAAGTTCTCCAATAGGTCCTGTCATCCTCTTGTCTCTGACCCCAACTTCTAGTGTCTTTTCTCTGAGATCATTGACATTGTACATTGAATTATACAGTCATTTTCATGTTGTATCCCTCATTAGAAGTGAGAAGCTCCTTGAAGGTAGGCACTGTTTGTATTCTGTAACTGTTTCTTTGTATCTCTAGCTGGTAGTACCATGCCTAGCACATAATATATGCACTTACTAAACTTACTTCTTGGCTCACTGGTTCACTGACTAACATTCTAGAACCTTGAGAGCATTGTTTGGTAGGGAGCCAAGGTATTATGAGTTCTTCCCACTCCCAAATCTATGCTTTGGGATCTTTGAGGATTATAATTGAATGAGGAAATAGAGAAGGTAGAGAAGGATGGAAGGGACAGTGAATCTGGATGACCCCATGGCTCACCCTATACATGTATTATTCACATCATATTTATAAAAGCCTTCCCTCATGACTTTGGCAAGGGAAACCTTCATTTTCTATTCCTAGAGATAAGGGGAACAAATTGCATCAAATGAAAATAAATAAAGATACCATTAAGTTTGTTTATAACATCAATTTCTTGTTTTGACTCTAAACTGTCCCTTGCCAGTCTTTAAACTTTATAGTAGAATATCTATATGACTATAGTTAACAGATTGATATTCACTCAGGGCATTTGTTCAGTACTTCATATATTGGGGTAGGTTTTTTTGTCTATAAGATGAATCAGGAATCAAAGAGGGAAGATTATGAAATGCTACCAGCACAAGAACCTAGCCATGGAAATGAGCACTGTTCCCTAGATGCAATTTCTCATAGAGGTCAGAAAGGGTAGAGTCTTATTAGTGGTTTATACCAAGCTTCAAGATTTGTCATTACCTCTCTACTGTGGGAACTAGTCTCTTTGTTCTATGTGATAACATATGTAAAGTTCTTGTAAAGCTTTAAGGTGCGACATAAAGGTCAGTACTCCTGTCAGTAGTACTGGTAGGAGTAGGAAAAGGAGGAAGATGAGGAATAGCAGCAGCAGCAGCAGCAGAGGCAGTGTGGAGGAAGAATATTATATTCTAGAACCTTGTAGTCCCGAGGTGATCAGGCTTTGAAAACTCGAGTCACAGACCAGGTGAAGATGGTGACATGAAAGTTTCTAGGCAGATTTATCTCCCTTGAGAAACTCCTAATAGCAATGATGCTAAGAGACAATGCTGAAACCAGAATGATCTGAGTTGGCCCACTCCGAAAGACAAGGCTTGAAGGTGTGGTGCCCTCCAGCAGGTGATTGCATAAGGAGAAAAGTTTGGGAAATTTAAAGGGGCTAACTGGTGATCAACTGATTGTGAACTAATTTTTTTTTTTGCTAGGTTGGGAAAAAATAAAAGTCAAAGAAGGATTAAGACCTTTGCTTGGGGTGGATGGGATGATGATAACTGAGAGACCTTTGCCATTTTTACCTTGATTCTGTTTTGCCTCCAGACAGATACTGAACACAACGGAAATAACTGAACAAAAATGACTAACAAGAAGCTGATCCTCAAAATAAGTAAGATAAGAATGAGAAAACATGTAGCTGCCCTTAGTGAATTCAGTTCACGTGACTTGGATGGATTATAATCTCAAGTTCTAAAGGAGCTGACAGGTATGAGTGCTGATCCACTGTCAGTGAAATTTGAAAGATCATGGCAAAGAAGAGAAGAACCTCAACATTGGGGACGGGAAAACATGCTTTAAAAAAAAGATCTGTGGGGCGGCCAGGTAGCACAGCGAGTAAGAGCACCGGCTCCAGTGTCGGGACGACCTGGAGATCGAATCCCGGGCTCAGACACTTAGCACCCACCCAGAAACACCTGGCCGTGTAACCTTGAGCAAGTTACTTAACCCCGATTGCTTAAAAAAAAAAAAAAGATTTGTTGAAGTCAGGGAGAGGACAGAGTCTGGAAACTACAGGCCAAGGAGCTTGACCCAAATTCCTGTGGAAATTCTAAAATGAATCATTAATTAGAGAGTTTATAAACATTACCTTTTACACCAATATTACTTAACTAGTAAATGAGGAAGGTACTGTGAATGTTATATCTAGATTTTAGCAGAAGCAATGACTACAAAAGTGACTCATATTCTTCTTGGGGAAACAATGGAGAGATATGGATTAAATTATATTATAAGCATAGAGATTCAGAATTGGTTGGGTATCTATTCAAAGACTAATTGTCCTGTATCAATATGGTAGAGGGTGATCTGTGGAGCAGCTCCAAGATTCATGAGAGACCTCATGCTAGTTAAAATTTTTGTCAGTTATTTGAATAAGGGAATAAATAACACACTCATCAAGTTTGCAGATGACACAAGGCTGGAAGGCACAGTTGACCCAATGGTCTGCAGAGACAGGATCCAAAAGGATTGTGACAGGCTACAGTCTTGGGATGAATTTGATATGATGACATGCAGTTGGGATAATTACAAAGTTTCATAATTGAATGCAAAAAAAAATAAACTTCACAGGCATAATATAAGAAAAGTATGTAGAGACTACAATTGTTCTGAAAAATAGGGAGTGTTTTGGTGGACAGTGGGATGCACATGATTCAGCAGTGAGCCGTGGCAACCAAAAACATCTGATAGGATCTTGGGCTGCATTAAGAGGGAAATGCCTTCTAGCTATAGGAAGATGGTCCCGCTGTATTCTAACATCAGTAAACCTCATTTAGAGTATTGTGTTCAGTACTGGGTACCACAGTTTAAAAACTACATTGATCAGCTGCAATGTGCCTAAAAGAGGGCAAGCAGGACAGGTCGAGAATCCATGAGATATGAGGAATGCTTAAAGAAACTATATATGTTTGTCCTGGAGGAGAGAAAATTCAGGGGAAAGATGGTGACTATCTAGAAGTAATAGAAGGGTTGCCATATGGAGGAGAGATTGATTCTGTTTGGCCATGTAAGGCAGAGTCAGGAGCAATGGGTAGAGGGTGGTTAGGTCAACTTAGGCTTTGTGCCAAAATATATCCTGATGATTAGAGTCTAAAAGTGGAGTGAACTACCTCAATAGATCCTGAGTCTCCCCTACATGGAAGGCATTCAAACAGAGGCTGGACGATCCCTTGTGCTATGTGTTACTGTAAGGCTTCCTTTCATGCATAGCTTATACTAGATGGCTGCTGGGGTCTCTTCCAACTCTCAAATTCTAGGATGCTATAGTAGGGTCAAAAGAGATCACTATCCCTTTAAAACTCCATTGTCTTCAAAAGCCAAAGAGGGAACAAAACAAAATAAAGGGCATGGGTTGAGTTTTTTGCTATTTATTTCCAAGAGTAAAGTAAAGGGAAGGGGTGAAAGAACACTCAAGAGGAGAAATGTGGAAGACAAGGGAACTTGCTATTCTTCATAATTAGGGTGTACCACAAGAAGAATCTAGAACCATGGAGGTAGAGTTAGAAAAAAAATGTATCACATGAATTTCACTCTTAACTAAGAAAAGGAAGATTGAATGCACAGACATACACACACAAACACACACACACACACTGAATGTAGTGTAGAATTATATTAAAATCAACAGGAAATTGGTGAGGAGAGGAATAGGGAAGAGAAGGATTTAAGAGACATTAGAATTGGGGAGAGAATAATCACAAGAAAAACAAATTTCAACTAAGAAGTATAGATAGTAAATGAAAGATTAAAATGAAAGAAAGAAAAAAGGAAGGGAGGAAGAAAAAGAGAGAGGAAGGAAAAAGGAGAGAGAGAAAAAGAAGGAAGGAAGGAAAGAAAAGAGGGGGAGAAAAATGAAAGAAGGGAGAAAAGAAAGGAAGGAAATTAGGAAAAAGAAAAGAGGAAGAGAAAACAGAAAAAAGAAAGGAAAGGAAGGAAGGAAGGAAGGAAGGAAGGAAGGAAGGAAGGAAGGAAGGAAGGAAGGAAGGAAGGAAGGAAGGAAGGGAGGGAGGGAGGGAGGAAGGAAGGAAGAAAGGAAGGAAGGAAGGAAGGAAGGAAGGAAGGAAGGAAGGAAGGAAGGAAGGAAGGAAGGAAGGAAGGAAGGAAGGAAGGAAGGAAGGAAGGAAGGAAGGAAGGAAAGAAGGAAGAGGAAGACTTGGCAACTTAGATCTGAATTTCATAAAGAAACAAAAGGCAAAGGACTTAGTATCAGGCCATACCAATTGTAGATAACTACACCAATATCTTTCTTTTTCTACTGCCTTTCTCTTTGCAAAAGGAGAAAATTAGGGGCAGGGAAAAGAAAAACATTATAATAGCATATAATGAAAATAAAAATACAGTGAACTATCATAACCATGAATATAAATAGGATGAACTTACCATAAAATGGAGGAGTAGAATTCATTATATATCTGAACACTTAAAATATAAAGATTTACACAGAATTGAGGAATAGGACTGGAATAGAACCCATTATGCTCTATGAGAATCCAAAAAAAGAAGGCATGACAATCATAGTCTCAACCAAGGAAATAACAAAATGAACATGGTTAAAAAGATATAAACAAGGAAATCACATTGTGTTTAAATGCAGAATAGATAATGAAATAAGATCAATACTAAATATATATTCACAAAATGGCTCAAAATCTAAATACTTAAAGGACAACATTGCACTAGAGAAAGAAATTGAAAGCAAAATAATAGTTATGGTGAGCTTTATTGGGCCTCTTTGAAACTTAAGTTAATACAACAAGAAGATAAACATGAAAAGTTAAGATTCAAATAGAATTTTGGAAACATTAGATATTACAAATCCTCTGGTGACTACTGACTATACCTTTATACTGATTTTCTCTCATACCAGGAACACATTTTTCCTCATTTTCACCTTTCGGATTCTCTGTACTTACATGTGTTTATATATACAATTATATGTATATATGTTACTATATTTAGTGTCTACAGTTGTTTGCAGGTTGTGCAGACTATATATACAATTGGACAAGATACCATATATGTGTCATATGTATGTACGTGATTCATATATTCATACTGTACATAGTTATTTGCATGTTGTGAGCTCATTGTGAAGAGAGACTGTGTATTTGCCTTTTTTGGTATCTCCAGCATTAGCGCAATGAATGTGTGTGTGTGTTTGTGTACGTGTGAATATGTATTATGTATACAGTAAATGCTTAGTAAATGTTTGTTGACTCACTGATGAACTGACTAATGTGAGATTAGAGCTCAGAAGTGGGCAGGGCTAGATGCCATGTGCCTAGAGATAATGGGGAGAGTGGGGGGAGATCTGACGGATCATTTTAGAACCTTGAAGTAAATGAGCTTAGAAATAAATTTGGTTAGTTTGTCTCTAGTATCATGCAACAGGAAAGATTGCAGACGGGTATAGATCTCTATAGTACAGAAGAGTGTTGTTGGTTAAAAGGGTCTACACAATTAAGTGATTTGGGGGATATGCTTCCAAATAAACATCTACATTTAGATGATTCCAATATTATGAAAATTTTCTGAATAGAGATAATAATCAAAACATAGGAACTAAGGAGATCACCAAGCAAACTGGTATAGACGGAGGGGAGACTCCGGTATAGAATTTTAGGGGATACTCAAAGTTCGTGGGCATGTCCTAAATGAAGATCCAGCAAGGGAGAATGAAAAAGAGTAAAGAGCCTTGGAAGCCTACAGAAGAGAGATTATAGAGGAGAAGAAAGAGATTATCAGTTTCAAAGGTTGCAGAGAAGTCAAGAAGGATGAGGACAGAGGGGAAAAAAAACATCAGATTTAGCAATTAAAAGATGATTGGGAGGATGACTGAACTGCCTCAACATTCCCCCCCCAAAGCACTTTAAAATAACAAATAAAATATATTTCTAGAGAGGCAGAGTCAACAAAAGGCTGCAGTGAGATATTTTTTCAACCCAAATCAACTCCAGAGGTCGGAAGGAAAGATCTGTGATACCAGGATGGGAGCTGGCCAGGAGCACATATGCTAATAGCCTTAGCAGTAGACTTTGAAGCAGCTGAGAAAATGGCAGCAGAAGCTTCTGAAACTCTCAGCCCAGAGATGGTAAGGGAGTCAGACAACTGGTCACAAAGATTACAGGGGATCATGAACCGGCACTGACGCTGGAACTGTGCACATTGCCCATATGCAATTTTGAATTACAGTTCCAGGATAGATAAGAGCATTAGCAATTGCAGCCACAAGGGAATAGAGCCCCTGGTCACAGTTCCAGGCAAGAGGAGCACTAGCATTTGTATCTGCAGGGGAGCAAGCGTCCTTCCTGGGTCTAGACCAGAGCATGGACTGGGAAAACAGTGACCATACCTTTCCCCAGATTATACCATCCTGGAAGCACCAAAACTGTACAGTGCCCCAGAGCTGGCACTGAAAATAACAGTACAAAAAAGCACAAAACTTGGGACAGTCCCCCCCCACACACACACACCAGTAATAAAGCCCAAAATTAACATAAAGTTCAAAGGTAAGAAACTGGTTAGAAAAAATGAGAGAAGCAGAAAGAGGAGGAGAAGGAGGAGAAGGAGAAGAAGAAGAAGAAGAAGAAGAAGAAGAAGAAGAAGAAGAAGAAGAAGAAGAAGGAGAAGAAGGAGAAGAGGAAGAAGAGGAAGAAGAAGAAGGAGGAGAAGGAGAAGAAGAAGATGATGATGACAACCATAAAAATCTACTATGAGAGGGAAAATTAAGACACAAAGGAAAAACAACAGTATGAAAACAGCTATAAGCAAAGGCTCAAAGAAAACTTCAAAATTGACATTATCCTAGAAAGAATTCCTAGAAGATCTAAAGAAAGAAAAAAGAGAAGTAGAGGAAGCAGAGGAAAATTGGGGGGGGAATGAGAATATGCAAGAAAATTATGAAAAGAGAATAAACAACTTAGTAAAGGAGGAACAAAAAAAATGAAGAAAATAACTTAAAATAGAATTTGCCAAATGGTATATGAGGCACAAAAATTCACTGAAGAAGAGAATTCTTTATGTCTATTTTAATTTTATTTTATTTCTTTTCTTTTTTTTGCTTTTTGGAGGGTAATTGGGGTTAAGTGTCTTGCCCAAAGTCACACAGCTAGTAATTGTGTCAAGTGTCTGAAGCCGGATTTGAACTCAGGTTCTCCTGACTCCAGGATAGGACTCTATTCACTGTGCTACCTAGCCCCTTTATATCTATTTTTACAGAGAAGGAACTGTTTAGTCTTTGTATGTCTTACACAGTAGATGCTTAATAAGTGGATAGACAAGGGAAAGCTCAAACCAAGTGAGTCTATGTACACCAGTGAAGGGCTATTCTGATGTAGGGAACCTCCGGTTCTCCTTTAGGACAGACAGACACACCAGGCCCTGAAAGTATCTCTGAATTAGTAACAAAGACATTAGTGTCTGCTTTTAACATTTGATGGGGAATCAAGGTAAACAACACAACAGTTTTTATTTAAAGTTGAGAAGTATAAAATCCTGCTGACGATTTTCCTTCAATCTGCATTTCTGTTCTGTTTTATACAGTCAAGGTTTCAAGGCAATCTTTCCACAATACAGCAAGGAAGGTGTGGGAATACTCCAGGCAGAAGCCTTGGGTGTTAGCTACTATATAAGGTAAAAAGGAAAAAATTCTTTAAGAAGGGGGATGCAACCAGGCTCCAAAGATAATGATCAGGCCCTATTCCAAAGTTAGTCACAGGATGTAAGTGTAGGAAGTCTGCAAATCCTGACAAGAAAAATGAAAGTGTTTAATGAGGAATGAAAATCCTTGAGACCATAGCATCTTGAAGTACAGAAAGAGGGGGAAGAAGCTCGTGCATTTTATCTATCATACCCTTTCCATAGAACTTTTGCCTTTTCCCAATTCAAATACCCTGGGTTTACTCACTTACAAAATAATGATAGGTATTCTGAATTTAAAAAAAAAAAACTAATCCAGTCTGATAGTTGCAGAGTAACTAAAAGCTAATATACACTTCCTTGGTTTTTTTGTTTGTTTGTTTGCCTTTTGGAGGGCAATTGGGGTTAAGTAACTTGCCCAAGGTTACACAGCTAATTTTTTTGTGTGTGGGTGATAAGTGTCTGAGGCCGGAACCCAGCTCTAGCCACCCCTACACTTCCTTGTTTACCGGTATTGCCTCCTTTAAAAAGATCTAAGAAGGTCTTTTCTAGACATCAGAAATGAATTTCTATTATATAGGGTAGGAAGTCACTTTGCTTAAGGCTGAGTGTTTCAGCCAAATAAGGCTCTTGTGAGACATCTGCCTTTGATCCAAAATTAATTTTAAAAATACATAATAACATACCACCTTACTATGGCTAAAGAAAACAAGAAATACCTTATAAAAATAGATGAAGTCTATGAATGGACACTCTCAAAAGGTGACAAAGTCCTTTTAAAAAAGTCTCATTAAAATAAAATTTATTCAGAAATCTACAAAGTAAACAGAAAGGAACAAAAATTTCTCTGAGTACTGATGGAGTGGGTGCCTTAGGGGAGCTCTTTCATATGCGGGGGGATGAGACAACTGACATGTGCTGGAACTGATTGGCAAGGCCTTGGAACCAATGATGGCTTCACGGTCTCCTGTCCCCCACTGAGTCAGGTTATACTTCAGTAGGGGCTTCTATCTGAATTGGTGGTAGTTTTTCATGGTGAGGTCTGATAGATACAGCCACTGCTGGCTCTGCATTTGATATTCTACATTAGCACTTGGTCTATCAAGGCATATAACTTGCCTAAAGTACCTTGGTTAGATTCCAGAGGTTTTTTAAGTGAACAATGACCTTCTTAAGATAAATTTGCTTCTTCTGTTCCAGCTTAGTTTGCAAAAAAAAAGTCTGAATCTTACTCAAGTTGGCTTGTAGAAGTAAAATGACTTGCCTAATCATCTCTTGTACCCTTGCTTCTCAGAATCTTTGTCTAGTCTGACTGGTTTGGTCGACTGAACTGGAAACTTAGCTATGTCACCTAATTTGTGTCCACCATTGCATGAAGACAGTGCCACATCTGGTCTATGAGACTGTTCCAAGTTTGGAGAACCCATGGATCCAGACTCCTCACAACTAGGTACACTGCTCTAGGAGCCCCCTGCAGAAAGCCAGCTTTATGAGGGTAGGACCCTTTCCAGATAGAAAAAGTGGAATTGCTTTCTTTAGTGCAAAGTTTGACATCATTTTGACCATGATCTTCCTCCAGGAAGGAGAAAGTTCCCAAACAGTCTGCATTACTGTATCCATCTTTGGAAGAAAATTCCGTCTTCTTTGGACCAAGGACATCATCACAAACTATTGTAATGGTGGGATAATAGTTATTTTCAAGAGATTTTTTTTCTGGTGCAAAATTTCTGCTAGAGGCGATTTGGTCAGAGTGAGTACATGACTAGCTGGGGTATTTATCTGGGGTAGTTTATAGATTCTAGCTGGTCTAGCCCTGGGTCCCAGGCTGCAGAGTACATTTATATCTTGGAGAGAGTCAAGCAAAGCACAACTAGAGCTCCCCAACTTCTCAGTTTCACCACCTACATCTTTTCATAAGTCTCCCAGAGACTGTTCATTTAGGGAGTCATCACTCTCCAAGAGCTGAATCTCTCCTTCCACGAAATTGAAGTGACATCTTCTTCTCCCTCAGAGATTACCAGGAAGGAGTAATGTAGTCCATCTTCATCCTGTTCACACCTACCCCAGGAAGAGGGAGAGAGGTGATTTTAACCTGCTCAGACCCTGAGTCATTAAAACCTCCAGAGAACTCCAGAGAGCAGGTCATATTGTGGAGCAGCATGGAAGCAATCACCAATCTCTCTGCCTCTGCCATGAGGTCAGTTGGAAGTAGGGCTCAGCTCCCACTGAATATTCCTTTCAAGAGGTGTCAAAGTGACTGACTCTCATCTTCCCAAGGGCACACAACTGTTCTTAACTTCAGGTTATCTATTTAAGAGGTGGGAAGCAATCCACTTATAGGTGACCCTAAGACAAGTCACTGGCCCAGGGCACCAGGGCTAAATGATAAGCCATAGAGCAGGAGATCAAATTCAGCACTCTTTCTACTGCCTGAGGTCAAGGCAAGGTATACTCCTGTTCAAAGTTCTACCTTTGAACTACGTCAGAGGCCATTATTATTCTTCTAGGTACTGAAAGACAGACTAACCTCATGAAGCCAGGACAGGAAAGCTGCATTCACATAGCCTGTAGCACCATCTTACCACTCACCTGAGCCCTGGCTTTGCCCACTCACAAGGGAGTCCCTGAGCCAACACTTGCAAATAGGTGGGAAATAAATAATTCTTTAAAAAGTAGAATTGTTCAAATGGAAAAACAGGTACAAAAGCTCACTGAAGAAAATAATTGCTTAAAAATCAGAATTGGGCAAATGGGGATTAATGACTTAGTAAGATATAAAGAAAAAACATAACAAAGTCAAAAGGATAAAAAAATAGAAGAAATTATGAAATATTTCCTTATGAAAACAACTGACCTGAAAAATAGATTTAGGAGAGATGATTTAAAAAATTTTGGACTCCCTGAGAGCCATGATCAAAAACAAAGCCTAGACATCTTATTTCAAGAAATTGTAAAAGAAAGCTTTACTGATATCTTTGATCCAGAGGGCAAAATAAAAATTAAAAGAATCTACAGATCACCTTCTGAAAGAGATCCATGAAAACTCCCAGAATATTATAGTCAAATTCCAGATCCCTCAGGTCATGGAGAAAATATTGCAGTCAGAAACTATTCAGATACCATGGAGCCAGAATCAGGATCACACAAGATTTAGCCACTTCCACACTAAAAGAAGAGAGGGCTTGGAATATAATATTAAGGAAGACAAAGACACTAAGATCACAACCAAGAATAATCTATACAGAAAAACTTAGCATAATCATTCAGGAGGAAATGGATATTTAATGACATAGAGGACTTTTAAGCGTTCCTGATGAAAAGACCAGAGTGGAACAGAAAATCTGACATTCAAACACAATACTGAAGAGAAGCAGAAAAAGTTAAACTCAAAAGAGAAACCATAAGGGACTTAATAAGGTTACAATGTTTCCATGCCTAGATGGGAAGATGATACTTGTAACTCCTGAGAACTTTATCGTTATAATGGCAGTTAGAAAGAGTCTACATAGACAGAGGCAGTGGTGTGAGTTCATTATGTTGGGGTGATATAAAAAATGAAGAGGTGAGAAAGAGGGATGCTTTTGGAGAAAGGAAAGAGAGAAGAAGAATGGGACAGATTATCTCACATAAGAGAGAAAGGCTAGGAAGTGGTTTTATGATGTAGAAGAAGATGGGAAGGGAGGGGTAATGGGGAATACTTGTATCTCGCTATCATCAGAATTGATTCAAAGAGGGAGGTGTGTGTTTGTATTTGTGTGTGTATACCCGGTTGTGTATGGAATTCTATCTTACTCAATAGGGAAGCAGAGGGGAAGGAGATATGGCAAGGGGGCAGAGAAAAAGGGAGGACAGATTAAGGGAGGCAATGGTCAGAAGCAAACCAGTCTTTTGAGGAGAGATAGGGTAAAAAGAGAGAGAAGGATAAATAGAAGAAAATCTGTGATACCACCTAGAAAAACTCCTGACACTTCACAGATACTTAATAAAGTGCTTGTTCCTTGATAAATTACAAATATGAGAAAATATTTGTAAAGCAATTAACATAGTGTCTGACATGTTACTATTGCTTTACAAATGCCCATTTCCTTCTTTTCTTTTCCCTCCACAATATAAGAACTCATTTGTACCACATCTTAAGATTATAATTTTTTAATAACAGTGCTTTGAGGTAGAAAGTACAATTCTTATTATTTCTGTTCTACAGATAAGGAAACTGATGACAGAAGTGGATAAGTGAATTGCCTATCACTTGGTATATGTCAGAGCCAAAGCTAAACCTAGATATCATGATTTCAGGTCCAGTAGGCTTTTCCACCATACTACATTTTCTCTTTGCAGTTATCAGCAGTAAAATTGTAGAAGTACTGGAAATTATATAGAGGGGTAGAGCCAATGTAAAGGTGTTGGAATTAATAAAACTGATATGCTCTAATGATGGCTTAAAGTTATCAACCAAATATTAACATACTTACTACTAGAGATATATAATTCACTTCTTTCTGGTATCTTTTGGAGTTCATAGAGAGTTTGTGAAATAATGGAGCCATTCTATGGGGAAAAAAATAAAAAAAAATACTTTAAAATATAATTAGTTTCTTCCATTTCACAAAAAAAAGTTCTAGCAGAATACAATGTGGTTCTTGATTCTCAGTGGTAATCACTGAATCAGAGGTTTCTGGAACAGGTCACCTGAATCACTTGTTACAAGTTAATTTCTTTGGGGAGCCACAGGATTCAGAGGAATAGGAGTGAGTGTGAAAAAAGGAACTCTATAGTATTTCATAATGTTGTTGCATTTTTATGTAAGACTTTGAGGAAAACCTTTACTTCTTTGTGGCTAAATTTCAGGCTGAGGCATAGGCAGCATTTAGGACTGGAAACTCCAAACCTGAAATTCAAGGGGTAGTAGAGCAAGGGGGGAGCATATGGGATCTTCTTATGATCAATGACTGAGCAGAGAGAGGGTCAGTATCAGACAAGTGGTCAGAAATCAGAGGTCACTAATAAGTAACAGGGTAAATCCAGGCAAACAATCAAGAAAATAAAAAATAAGTCCAAAAAAATATTTTGTGTTTTTTAAAGCTATACTGAGAAAAAACAGAAATCCAAAGAAAGAATAGGACCACAGTTTAGGGTGGATGAGGTGATTATAATAAATGACAGTGAGAACACAGAGTTACTTAGCTTGTAATTGGCTTCTGCTTTTTGTTTTTGTAAAACAAAATGATCTTTGGATTGGAAAAGACAGAACTAAACTAAATACCAACAAAGCCCAAGGTGAGCAAAGAGAGTAGGAAAGCCCTTAGCTATCTGTGATGAGCTCAAGTCTTCAAGCCCAGATGAATTATGTCCAAAGCTACTAAAAGAACTGGCAAATATTATTGCTGAGCCACTGTAAGTGACTTTGGAATACCATAGAAAACAGAAAGGGAATTGCAGGATAGAAGACTAAATGTTACCCTAATTTTTCTCTTGAAAGCAAGAGAATGGACTATCCAAATTATAGACCAGTAAGCCTGACTTCTATCCTTGGAGGAAATAATGTATTTATTTTAAAAATGTTTAGTAAGTGTCTAAGAAAGGAAATGGTGATCACAAAGTACCAGCATGACTTCATTAAGAACATGTCATGCCAGTCTAACCTTGTTTTCTTTTTGGGATAGGGTTATTAGTATGTTACATCAGACAATCTTGTAGATATGACTTGACTATTTTATAATTTTTCAATTAACAATCATCAGTGAGCACAAATATTTCAACAGACAAAGAACACAAAGGAGTTTCACATATTGAGCCACATCTGTTTAAGAAGTTGCTTTTTAAGTATTTACCTGTATTTTTGCAAAACATCTGATGAAGTCTCTAATCCTAATCTTATAGAGAGGATACAGAGAGCCATAGAGTAGGTTAGTCAATGATATGATCAAATGAGTGCAGAACTGCTTAAAAAGGCAAACCTGACTAGTCAACACTAATGATTCCATAGCTACTCAGAAAAAGTTTTCCAAAGAAGTACCTCAGGGGTGTATGCTTGGCACTGTCCTTTCCAACATTTTGTGCTCCGTTCTGGAAGCCATATTTGCAAGAAGGGTATTGATAAACTAGAGAGCCTTCAGAAAAGCAGAAGAGGATGGGGAAGGGCCTGAAGATAGTCCCACATGAAGATCTATTTTAGAAACTCAATAGTTCTTCCTGGATGAAAGACTTAGAAGAGACATATCCAAGGATTTGAAGGACCAGTAGGTGGAAGAGGGATAAAACTCATTCTATTTGACCAAAAAGGGAGGAAACATGAGCAGTGAGTGAAAGTTGAACAAAGATACATATATAAAAGTTTGATCTTCTGCACAATTTGATCTATTCAAAAGTGGAATGGGCTATCCCTAGAAAAACTGTTTGAAGTAACAAAAGTTAAATGGCACCTTGTTGAATATATTATAGAAGGGATTCTTGTTTCATTGCAAGTTGCCTGAAGTCTTATCAAACTTACAAACTATGGCTCTGAGCCCCCCAGTAATTCTGGTCTCATATGACCTGGTTTCCTTCTCTAGGGATGATCTCAAGAAAGGAAGTGTATCTTTTGGATTAATTATCCTTACCTGGAGTTGCTCCAGAAAAATTTCTTATAACTTTCTATGCATTACTTTATTTGATCTATAACCAATCTTGTGAAATAGAACATACAGGTATTATGCCCATTTTATAGATGGGGCACTGGGCTCAGAGAGTTTATGAAACTTGCTCATTAGTCATAGAGTTAGCAATATCCAAGCCAAGATTCAGAATGAAATCCTCTAACATTAGTTCAATGCCCTTCCTATTATACTATTCTGAAACGAAAACAAAACCTACCTCCCAAAATTAGCCTCATGTACTTTTTTCCTCTTATCCTAGAACTAATAAGCAGTTCCCCTGGCAATGCCATAATTCTCCACACCTGGAAAATCCTGACAAACAGAATCACTCTGGATTGCACTCTACAGCTTCTTCTGTCTTCCCTTTCTATCACTCAATACCAGCACATTTCTTCTGAGAAAAAAACTGTGAGTTAGAAATGGGAAGCCATGAAGACAAGAGCTATTTTAGCTAAGTTTTATTTTACCACAACCTAAATCCTATAGAAAAAGAAAAATGTTCACAGTTCAGAAAAGCAACTGGGAAAATCTGATTCATAAAATATAGTTTTTCTGGGCTCTAGGGTTAAGGCAAACTGTAGTTTAATAAGAAAGAAACTTTCTAGATTCGATGATGCCTATGGATATCCTAAGCTATGTCACCTGAAGGCATCATGATAGTCAATAGGGGATGGCAGAAGAGCCAGTAACCCCATTTATCCCAGATGATTCTAAAGCCTCTACAGTAAGATCTCATAGATTTGTCTAGGGAGTATACCTAGATTGTAAATTCATCAACAACTATATTTTCTGTTTTGATTATATTCAATGCATGAGTTGAATACTAAGAATATGTCTGGCACTATACTAGCACTATTGGGAATTTAAAAGAAGCTGAACACATCACCCTTTCCTCTCTAGGTTTAAGAGGAAACACAAACATCAATGAACAAAAAGTGAAACAAGACAACGTTTAATGTGTTATGCTATGCCTTGGGGCATAGACCAGAAGCTCTAAAAGATTCAGAGAAGGAAGACATGAAAGAAAAAGAACTTGAAAATAAAGAAAGTCAAAAAGATAATTATGTCAGATAATTATAGATAATTATATCAGATGATTAAGTTTCTGGAAGAAGAGAACATTTGTGTGTCTAAGGCTGCAGTGACATCCAATTTCCACTTATTTCCTAAGTGTGATTATTCAATCTTCTTATTTGTTCATTAGAAAATCAACTAGATGTTGTGAAGGAGGAAGTATGAGCTTGTTGGGTCATTTGTTGGGTATCTTCTAGAAGACATTCTTGTCCAGCTATGGGCCAGACCAGAGGGTATCTTAGCTCCATTTCAATTCCAAAATTTTGTGATGTTATAATTTAACCTATTTCTTTTCTTTTCTTAAGCCAAATGTAGTTTGGCATGGAATACTTATAATCAGGCAATTGTGTTGAGTTATAAAGCGACAGGCATTAGGGTGAGGGTGGAGACAGTATAGCTCTTAATATGAAACTGATAACTGTTCACAATTTTTGTAATGTTTGATTGAGAGAAGCAGCTTCATTTCCCCTTCCCCAATACTGGTAGTTAGAAGCCATCAAGAAGATTTATGGGCCAACAAGGATGATGAGAGGAATGAGCTGAGACTGTCTTTGTGAATGTCATTAAAGAGATTAAGTGCACGTGAGCACGGCATAGCTGAGCCACCATGTCAATGTCCCATGTAATTTGCTGCCTGATCAGTCATCTCTGCTATCATTGTCATACAACAACAGAGAAGAGACTGGCAGATATTGATGACCTTATCCATGTACAGAGGAATCAAGGGACAAAGGTGGCTCCAAAGGCATGACCCAGGAAACAAAAGAAACATATAATCATAATCATATTTTTAAAACTTTTCTAAAGATATCTATAATGATTAATAACTCATGATCTTGTCTCAAACTATTTGAGATAGATAAAGAAAGAATTCATTCAATCATTCATTTGTCAAATATTTATCAAACATCTACCATTTATAAGACACTGTGTTGAGCATAAGGGGGATAGAAAGATGGAATAAGAGTTAGAAAGGACCTCAGGTGTTACCTTGTGCAAACTCTGTTTAAACAGGAATTTTCTCTTCAATATCCAAAAAAAGTGATCATCTAGTTTCTTTTGTAGGATCTCCAGTGATGAGAAATCTACTCCTTCCTGAGATATCTCATTCTACTTAAAGAAGTTTTAATTCTTCAGAAACCACATTGCTATTAAGACATAGTTCATGTACATAAACAGCTTATAATCTCTTATGGGCATAAGTCATGCAAATAGATAACATGTAAAATAGCATATGGTGAGTACATACAAGAGGTATAAACAGAATGCTATGTGTCTAGAAGTAGAGGCTGATATTACCACCATTTGACATATCAGGAAACTGAGATCAGAATAGTTCAATGATAAGATGGTTTAATGGAAAGGACACTGGATTGGGAAGCACAAAATAAGATTTTTAGACCCAGCTTTACCACGAACTAGTGGGGCAATGTTGGGCAATTAACTTGAGCTCTCTCCATACTACTTCTCTACCTATTCAATAAAGCTACATAGCTGCCAAGAAATGAAGTATTTTTTTTAAAGCAATCGGGGTTAAGTAACTTGCTCAAGGTTACATGGCCAGGTGTTTCTGGGTGGCTGCTAAGTGTCTGAGCCCAGATTTGATCCCAGGTTATCCCGACTCTGGGGCCAGTGCTCTTGCTCACTGTGCTACCTGGATGCCCCTAGAGACTTTTTGTTTGTTTGTTTGTTTGGGTTTTTTTTTTTGGAGGGCAGGGCAATTGGGGTTAAGTGACTTGCCCAAGGTCACACAGCTAGAAAGTGTTAAGTAGCTGAGGCCAAATTTGAACTCAGGTCCTCCTGACTCCAGGGCCAATGCTTTATTCACTGCACCACCTAGCTTCCCCAAGAAATGAAGTATTACTTTGAAGAGCTATAGGATGAAAAAAGGTGGCATATTCATGACAGCATTACTAACCACTAGACACTAAGTTGACAAATTTTGTTTTCCAGAACCTATAATATTCCCATTGATAATACCTCCATCTTTCTGTTGCTTCCATACCCCATCTCTACTGGCCTGATGGCTTCCCCCTCAGTTGTCCACATAGGCTTGGTTGTCTCTGGGCAAATTTTAGTGTACCTAACATTTCCTTTGACCCCATCAAATCTTACCTGTCCGTGTCCAATTCACTCAGGACCCTGGACAGCGATATCCTAACAGACTGATAAACTCATTTGTTTCCTGTTCTTGGTAACACTGCATTTTAACTAAAGGAGTAGGAATTTCAGAGAACATTAACAGGGTAATTATAGATTTGTTGTTGCTGCTGCTGCTGTTTTTATTTTGATGGAGAAAAGTTACAGCAGGGGGCAGGGAAGGAGAGAAGGATTTATTCAGTTCCCTAAAATCACACCATTGCCATAGCTGCCTCCCCTGGCTATGTGAAGAGCTGTGTGCTTTTTGTACACCATCAACTGCCAGGAATAGGAAACTCCTAAATTAGACCTATCTTTGCAAAGAGGGGTAAGAAAATGTGGAAAGAATAATTGGTCTCTTGCCTATATCAGGGAAGACTTAGAAGAAATAGAGCTGTAAGGTCTAGCAAATCTTCAACAAGATTAAGACAAAATTAAAGGGTTTAACTAGTTAAGTTAGCCTGGATAGTCAGATCAAAATGGTGAAGGAAAAAGTAATTATATGTGAATGGAGTATGTGAACCCCTGAGACTGTCCTTTCATATCATATTGCTCTTGTATGCTTAGAACTATAGACAGAGAGCTTGAAATGACCTTAAAGAATACCTAGGTCTTGGGTGGCTAGGTTGCACAGTGAATAGAGCACAGGCCCTGGAGTAAGAAGGACCTGAGTTCAAATCTGACCTCAGACACTTAACACTTACTAGCCACGTAACCTTGGGAAAGTCACTTAACCCCAAGTGCCCTGCCTTCCCTAGGCAACTGAGACCCAGAAAGGTTAAGTAACTTCCCCCAAGAACACTCAAGTGGCAAAGCTGAGGTATAAACCCAAGTTCTCTGATTCCAAAATCACTGATTCGCCCCCATGTTACCGACAAGTAATGTGTTGCATTTTGTGCTATCATTATTTACATGTGGGTCCCACTCCACTACTACACTGAAAACTTCATAAGGATAGGATCTGTATTTTATTTTCTTTGTGTCTTTCCCAGTGCCTGCCCAGTATCCTATGCATAACAGGAGTTTAATAGGTATTTATTGAAAGAAATGGAATAGAAAATAATCAACTAGAATGAGATAGAATTTTTAAGGTCCGTTTTTTTCCTTCTGCAGGAACAAAAATTTAAGGTTGTAGTCTACAATGAGAGTCCCATGTATAAGAAAAAAAAACATGAGAAAAAGCCTAAAGCCAGGATAAAGTCAGTGGTACTCAGTGAGATGGGATTACTCTAATTTTATGGGCACATATACACAGCAAGGAGCAAATCATAACATAAGATTAGAAAATTAGTGCCAATTGCACTATCCCAAGTAAAAAAGCATGAACTTTGTTCAGTGGGCAACAGGAAATCACTGAAAGTCTCTGAAGAAAGGAATAACATGATCAAATATCTAAATGAGGAATATTAATCTTGTTGCAATCTGAAGGATGATTTGGAAAGGGAAGATTGGTTAAAAGTCTGTTATAGGGGTGGCTAGGTGGTGCAGTGAATAGAGCACCAGCCTTGGAGTCAGAAGGACCTGAGTTCAAATCCAGCCTCTGACACTTAACCCAGAAACTAGCCATATAACCTTGGGCAAGTCACTTAACCCCAATTGCCCTCCATCTCCCACTCTTGCCTTCTGTCTCTCTGTCTCTTGATCTTTCTCATGTGTGCATATGTATGTATATATGTATGTGTGTGTGTGTGTACATACACACAAACATACATATATATGTGTTCAAATCCATAGCCAATCTAAAGCAAAACAATGAGAAAATCTCTGGTGCTCCATTTTCTCCCATGTAAAATAAGAAAATAAGGGGATTGGACTAGATGATCTCTAGCAAAGTTCACTTCTGTTTCTAACTAGCTCTGTTTCCAAGCTTTAAGAAAAAGTCCTTTGTTAGGTCAGGTTCTGGGAAACCTGCCACCTCCCTCCTATGCTGTGCATGACAAGCACATTAAGCGGCAAATTTGAAGCTTAGACCTAAAAAACAAAATCAAATAGTAAACACTATTTGATGATAATGAGAAGAAAGCACATAGAAATTAAATGTAATACAGGTTGACAGTTCATTAGCAGAAACTGTCCACTCTGGCAAAGTGCAAGGTGAAGAAAACCTTGCCTGGAAGATTTGAAGCATATTCCACTGGCTCCCCCAACAAAGAAGATGGTCATTTCAGACACCTTGACCATAATTGCTGTCTAAAATCATCACAGAGGCTATGGTTTCTTACCATGCCTAATCAGACACAAACACAGCCAGCCAACTCCCAGGGAGGCCTCAGAATGAGATCAGCCCATGAGGAGCCCCAAAGGACCAAAAGCCAGCTGGGACAGGGACTGAGCTGGAGACCCTCAAGTAACCCAAGGACAGTAATTGTGTTGTTTTTTAAAAGCCCAAGGAGCTAACATTCTTCCAACATTTCTGAGAAAATGTCCATTTGTTTCCTGCCAATGCCTAGAAAATAGTCATGTGTGACCCCTTGTTAATTTCTCTATTTCAGTTTCTTTCAGTGCCCTTCATGCCAAGTGACATTTTTGATAAATTGATTTTTCCATATCCTACTCACTAATTTAGCTTGTGAGAGAAGTAAGCAAGTATAGAGGAAAGAGCACTGTCTTGAACTCTGAAGACTAACATCTCGTTGTTTTATGACTATGGCCATGCCCCTTAACATCCCTGGGCCTCAGTTTCATCATATTTAAAAAGGGTATGAAACCACTTTATCAAGAGCCAACTTGTCACATTAGTTAGAGAGCTAGTCAAGGAAACAGTAAGACCTGGTTTTAAGCCTTGCTGCTAATACTGATTGTATGACTCTGAACTAGTAACTGAACTTTTCACTGCTCGAGGAAATGTTTTGACAAACGTTGCAGAAGATGCCAAAAGGCTTTGGGAATTTCCCCATCAGAAGTTTCCTACACTGGTTCTATTGTCCTATCCCAGTCCAAATATATGTGTGTGTGTGTATACATATGGCATAAATATGCATCCATATGTAAATATAAAATATATGTCTATGTAATACATAAAATGAAATGTATGATATATACCTATATTACATAGAGATATATGTGTATACATATCATACATATATGTACATACACACACTTGGATATTATGAGGAAAATTATTTTTAAATCTTAACGTAAGTGTGAGTCATTATTGTTACATGAGTTTTGCTATGATTATTATTCCTTGCAGGGAGGAGAATGAAGGAAGGATACATTTTATTGTCTACTTTGTACCAGTCATCGTGTTAAGTATTTTGTAAATATTATCTCTTTTGATCCAATTAACAACCTTGGGGTCAGGGAGCTAAATATTATTATTATTATCCCTCTCTTTTCAATTGAGGAAACTGAGGTAGCAGAGGTTAAATAATTTGCCCAGAGTCATACAGCTAGTAAATATTTGAGGACAGATTTTAACTCAAAGATCTTCTGAAAGTAGGCCCAATGTTTCATCAATTGAGCCACCTAGCTGTTTCTGGGGCAGGAAACTCTGAGGAAGGGACCAATGAGAAAAGTAACATTGAATAGCTGGAAATAAATAAATATATATTTTTTTTAAAGAAAAAATTGTGATAAATGAATGTAAAGGTGTAATGCCAAGCAAAGACAACTTCGCAATGTTCAAAATATTAGCATAGCTGCTCTCCATTTTATTCAGTGACAAATTAAGAACAGAGAAAATCAAAATATAGTATAATTCAAAATACAGCATTCACCAAGTGTAATTCAATAATTTCCAAGTACTACTCCACCCCTGGACATTACATTCATTTAGTCAATCACAAAGTCCCTCTTCTAAGTACTACTCTACCCCTAGGCAGTACATTCATTTAGTCAATCACAAAGCCCCTCTTCTCAAATGGAGATTAGTTTCCAATCATAAGCAAAGTACATTCATTTGGTCAGTCACAGAGCACAAAAAAGTCAAAAGTTTCCCACCCTTAGATCACAACTGAATAGGCCATCTACCCCACAGTTACAACAAGCTTAAGCACAACATTTAATACCCAAAGAGAGGTCTTTTCTTCATCTTGACTCGAGGTAAGTTCTCAACAATCTTTGTTCCTGGGGAGACAAAGCTTAGCAAGGCCAGAAGATACATTGCCAGTGTCCTCATTAATTCATTCTCTCACTGCAGAACCGTGCTAGGACCCCTGAAAACATTAGCAAAACCCTCAGGATTTCTGTAAACATACAACAAGAAAATCCTTCTTCAGGGCTTCTGAACCAACAGCAAGGTTCTGGGACGTCTGCAACAACAGCACTGTCCTTCACCAGTGGACGCAATTCATTCTGTCTGCAGAACAGGACTGTTCTTCACCAGTGGATGAATCTCACAAAACAACATCAAAACAGACAAAGTACCAGCATAACATTCATGTCTCCTCAGTCCTTGGCAGCTCTGGGTGGCAGCTCTCAAAAGTCCTGGGCAGTTCGAACTGGCCCTCAGCAATCCTCTCTGTCTCTCTGCCTCTATGATGCTGCTTCCAAAAAAAAAAATTCTTCTGCCTCTCTCTGATGCTTGTGTCTCTCTAAATTCATGTCACCAGCTCCTCCCAGTTCAACCCTCTCTTTTCATGTCAACAATTCCATCCTACAAGTAGGATTCACAAGCTCTGGGTTTTAACACTCAACCAAGCCAATACAGGGGATCTTTAAATTCCATTACTATTACAAAAGGCTATCACTGCATTGTAAGGAACAACTATGATGAATATAGAGAAGGAAAAAAAGATTTATATGAACTTGATGCAAAGTAATGTCATCAGAAACAGGAAAATAATATATAAGATGACAACAATCAAAATGGAATGAATAACTAAAGAACGATTAAAACTGAATGCCATGAAATTATAATGACTGTGATTAACTCAAAAGAAGAAATACATGAAAGTATTCTCCTTTCTTTTCCAAGGTAAGGGTCTATGAGCATGGAACACTACCTAATGTTAGACTTTTTCTGTATATGGTTTATTTTGTCAAACTTTTTTTCCCTCTTTTTTATTCTTTGCTATAAAGGAAAACCGTTTGAGACAGGAATAAGAAGGGCTGTATTGGGAAATGTGTCATAAAAGCAAAATGTGTTAATAAAGGTTTTTTTTAATAAAAACAACAAAACAGAAGGAAGAATACCCTTTAGGGAGTAGAGGCAGATTAAATCCAAGGCCTTGATAGCTCTCTTCAATATTTGATATGTTGTCACATGGAAGAAGGATTAAATTTGTTCTACTTGGTACCAGAAGGCAAAACTTAAGGGGTACAAGGAAGCAACTTTACACAGAACTTAAAGAAAATCTTCCTAAATATTAAAGCTATTCTGGAACAGAATGTACTACCTTGAAAAACAGTGATTTCCTCATTGCTGCAGAAGTATAAAGGGCAGCTAGGTGGTACAGTAGATAGAGCCCTGGGCTTGGAATCAAGAAGACTCATGTCATTAGTTCAACTTTGACCTCAGACTCTTGATGTGTGACCTTGGGCATGCCATTTAGCCCTATTTCCTTCAGTTTCATTAACTATAAAATGAGCTGGAGAGGGAAATGGCAACCCACTCCAGTATCTTTGCCACAAAAATCCATAATGGGGTCAAGAAAAGTTGAACATGACTGAAATGATTGATTAGCAGCAGTGGAAGAATGGCCTTCTTTTCAGATATAATACAGGGTGGAACACATGGTTTCTGAGGTCCCTTTAAATCCTGAAGATGTGTGATCCTGCTCAGCACCTACTTCCATAATTTGCTCATTCCCTAAATCTCACAAGATTCTTCATGCCCACAAGTCTTCAATTATGAAAGGATCCAGTTATCATAAAGGAGGACAGCCTCACCTTTAAATCTTTTTTTGTTTTAATCTGATAAACTAAAGAGATTTCGCTGGAATGCCTACCATGATCCTAGACACATAGGAGTTAAAAAATACTTGTAGATCTGTCATGACCATCTGATTTGACTCAACTAATGTCATCAAAGTTCCCTGGAGAATACCCTGAGTGAAGGTTTCACTTTGTATGCTGTCTTCTGCTGAACATCGTCGAGCATTGGTCAAGGACAAAATAGTGATGATTACCTTCACCCTCCTCTTTCAAGCTCCCCCCTCCCATTCTGCTTCTTTTTATACTTTCTTTTCAACCCTTTTTTCCATATCAGGTACCCCTCTTCTTCCCTTTCTCACCCTTAAAAACCTGCTCTGGGAATGATTCCTCTGCATTTCTCCCAAGGGAACTGGCATTTTCATAAAGATTAAGTATTTAAACTAAAAGGATTAAAGTTGAACTGTGAGGTTTGGGGAACAAGCTGATGGATGAGTAGAGATACTTTGAGGATCTTAGAGCCTTGCCTGGGTATCCTTGACACCATGAAGCATAAGCAGGGAGTAGATTCACTTAGGAGATGGCTGGCCCTAAGGAACAATCTGTGGTCTCAGGAAAGATCTGTCCTGGTCACTTCTACAAAGTTGGTGACCTGTTGAACCCTGAACATTGGATGAACAAAGAAAAGGAAAACTGCCTGAGTAAGCTTTAGTCAATTAAACAAACATTTATTAAGTAACTACTCCATGTAAGACACTGTAGTAAGTGTTGAAGATGCAAGTACAAAGTGAAAGAGCCTGAGTCAAAGAGAGAGCCTCCTACTGAAAGGACATGTGTGCAATAAGTAGTCCATCGAGCAAGACTGATTAATTTATTAAAGGCTTACCATGTACCAAGCACTGTGCTAAATTCTGAGATTACAAAGAAAGGTAAAAACTATCCCTGCTCTCAAGGAACTCAGTCTGATGGAGGAGACAATATGAAATTAACTATTTATGAACAAGCTATAGGCAGGACCAATTGGAAATATCAATAGACGGAAGACCCTATATTTAAGGGGCATCAGGAAAATGTTCCTGTATAAGCTGTGATTCTAGCAGGGAACTGAAGGAAGGTGGGGAAGCCAGCATATGCAAACAAGGAAAATCACATAAAGTCAAGAGAGAAGATATTAGTAATGGGGAGTAGAGGGGTATGAGATAAGGAAAGACCTATATAGGAAAGGGCACATGAGCTGCTCTCTGAAAGGAACTATGCATTGTGTGAGTCTGGGTAGAGGAGGAAATGAATTCCAGACACTGGGTACTACTTGGGCAAAAGCACAGAGGCAGAAAACTAAATGTCCTATGCAGGAAACACTAGAGGGCCAGTTTCATTAGAATGGTATTTTCATAGAATTTAACAGAATTAATTATAATTTCAATCATAGCATAACATATATTATACAGTAACTATGCAGCAGAATAGACAGAGCATGAAAGAGAATAATATACAATAAATCTAGAAAGGAAAAGTAAATGGGAGACAGATAGATTATGGAAGAGTAAAAAATATTTTAACAATAACAGTAATAAAAAAATCTCATATTTGCACATTTTAAGGCTTAGAAACTGTTTCCCTCACAATAATCTTGGAAAGTAGCTGGTGCAAGTATTATTATCTCCACTTTACAGATGGGTATACATAAGTTACTGATGCCCAGAGAGGTTAAATACCTTACACCATCCCATAAACCCAGGTCCATTACTCTTTGTGCTATCTTGGAGAGATTCAAGGCAACTGTTAGCACAGTGCCCAACTTGTTATCCAAAGAAGTCAGGTTAGACCTGAGATATGTCCTTTTAAAGGTCAAAATCAGCATATTCTGACGACTTTTGATTAACAGGACAAGTAAATCAGAGGTCCCATTTTCCTCCAATGGACTTCACTATGACAAGCAGCATGTCACTGATTAGGATGCTTCCCTACAAGCCCACGAAAACCCTTCTAATTAGATGTAGCATTCTGTTCAGAAGCTCGCTTGGCACGGCCCAGCCAAGAAGAGCGTTGGTAATTGGCCCAAATGTGTCAGGTACACAGCCCTCCGAGTCGAGAAGCTTCTCCACTTGCCCGTGTAGTTGTTACTGTGATTCCAGGATGAAACCCCAAGGGAGAGAGAGACAATCTGAGAGAGATTACCAAGAGAAAGAGTATATACCTTGTTCCGTGCCTTCATTCAACAGCCATCTATGAGGCTTGAAGTAAACTCTGCACAATAAATAATAGAGCTAATATAGGTAAAATCATGCTATTTTTCTAAATGACATCTATAGGGCGATGGAAAAACAGAAAGATAGAAAGAGCTAAGGCCCAAAACCAGATCCTGGCACTTCTGCCACCAAAAGGATTTACAGAGGTCATTGCTATCACCGTGGCAGCCAGAATGTCAGGTTTGCCTCTATTACCATCTCCAACAGCTTGGGCATTTCATAAATGCCAACTAGTAAAATTGAATGCCAACAAATCATAATTCGGAAGGAATCCCTACCTAACTAGAGATAATTTCAGAGCCAAGAGAAGAGATGAGATGGGTGGGAGCTCTAAAAGATGAGGGATTTATGAGCGGTTGGACTCAAGAAACAGAAAAGTAAGAGGAGGCAAAAAAAATCCTGGAAAAGGTTCTCCTGGGTATTCCCATTCTCCTGTATCTTACCCAGGAGCTCATATCTATCCCTAAGCTCTCCTATGGATTCCTAGAACAGTCTCTATTTCTGGATCTTTGTTATATTCCCAGGATCTTGTAAATTCCGAGGCTCTTCAATTTATCTCTAGGCTTTCACATGTTCCCAGAATTTCCTGTATATCTTTGTTAGGCAAAGCTATAATTAGGATTTGGGGTTTGTTTGTTTTAATCTTGGGTAAAAGAACTGAATAGTGTGTATGGGAAAGGATGTGGTAGCAGTCAGAGGACACCCTAACTGCAGGCATAAACTTGGCATGAGAAGGCACAGTCCAACTCTCAGTCTTGCAGGAATAAACATGGCACCCAGAAAAGGGGTGCCACACTGAAAGTTCCCTGGGAGTGCCAGACAACAATAGCTGGAATGCAACATAGGCCAGATGAAGGATTTAACTCCAGCTGCCATCACATCTTTATGTCTTTAGAGCATATAATTCACTCCAAAGACTTTAGGGATAAAGAAATTATCCAATATTAATTAAAGAAATTTACTTGGGATCCTTAACCTAATTTTAATAACTTAAAAATTGTTGTTGTTCAATAGTTTTGGGTCATATCCAATGCTTTCTGACCCTCTTTGGGGTTTTCTTGTCAAAGATACTGGAATGATTTGCCATTTCTTTCTCCATCTCATTTTACAGATGAGGAAACTAAGACTTTCTTAGGGTCACATAGCTAGTAAGTTTCTGAGGCTATATTTGAACTCAGGAAAATGAGTCCTCCTGACTTCAGGCCTGGAGCTCTATCCACTGAGCTACCTAGCAGCCCTACGAACAACACATGTGGAAGAATGGGAAGACAGAAAAACAAATGATAAAGACAGCTTGACTAATTAGGACAGTGTGGGTGTTTTATTTGTTTGACTATTAAAGATTCATCCCCCACATATCTTAAGTAAAACTGCTGTGTTCTACTGGCCCCGTGCCATAGAAGACAATAGATGAGAGTGTGGTTAGATCAACACAACCCCACTCCCACTACTGGCCAATTGCTCAACAGGGATGCTTTCCTCAAAGTGGATCTTAACGTTAAAAGGTCATCCTGTGACCTTGAAAAGTATCTCCAGTGAGATTTCTTAAGATACAAATGAGAGGAGTCTGATAAATCATCCCATCGAATATTATCTGTGTATGCATATAAACATACACATACATATAGACATATACATATATATAGAAACTGAGGCCCAGAGAGTTGTGGTGACTTGGTAGTTGGTGGCACAGCTTGGATTAAAATGCAGGCTTTGGGGCTGTCTTTCAATGAGTCAGTATGCCAATCCTTCCAGCATATCCAGGTCATGAATGCTCTTGTCAACAGTACTTGGCATTAACTAGATTGATTGCATAAGGAAAAGAAAGAAAAGAGAGGGAAAAAAAAGCCAGGCACATGATATATAATGATGACTTCCGTGAATTGGGGGGGAGGAGTATTTTCATCTTTTTTGAAGCCTTTCATAGGCAGTACAGCATGAAAGCACTTTTTAAAATCCAAGGAGTCTTTCAATCTTCTTTTTCAATATTATCGTCTGATGGCCCATTGCACAGAGGAGCTTTTCTAACAGCACATCCAGCTGTAGCAGCAGCAGCAGCAGTAGTCAAAGCATCTCGCATTTAAAGCTTTCTGTCTAAGAGCTTAAAGCATATTCCCAACTATGAAAGCACTTATATGGAGCACTTAGGGCTTCTGATGCCTATTTTGACAAAACCGGGTATTTTCTTGCATCATTATCTAAGCAATTAGCAAGTATTAAGCACCCCTACCTGCACTTATTATAGTCTCATTGGTATTGTTGTTCTAGCAGACAGGTCTCAGAGAGGAGTCTGGCCCAAACAATCCAAGCAGGTCTAAAGAGATTTGTCCTTTGGCCTCTCCCTTGCACTACCCAGAAGAAAAGCCCAAGAATAAATTCACATAAAGAGAGTGAGCTAGGATCATGTAGAAGATGGGACTTCCTAGAAAGGAGTCATGCGGACTGCAAGCCAGTAGCAGTGAACAGAGCATCAGATCCATAGCTGCAGAGAGAAGAGCTCCTGACCCAAGTTGGGAACTTGAAGAACGTACTAGAAAATGGATAGCAATGGCAAACAGGCAACCACAGCAGCCATGAGCCAGGATAAGGAGACCAGATGCTAGAACAAAAGGATCACAAGCTCCCAAGAAAAGGAAGATAGTCAGCATTGAACCCACCCCAGGATTCCATGTGGCTTGGATAGTTGGTGCCCTGTGTTTTTTGAAGACTATATGACTGAATCATTCCCTGGCCTCTTACTAGAAAGAGAGATATGAGGGTCCCCTTGTTAACCAGAGTAGAAAAGTTGTCTGTTTTGTTGTTCTTTCTCATAAACATTATTCAACTAGTACTCTGTCAATGCCTTGGCAGCTTGTTGTTTGCAGGACACCAGGGTCTTGGGAGACAGAAACCAGATTCTGATGTTGTCTGAGAGGTTTTTAAGTAGAGATGAAATGTACCATAGAATTATTATTGGGAAGCCTTCAAGTTATAGCTTGCTCCATGATAAGCCTAGAGCAGGGGTGGGGGACCACATGTGACCTCGAGGCCCATGGACTTCAGTAATGAATCACAGGTTATATTTTTGGAAACTCATTCAAGGTAACTTCTGAGACATAAGGAGCAGCCCAGGCCAGGATCTGGACCTATGTCCTCTGAGTTCAAATCCTGAATCTTTCCCTTGGTCCCAAATATATCACGTAGATTGAATTGACAAGACTTGGCAAGGGGCAAGGAAGAATGAAAAGTTGAGGACAGCTCTAAGGTTTGGAACCTAGGCAACTGTAGAAAAAACACAAAACTGGAGTAATACCAGGCAGTACTCCAGACTTTCCCTATCATGTCCCAGAACACTCTTCACTCCAATCTGGAATTCACACATTGGAAATACTCTCCACCCCTTGTGGCCTCTCTCTTTTAAGAGGATGACTCCTCCCAAAACCGCTAGTTAATAATGGTTTTTAGGGTACCTACATCTGTAAGGACCCTTCGTGTTAGGTGCCTTGGGGTCCACTAAGACCAGCTTAATGCATGAATTCTCAGAGAGATATGAAAGGGAGACAGGAGTCCATATGGGGCAATCATATAGTTCAAGTTTATTCAGAGAGAAGCGTGTTTATATATCTTTTCACCCTTTTGGTGTACATGCACACTTTGGAGTATATAGGATTGATCATGAACAGGGGAAACAAAAGAAACAATCAGCTTTCCAGGGAGGGCTGAGCCAGCCCATACACCTGTCATCCTAACAAGTGAGAGGCCATTCGGGGTCCTTGATGGACTGTAGGCAACTGTGACCTTCGAGACCTTATGACAAAGGTCTGTGCATTCAAACTAGTACAGCACCTTCTTTCCACAGGTCTTCAACCTGGATTACTGTTGTTAAGGTTACCTGGCGGTCACCAACCATTATAAGTTTTATACAGGGACATCGGTCCCCTCACAATATCTTTTTCTACCATTCCCCTATGCAAGATACCATCATCCTTCATTCTCTTTTCTACTTCCCTTTATATGTTGTCTTCCCCAATCAGAATGTATGCTTGCATACATTCTTTTTTTTTTTTTTTGCTTTTTGGAGGGGGGAAGGTAGGGCAATTGGGGTTGACTTGCCCAAGTTCCCAGGGCTAGTTTTGTGTTAAGTGTTTGAGGCCGGATTTGAACTCAGGTCCTCCTGACTCCAGGGCTGGTGCTCTATTCACTGCACCACCTAGCTGTCCCCCAGTAAGAATTATTTTTTTTTTGGTGCATACATTTTTTTTTTGCTTTTTGGAGGGCAATTGGGGTTGTGACTTGCCCAAGGTCCAAAGGTCACATGGCCAGTTTTTCATGTTAAGTGTCTGAGTCCAGATTTGAACTCAGGTCCTCCTAGTTCCAGGGCCAGTGCTCTATTCACTGTGCCACCTTGCCACCCTGCATACATTCTTTATGCTTGCATTTGCATTCCAGCACTTAGCACAATGCAATACATAGTACATAGTAAAATACTTACTAAATGCTTGTCTAAAAAATAAATCAGGAGGATTTGGGGTTTGACATTGTAGTAAGTTCTGGGGGAGGGGGCAAACAAAAGAAGCATAAAATATCATCACAAGGAATTTAGGGTTCACTTGGGCAACAAAACACAGTTGCCAATTGTGATCACCATTCTTGCAGAAAGCCTTCTTTGATAGCACCAGTTCCCTTCTCTAAATCTCAAATGAGATAAAAATTTTGAGTACTAAGTATCTGGCACACAGTAAGCATTTAATAAATATTTGCCTCCTTCCTTCTTTCTAGATGATGAATTATTTTGGCCCCACCAATTCATAAAAACTATCTGCAAGTGTGTAAAGTGTTTGAGATCTGCGTCAGTAGGGGAAATACCCATGCTGGCAATATCAAGAATCCTTGGAGGATGGAAGTGATTTTCAGTCATTCTCACTCCCACTACTCACAAATATATTTCACAAATCGTGAAAGAATTCTTTCCTCCCTCCTCTTGATTTATTCAAGTAAGTCCTACACATCATTCCAAGCCGAGCACAAGTCTCCACTTCCCTCATAAAGCCTTCCCCATTGGGAAATGGGAGAAGAGAGAGAGGCACTGCAGGGGGAATCAGGGATCCTGTAGAGTATTGTGAGCTTTATAATAATGATGCTGGATCTATGGCTTTGGACAAGGGAGTTCACCTTTCTGGGTCTTATTAGTCTCATCTCTCATAGGAAGAAGTCGGTTTCAATACTCTCAAAACATCAGAGCTGGTACAGGGGGAATCAACACTGGCTTTGGATTTAGAAGAACCTGGGTTTAAATCAATCCTGATTCTGGTACCTCCCTGGACTTCTGTGTCCTCATCTCTAAAAGGAGGGGATTAAACTAGATGGCCTCTAAGGTCCAAATCTAAATCTATGTCGTGTGACCTTAAAAATTATCTAGTCCAACATTTCATTTTAAAGATTAGCAAAGTAAAGCGCTAAATGGTTGAGTACTGAAATCCGGAGTCAGAGAACTAGACTTCAGTTCCTTGCTCTGTAAATAGCTGTCTGACCTTGACTAAGGCACATCAATTATCTGGGCCTCAGTTTACTTCTCTGTAAAATGAAATGGTTACACTATATACCTCTATGGTCCGTCCCAGCTGTAAAGTTATGATCCTAAGTGACTTGCCTACTGTCACATAGCTAGATCTTCTCTAACTCCAAATTCAGGGACCTTCCCACTACCTTTACATCTCTAAGATTATATGCTACTGTGGTTTTAAATCACCCAGTTCCCCTTTCTGATACGCCATGGCCTTGGGGTATTCTGGGAAAGGAGAATACACAGCTAGAAAAGCTAGGAAAAAGTCAAATTGTGCAAACACACACATGCACATGCACACACACACTCACACATACATACATGCACATGCACATACACACATACACACACATGCACACACATACATAAATTTATCATTTCTAATCCAATTTCTAGAAGTCAAGATTTCTTGACTGCTATTCTTGACTTTGCTTTTCAGTCCCCAACAGAGAATGTTTATCACTGACAACCCATCAGAAGGCTTAGAAGTTAACCTGGGGGGGGGGGGGCAGGTTTGAAGGGAAGACTGGCTTGTAAAAGGCCTCTTGCCTTTCCTGCCACACCCTACCTATTCCCTGACAAAACAGGTTGTTTTCATGGCATCAGGACTAGTTAGAGAATGAAAAATCCAGTTCTGCCAGTCATTTCATAGCCTATTAAAGAAAAGTTACTGCTTTTGCGGGGCTTTTTCAGACAGAATTCAGTCAATCCAGGTTGTGGGTAGATCCTTTAAAATGGACTTCTGATTTCAGTCTGTGGTCATTCACCTGCAGTTTCTTGGGCCTGAAAGCTAAATGGGGGAAAGTAGGAAAGATAAGCTCAACAACCATAATAATAGCAACAACTAACATTTATATAGTGCTTATTATGTGCCAGGAACTATTTTATTTTTTAAAAATCATCTTCAGTTCTCTTCAGGCAAGATTCTAGCTGTGTACTTTCTTTCTTAAAACAAATCTTATAATGAAAAAAGAACTCTCTATGTGTACTTCATTTGCAATGTTTTTCAAAACCTAAAGTCTGGGTACTGGTTTGGAAAGTGTTTTCTAACAATTACATTTTTATAACATTAAAGTTGCCTCATGAATGAATGTATCAGGAGGGGAAGAAAACCACCCCAATCTCATTAAGACCTACTGGGCCCAGGTTCCAATTTGTGATGTCATATTTCAGCTTTGATAGTCCCTGCTGTGGCTTGTGGCCTACCTCTCAGAAAGTTATGTTTATAATTAACACTAGTTTGTAGAATAGATGAAAACTCAGGGATGTTCAAGATGCTTTTGCACCAGAGAAATGAGCTAGGTATAATTGCTTCAATGTCAACCTAACCTTTGTCAGTGTTCCTATTTGGCTCATGAGCAATTAGTGGAATGTGTGTACAGCCTTCAACACAACATTTCCCCTGCTGCTTCTGGTTCCTCATCCATCACAGAAGAAGAGAATTTGTAGGGACAGCTGCGACTTAGATCAGATGATGTGGTTTGAATCTGAATTTCTGTTATTAGATTGTTTATGTGCAAAATGAACTGGAGGACGCAAGTGCCACTTGGTGTGAAGAGAGCGGTGGAGTGAGTCAGGAATCACTTCACTGGTCCTCATCAATTTCCTCCTCTAGAAAATGATATGGTTGGACCAGAAAATTTCAAAGGGTCTTTTTATCTGTTGCTCTAAAATATGGCATTGACCGTGTAATTTAACCCCTCTTCAATAGGTGTGTACAGGTATGTCTATCAAAATAATAAAGGAATTCTTTTTTACTTACTTGATCCAGGCCATTAACCTTGTCTTTCACTTTTTATTTTCATGCAGCTACATCACAGGGTTATACGCATTGTTTAGCCCCTGCTCAGTGCTGGACAAAGAAATCTGAAATGAATTATTCCTTTTACGCTATTATCACCACTGGCATCGTAAATACTTATTTTTTAGAAGGAGAACTGGAAGGGAGTTGGACAGCACCCCAACTGTGGTTGACACCTGTCTTTAATCCAACTGTGGCAATCATTGGCCATAAGGCCTTGGGGACTCAACCATTCCTACACCTTGAAAGAGGAGAAACAGAACTGAGGGCCTTCCCTCCTTCTTGTCCCTCCCTAAGACAGGGGTTAGGCTAACACCTGTGATATCACTCTTGTTTTTGGGATTGAATTTTTTAATTCAAAGCTTGGAAATTTTTTTATACCCCAAATATCATTTTATACCCTAACAGAGGAGCAAAGTGGGTAGAGAGTGGAAAACTTCCAAGTCATTTTAACTTGGCTTTGCCTGCAGATTCAATTAGAAACATATATACCTGCTGTGGGGAACCGTAACACAGCACGTCTAGTTTTAGGGGCTAATTTCATTACCCGCTTCTACTGGCATTCAATGGCCATGTATTAAAAAACATCCATGGATTCAGTAAGCATTTATTGGCATCCATAACATGCACAGCACTACTCCAGGTTTAGACATGCTATAGAAGTACACATTACAGTCAGTCTCCTCAAATGTTGGATCAATCATGAAATGATTATAATTAATAAAATGATTATTCATTAGCTACATCAATTACCTTTACAAACTTTTTAATTATGAGTGATCATGTCAGACAGAAAAACAGTAAAAAGGGGTGGTATGCACATAAATAGTATCATCATGTATTCAAAGATAATAAAATAGATTCATTTTATATAGCCCTTTAAGGTTCATAAAGTGTTTTACATATATTACCTCATTTGAATAAAGAAATGTACACTTGTACACTTTTGTGGTTAATGTTGACACCGTCAGCCTTAGTGTTGGAGGTCTAACTGGAGAAAGAAATGGGAGCTCAGGAAACTAGTGATACTACTTTAATTCAACTCAATAAGCATTTATTGAAATATATAAATATATAATATATTTTATTATTTGTTATTATATATTATTATATATAATATATATTTTATTGAAATATATAAAATATATTTTAAAAGTGCCAGACCCTGTGCTAGGCACTGAGGGTACAAAGATAAAAATAAAATAGTCCCTTCCCTCAAGGAGTTTATATTCTACTAGATTACAAATAGACCCCTTGGGATTTATTAAGTCCTAAGGCCATATTTTGTTTTCCCCTCACTTCAAGTTGTTATTCAGGAAGCTAGCATGCCAATATTTACAGGCCAATTTGAGGTTTCATTTTCTTTAATGATCTCCAAAAACAAAACAACTCAAAATGTAAATTAGTAGCAGGATGCCTGATTAAACTGGACTGGTGACAGCACTTTAGGCTCTTTTGGCTCTGGGCTGTGAGCTCTGCAGGCTCAGATACATTTTCCTGCCTGGAGGCTTGGGAGAGCTGACCAGCACTGCTGGACTGGAGCTTCTCATTCTAGCACATCTATGTTTCTGTTGCTAGGCCACTCCTCAGGTCTGGAAAAGACGAGGGTTGTGAAATACAGGACAATCCTAAATTCCAGATTGTGTGCTTCATGAAGAAGGATGTTTGTAGGAAACATGCTCACAAAGAACCGAGACAATTAACTATTTGTGCTTCTTACCTGTGGAGGATGCGACTACAAGGGTCAGGTTTTCTTCTTATCTTTCTCTATTTTAGTGTTCCTACCCAAAAATGATTTCAAGTAGCAGAAGCATCTTACAAAAGTCTTTAACTGTGCTTGCTTCCAAGAGAACAAAGCATCATCCTATTCATTAGTGATGGCCTGGCATTCAGCTAGAATCAGTGCAAATATTAATTACTTTTGCAACTGGAAAGAATGTTGAGTCTGAAGTTGGGGGGCATGTCAAGGTTCAGTTTCATAAATATCCTTAAAATACACATGGAGGCATAGGCATAAAGAATCCTGCCACTGCTATTCAGTATTTCTTTCGGGAAATGTTCAGAGAGGCAGCATGGTGTGGTGATGAGAGTATTAACAATGTCAAGGAAGAGGAGAGGAAGAATCTTGGGTGTTCATATTTCAGTTCTGTCCCTAATTAGGAAGGCAACATAGTATAGAGGAAAGAATGCTAGATTTGGTGTGACACAGGTCCTGGGTTCAAATAAGGGATCTGCCATTTATTACCTATAAGACCTCAAACACTTTCTTAGGTTTCATCTTCTTTATCTTTAAAATTAGCTGGTTGGACTCAGATGATCTCTGAATTCCTTTTTAGCTATAATATTCTATGAAACAAGAACCCATATAGTTCCTTAAAATCTTCAAGGTGTTTTATACCCTGGATGTTTCCAACAGGACATAGATGAAATAGGAACATCACAGTAATTTCCCCAGATTGTGTGGACTTCTCTCCACATTTAATGTAATTAACTGTGGCAGGTCTTAGTGGCTTTTCTAGTCATAAGACGTAGGTTAGACACTCAGCTGAAGGGCCACATGCAGTCCACAAAACCCCTGAGTACAGTCTGAACCAGATTAAAATGTAATTGGAAAACATTTAATAAAATGATTAAAATACAATGAAGCATAGATCATATTAATATGGTGTTTTTCTAAGTCAATATGTGACCAACAGGGATGCTTAGAAATCTCTCCCAGGTCTTTCTTGATATAGTATTCATAGTCCTCTATACTCAGTAAATGTGTAACATATGTTGATTGACAAGAGTCTAAAATGAAACAATCAGAAATCCTCAACAACCTGTTGGATGATGAATAGTCCTAAGTTCTTTTATTGCTTTTTTTCCAAGTGTCTTCTCCAGGTGCAGTTCACTCTATAAAAAGGTTATGACGTCAACCTATTTTTTTGTTAGAAGGCTCTTCCTTCATAGCAGTGATGGCTGCTTCTTCAGAACACACTCATTATGGGGAACAGATGGGGAAAGCACTAACTGTGATATTTTGGCATATGGCTCAGGGAATAAATAGGAGTAATTGTTCTAAATATTAGTACAACTTCTTTCAAATTTCCAAGACAGTGACACACAGGAATGTGAATATTTTCAAAGAAGTAAAGTATACTTATGATCATTCAAAGATCACTTTCACCAAAATCAAATTCTGAAATAATTCCTGGCACTGGGAAAACTCTATTAGGGGAGCAATGCAAATGTTCAAAGGATAGATCTCAACAAGACCTGGTAATAGAGAAGAAAACAATAGTAAATTGGGAAGAACACTAGATTTGGAAGTGGGGGACTTGTGTCCAAATCCTGATTTTGCCACTTATTATCTATATAATCTGTGTCAAATTATTTAACTGCTCTGGGTCACCGTTCCCTTACTTGTGAGATGAGGGGGTTATATACCATATGACTTTTGTTTCCTGCCTAGAATGTCCCACCTTCACATCTCCCCTAGTGAATTCTAACCTATCCTTTAAAGGCCAACTCAAGTGCCACTGACATCAGGAAGTCTTCTCTGTTCTCCTGGTTGGTCATTACGTTCCCACTCAGACCTCATGTAGGGTTTTATTAAATGATTTTAGAGCATGTGACATATAAAACAATTGCCATTGCTATACTCATGGTTCAGCAATGCTTTGGTAAATGTCTAATTTTAAAAATTTTAATTTAAAAAAGTACTCAGGATATATTTTTAAGGTGTTTTTTTTTTGCACTGAATATGGCAACTTTATTGACGTACACAATACAGTACTCTAGGCTTCTTCCCCCTACTACAGGGGTGCTTTGGAACAAGGATGGGAATGGGACATGGGATCCCTAGTATAGGAACACAGATTAGGAATGTGGGCTCCCCATTGATGGATCTCCTCTTTTTGGCTGGGGATGAAGATGACTTTCCACTTTACTCCTTGGAGGCCATGTAGACCATGAGGTCTACTACACTGTTCCTATAACCATATATAACCATTGTTATACCAGGAAATGAGCTTGACAAAATGGTCATTGAGGGCAATATCAGTGCCAGCATCAAAGGTAGAAGAGTGAATGGTGTCATTGATGTCACAGGATACAACCTGGTCCTCTATGTAGCCCAAGATGCCCTTCAAGGGTCCCTCTGATGCTTGCTTCACCACTTTCTTGATATCATCATATTTGGAAGGTTTCTCCAGGCAGCAGGTCAGATCCACAACAGATATATTGGGAGTAGGAAAACAGAGGGCCATGCCTGTGAGCTTCCCATTCAGCTCAGGTATAACCTTGCCTACAGCCTTAGCAGCGCCAGTGGAAGCAGGGATGATGTTTTGAGCATCACCACGCCCATCACGCCACAGCTTACCAGAGGGGCCATCTACTCTCTTCTGGGTAGCAGTAATGGTATGGACTATAGTCATGAGTCCTTCCACAATACCAAAGTTGTCATGAATGACCTTGGCCAAGGAGGCCAAGCAGGTGGTGGTGCAGGAAGTATTACTGACAATCTTAAGGGAATTATCATATTTCTCATGGTTCACTCCCATCACGGACATTGGGGCATAAGCAGAAGGGGCAGAGATGATGACCCTCTTGGCTCCACCCTTCAATGAGCCCCAGCCTTTTCCATGGTGGTAAAGACTCCAGTGGACTCTACAACATACTTGGCTCCAGCATCTCCCCATTTCATATTGGTGGGATCCCCTTCCTGGAAGGTGGTAATGGCTTTTCCATTGATCACCAGCTTCCCATTCTCAGCCTTGACAGTGCCCTTGAATTTGCCATGAGTGGAATCATATTGAAACATATAAACCATGTAATTGAGGTCAATGAAGGGGTCATTGTGGCTACAATGTCTACTCCATCTGAAGTGAATGCAGCCTTGGTCACCAGGCGCCCAATACAGCCAAATCCATTGACTCCGACCTTCACCATCTTGTTTCAGGGATGCGACTTAAGCAGCAGAACCTGGCACCGAGCTGGGGAGAAAAGCTGAATCTGCATAATTAACATTTTTCCATTGCTTTGCTAAGTATACACAATCCACAAAACAATAAGTCAAATTCTGATTTGTAGTATTTGCTAATTTCCAAGGTTCAAACATTCTTCTGAAATAATCCCATTGGAGTTGATTCTCTTACACTCTTGACATGGACCCCAGATGTATTATCATATTTTCCCACTAGGGATGTGATTTGGAGGAGCTACTGCAGCATATGCCATATCTGCACAAGCCACTAGGTTGTCCCCAAAATTTGGTTTCCCATCAGTTCACAGTGATTCAAGCAGCTCTAGGTGCACCACTTCTTTTCCAGCCTCTAGGACCAAAACGGAAAGAGTTTTTTGTTTGGAGTTAGAGGATCTGGGTTCAACTCCTCACTTAGTCACCATCCTGTGAAATTTAGAAAGCCAGTTCTCTGGGTCTCAGCTTCTTCACCTGTAAAATGAGGTTACACCATGTGACATCTGGATACCTTTCTAGGGACTTCATGAACTTACAAAAGTTTATAAGAAAATAAAAATTTATAAGCAAGGTATAAATGATGTACTTCATTGTAACTGGCTCACTGCTACTAGATACATTATACTGCCTACTCCCCTCACCTCCCAAAGAGAAAAAAGAATGTGAAGTCCTTGAGGTCATGGAAGCTACAATGCAACGCATGTGTGGGGACTGAGATTTTGCCCATTTGGGATCTAGGGCATGGAAGGGAGTAACACGATAAAACATGTCTGTCCATGGCACTCGCCATCCAGTAAAGTCCAGTGGCTCCTTATGGCCTCTACTTTGCAGCATAAACTCATGTTTTTAGCTTTCAGTTTAGCCTTATTCATTTTTCCAACTTTATTATCTATTACTTATTGTGTTTCCCACTTTCTTAAGGTTCAGCCAGAGTGGCCTTCTTGCTGCTGCTCACAGAGGAGAATCTCCCATCTCTATGCATTTCCACCAGTCAGTCATCCCAGCCTGGAACTTATTCCCTCTCTCTTATAAAATACATTATTTCCTTTAAGATTCAGCTCAAGTACTGGCTTGGAAGGAACTATTTCCTGACCTTGCTGTTGAGACATATCACCTCATAGCAAGGGTTCCTAATTATTTTTGGGTCATAAAGTCCTCTGGAATTCTGGAAAAGCCTGTGTGCTCTGCAGAATGTTTTAAATGCATAAAATAAAATACATAGGATTACAAAGGAAACCAATTATATTTATATACAATTCTATATATGTGCATATATGTATACATACATACATATGCATGTATGTATCCATATTTTTCAAATGAGTTCTCGGACCCCTAGGTTAAGGATCCTTGATATAACCCAACCTCTTCCTTTTACATATAAAGAAGATAAGTTATACAGGGTTAGATAAAGTTGTACAGGTTCAGATATATACTATCTGAGCCAGAATTCAAACCCAGATCTTCTGGCTCTAAATTCAGTACTTTTTAATTTTTTTAAGAAAACATTCTGCCTCTCATCACATTCATCACTATTGACTAGAATAATGATGTTTCATTTTTTCTCAACTTTCCCAAACAGGAGCAATAAATGGAGTTTGTTGTTATTGTTTTTATTAATTTCCTGTTCTGGTTAATCGAAGTACTCTATCTTCTATACAAGAATTAGCAACTTTCATTTAAAAGTTACTAGAAATATACTAGAATATTAAAATGCTAGAAATATTAAATTATTAATACTACACATTTTAAAATACTAAAAATATTCCAGAATAAAGTAACATATACTTAACTACAAAGTTATATGACAGAAATTTAGTTTTTATTTAAGGATTCAAAAGGCATTTAAGAATCTTGCAATGCCTATATTATAAATATCAATAATAGTATATCTGAAAGCTTATTATAATCAAGGTAAGTGGGAGGGAAGCTGAAGAGAGTTTTGTTTCTAGTTAATAGGAAAGTTTCCAGTTGTTAAAATTCCAACAGCTTAATTTTATAAATTCTACCACATGAGGAGTCTAATGGCCTCTTCATGATACACCAAACTCTCTGTTTCATGTATCTTCATTCTGTAAATGTGGTCCTGGGTTCTCAAACCTCTGCCAGGTCTTCCTTTACATGTATGTATTAGCATTGTAGCTAAGGAAACCATCAAGGCCGTGGAAAAAGAGGTATTTTTAATGGTCTTAAATAATTTTCTGGTCACTGACTGGTTAAAAGACTTACTCAATATTAAATAGTTATTATATGTCAAACAGGACTTGAACCCAGGTCATCCTGACTCCAAGCTCGGCTTTCTATTTACCGCTACACTACATTTCTGAGCATGAGGTGAGACCTTTGATTTGTATAGCCTCTAAATGCTAAACTTACTCTCTTTAGTAAGAGCTTAATATAAGCTTCTAGAGGGTAGAGACTACCTAATTTTTGTCTTTGTATATCCAGCTAGTGTCTGGCACATAGTTAAATGTTAATAAATTCTTGTTGACTGATTGCAGGTTGATCATGCCAAGAGCTACAGTTTTGGGGTGTGGTAGCCATTCTTAACAAGGATACTTAGGGAAAAAGAAGAGCAGTTAGTTACTCTAGTCATTGGATCTAAAATTGCCTACCAACTACCCTGATGCTTTTGGACAAAAACAATTTATTAGTGGAGAAAAAAGATCCCTTTAAACCTCGACTAAAATCTCACCTTCTTCTTCTTGTTTTTAGTCATTCAGTCATGCCCTATTCTTTGTGACCCCATGGACCATAGCAACCTAGGTTCTTCTATCCTCTACTATCTCCCAAAGTCTAAGATCATGTTTGTTGCTTCTATGACACTGATACTAGACTCCATCTTGTTCTCTGCCTCCCCCTTCTTTTGCCTTCAATCTTTCCCAACATCAGGGTCTTTTCCAATGAGTACTGTCTTCTCATCACATCGCCAAAGTATTTAAGTTTCAGCAGCAGTATTGGTCCATCCATTAAATTGTCTGAATTAATTTCTTGAAGTGTTGATTGATTTGATCTCTGCAATACAAGGGGCTCTCAAAAGTCCCACCTTCTACAGGAAGCTTTTCTCCAAAGCCCTTAATTTGAGTACCTTCCTTCTGTCAATTACTTCCTATATAGCCTATATATAGCTTGTTTGTATATATTTGTTTGCTTATTGTCTTCCCCATTAGACTGTAAGGTCTTTGAAGACAGAGACTGTCTTTTTGTATCCCCAGCACTTAGCAATGTGTCTCACATACAGTAGGCACTTAATAAATGTTGTTTGATTGATTGATTGAAGTAAGCTTTTAGTGCCTGGTAAAAGATCGTTACATACATATGATATTCCAGGGGGATTCCTATCATCTTGTCATTTTTGTGTGTTCCTCTGGTGAGTGAATCCGCTAGGAAAATGACAAGGGAAGCAATTGTGCACTCCTCCCCTCTCTAGACATCTCATATGTGGCGACCAAGCTCAGTGCCCAATCTAGAGAGTGGAGACAGAGTGGTCAATTCACTGACAGGCAAATACCTGATGTAGTAGTAATTTCTATACAGCCCAAATAGTTTATTTATACACGGTGATTGATGTGAGATTTGATTTAATTCTTCTAGGGTTGTTTTAGAATCCCACACGGTGCATTCTATGTCTGCAAATGCCCTTAGGCAAAAATGTTCAAGCCTATTTCTACACTCCCATAAATTTTACAGTATCTTATAGCCTGTCACCTATTTCCTCCTTTTAAATTATCCGGTACTATTTTCACTTGTGGTTTCTCTGTTTTCATGGGCATGAGGATTGGAGAAGGGAGGGTTCATTAGATTTTGAGGTTCAGCTGGTCTAGTGGAGCTGGTCTGTGGCCAAAAACTGTCAGGTGGAAGAGGAATTAGCCTTATTCTGCTTGACCCCAGAAGACAGAACCAGTAGTGATAGGTGGAAGTTGTGGAGTAGCAAATTGAGACTTTATGTCAGGAAGAACTTCATAACAATTAGAGACATTCAAAAGTGGAATGGGCTGCCTTAGGAGGTAATGGGTTCTGCCTGATTAGAAATCTTCAAGCCAGAAACTGGATGAACACTTACCAAGTACATTATAGCAGGAGTTCTAGCAGTTATAGGTTTCACTAGACGGAAGCCAAGGTCATTTCCAACTTTTAGATACTGTGATTTTTTTCCCCATCAATGAGAGTTTTAAAAAGAATATACAAAGAGGAAAAACCAGTTGAGGAAATGACTAGAAAATAGCTATGCCTCATCAACTTAAAATTATCAAGATCCCTATTTTTTCTTTCTTTGGGGTAATTTTGGATTGACTCTAGATTATTAAGGAAGGCAGAGGAAAATTGAAGAGACCCTTAAGTCTGGAAAAATGACCCTGTTCTTATTTTTCCTTACCCATTGTGATGGCATACCATCCCAATTTCAAGCCTATGGACCTGTGAATCCACAGAACTCTGTTCTGCCCTATCTGAGCCATGCTTTCTCATATACCCAGCGACTTCCTCCCCCCACAGGGAACTCAATACCTAGATATGCAGCTCTGACTTCTAAAGGTTGAACTAACCTCCTTCTCCACTCTCAGCAAGGTTTGCTGCAAGGCCTGTTTCGTTACCTACTCATTATCTGTGGAGATGCTTCATATCGCTCACCGATACGTTCTCTTTCTTTTGGCGATGCCCATCTCCTACTCATCCCTTTGCAATACATCCTCTGATGTTCCAAGAACAAGCAGAGAAGATGAAGGTTGTGTTTGTCCCTCATCCTCAAAGAGGACCATGACATCAGGGAGTGATGGCATGACTTGCAATTGACTTGGATTTGAGAGAGGGAGGGCTGTGCAAGGTCATCAGCCTCCCTTTCTCCTCCAGAGTCCAGGGACCTGATATTCCTTGGGATGACTGGGGATGGCCCAGGATGCAATGGGAGACCCTGGGTCTTTTTAGGGTAAGGTTTTTTCAGGAAGCTTAAAGATTCTCATTGAATAGCTAATAATAATAACAGCTAGAATTTATGTAGTACTTTCATTCTTGACAAATGTTTTACATGTGTTACTTCACTTGATTGTCACAAAAACCCTGTGAGGTAGGAGCTAGTATTATCCTGATTTTGTGGATGAAGACATTTAATCCAAGAAATGTTAATGGACTTGCTAAGTGTCACATGGTTCTAAGTATCTGAGGTAGGATTCCAACTCAAGTCATTCTGACCACAAGTCCAACCATCTATCAACTGCACTTATCACCTACCTGTTCACCCTGGGAATCATGTGGGCCCCATGTTCTGCCCTTTACTCTCTCCCAGTGGCATTCCTCTGTGTTATCCTGCAATGTATAATATTGATTTAGTAATGAGAGGTTGATTGTCTCCCCTGAAATATTAATTTGCTTCTTCTACTTTCTCTCCTCCTGATTTTCCTATGATGCCTTTTATTCTTTAGACTGGTTATTCAATTGGTGGGCTCTTTGCCTTATCACTGTCCCTCAGAAATGAGGTTTTGTTTTGTTTTTTAAGAAAACTAAACAAGAAACAACAATTCTACTATACCCCGTGGTAATATTCTTGTCTGATCCTACTCATAAGAAAATATCCATTTCATATCTTAGTCTTTCCCTATTGAAAGTATTTCATTTTCTACTGTTTGATCAATTTGAAAGCTCAATACTCAGTTCAACTCTAATTTCTTTGGAAAGAAGTATTCCAATTTTTATTTTTAGTGAATGTCCAATTTTTTTATTATTGTTTAGTGTCAGATTTGGAGAGTATTTAGAGCCAGTTTATCTCCTCTGTTCTTTGAAATATAATGTTCTAATTTTTCTTTTGATTTCTTAAAATTATGGAGTAATCTTGTGCTATTCTGATTCATTGTATTTGAAAGGTATTTGCCTTGATCTCTGCAGAATTTGAAATTTGATGTTGTAGATCTAAAACTCAACTGTGATGTTTCTCAGTTATTTAAGCTTGAGGTTTTCTTCAGTTTGGTGTTGTGTGTGGTTCTCTTGGTCTGACAGCTAACAGCTAGCATTTATATAGAACATATTAGGTTTGTAAAGAATTTCACAAAATTATTTCATTTTATCCTCACAACATCCCTGGGAGATAAGTATTATTAACCCCATTTTACAAGAGAGGTAATGGAGGCAGAGGTTGGGTGACTTGCTCAGAATCACACAGCTAGTGTTGGAGACCAGATTTGAATTATGGTCTTTGTCATCTAGCACTATTTCTGGACCATTTTTCTGTATTATTCCTTTGTTTGTTTGTTTGTTTTCTTTTTTGGAGGACAGGGCAATTGGGGTTAAGTTACTTGCCAAAGGTTACTTGGTTAGTAAGTGTTAAGTGTCTGAAGTCATATTTGAACTCAGGTCCTCCTCACTTCAGGGCCGGTGCTCTATTCACTGCACCACCTAGCTGCCCCTGTATTAGTTCTTGAAGGACTGTGATGAGAGCTTCTTTTGCATGATTTTTTCCCCTTTAAAGACCAACCTCATATCTTTAAATTTGGTGTTCCTATTTTTGTAATGCCTTTGTGTGTTTTTCCATTCTTGCTTAAAATTTTTTTCATTATTTTTTCTTCCCTTTTGCCTGCATAGTATGTTCTGGGCGCAGCCTTCCAGATCAAGGCTACTACAACTCCCTCTCTACATTCAATGGATATCCTTGGGGGGAAAGGGGTAGAAGTATTGTTACTTAATGCTATCAGCTAGAGCCCCCATTCAAACATGTTGCCCTCACATAAATGTTTAACAACTAGCTCTCTCCAAACAAATATAAGCAGGACACTGAGGTCCTGGTCAGTTCCAGTTGAGTAACGTTCTCTCCCTTCCTCTTTCCTTGCTTTCTTCCCTCTTCTCTCCCACCTCTCCCTCTCTATACATAATCATGATCTTACCTGTAAGGACTCTGCGCAAAGGAGATATCTTGGGGTTTATGAGCTAGATTTCCTTTTTTTCTCTTCCATACTTATTTATCCTATCATTAAAAAAAACTGGGACAGTTTCATTTATGATTTCTTAAAATACAGCATTAGAAAAATAGGCTTTGATAAAACTCATTGGGATTCAAATGAAGCTACTTGGCCAGGCCCAAAACCCAAATCACTCTGGCTCTCACTGATTAGCCAACAATAAGTCCTAGCCCAAGCCCCACTTGATGGTTGTTTGGGTTTTGATGGCTCAGAGTGGGTGTAAATTGCAGCTGTTTCTATCTTGACCAGAAACTCTGAGTCTTACCTAGCCAGATTGATTTTTTTTTTTTGACTGTGTAAAAGAAGCCATTTTTGGCCTCATTTCTTAACTAGCCTTAATCAATGAATGGGTGTTGCCTCAGACAAACTGAGAGCTGGGAAAGACCTCAACTTAAAAAGGTCATCTCCCACTACATCCTGGGTCATCTCCAATCATCCTGATCGATGTCTTGCTAGACCCCAATGGCTCTGGAGGAGAGAGTAAGTCTGGTGACTTGGCACAGCTCTGCCACACTTAAATCCGATTCACTTGCAAGTCACCTTTTTAATGCCATTGGTCCTCTTTGAATTGAGAATGAAAACAAACAATAAGTTGGTTCCAACACACCCATTGTTAATTTCCAGTGACTGGTAACCTAATTCCATTTAACCATAATTAATTTTTACAAAGGAAAATTTACTTCAAAGGCAAAGGAGTACAAATATTCCCACACAAATGTTTTTTGGAGGGGGTGCTCATTCTGGCCTACACCACCTTGGTCCCTACAGACAATAGGTTCAGGCTTAATGAAGTTCCCTACTGGTCTAAACATAAGTATGAGTCCATATCTCAGCTACCTCTAGGTTGGGTCTTGAAGGTTGTTCCTAGATCCTTAGGACCTCAGAGCTGAGCCAGCTGGCTGTGAACCCCAGGACAGACTCCACTCCTAGACTTCCTGGTGGCTTGCTTACCTTTTGAAACTCACAGGTAAAAGTCTCCATTCTCTTCCACCAATAACAAGAGAAAAAAAAAAGCTGAGATCAAGAACTAAGGCCCATATTCTTGTGTCACACACCTCAGCCTCCTTTGGGGAAGGCCTAAGGCTTCTCCCATTACAATATTCCCGCTCTTCTCTCATTAGAATGATGCCAGGTAGAAAAAAGTCAGATAAAGAGAAGGAAGACTTTTTGGAGATCTTTCTGAATTCACCCCCCCCTCCCCCACTACTGCTATTATTCAGCAAAGAAACTCCTCTTCACCAGGTATTAGCAAAACAAAACCGACCATAACACGTCTACACATGCTCTAAAATTCATGTGGGTCTTACAATAACTCAGCACTCTATGCAGACTCCTAAGGATTAGCCTTATTAGCCAGTACCCTGTTACTTCTGCATTTTTGTGCTCTAATATAATTTTTTTCCTAGAATTTATAAACCTAACTTCAAGTTAGACTTACTGATTTCTTCTTTAAGAACTCTAATTTTAATCTTTATTTCTTTGATATTTTCATTTAAATCTCTAATTGATTTTCTGGGCCACTTGAAGGTTCTTAAACTTGCTTCATTGTTGTTTCTGGGGTCCTTGAAAAATGTTTCCCTTTCTTCACTTTCTTCAGAAAAATTTGATTCAATTTCCTTTTTTTATGAAGTACTTGTCTACTAAGATATATCTTTTCTGTGAATACTTGTTCATTCCTCTTCCCTAGAGTTTGTCAGTTTAAGTCTTATTTATTCAGGGAATTCCATGTTCAAATCTTACCTTTGACATAGTCTATTGGTGTGACCCTGGACAAACCACTTAACCATCAATACCCCCATACAACTCTAACACTATGAATTACAGGGAAGACTCTGACATGTATGGTTAGAGGGAGTTTATACCTTAGAAGTTTCCTATAGCATGAATTCACAGATCAAGCTCCTCTTCTCTCCTGCCAAAAATCAATCCCTGCTGATTTTTCTAGATTGCTCTTACTAAAAATGTGCTTACCATCCATTCTTCTCCTTCAGATGATCTAATGATATTGTGCTTCTCCCCCCGTTATCACTCTCCATCCTCCATGGTCTTAAAGTTCAAGATTTGGATGATGCTCAAGTTTCCTTAGAGGATAAGGGTGGCCAGTTGGGACATGCTACATGAAGAGTTCAAATCTTAATAAGCTACTCTTATCGGGCCCATTCTCCTCATTCACAAATTGCACATCTCTAGCCTCTCCCATCCCTTCTGCAGCCGACTTTCTTTAATCTCTATGTTGGTCCCCAGCAACTGGTCTTGAAATGTCTCAACTTGTTGTGATCCTAGGGTTTCTAGCTGAGTCTTACCTCTCCCAGGTCTTCAGTGAGCATCTGGTCCGTCCCATCTGTTCACATAAAGGAGAAGGCAAGCCATTGGAAACGGAGATAGGCATTTATTGTTTTATTGGCTTTATTTATTTATTAAGCTTTATTGGCAAGGCAGGCATGTTGTTACATCTCTGCCTACATATCTCCTCCAGCCCCCTAATGCTTCAGCCCTTAAATCCCCAAAAGTGTACTTGCAGAGCTCATGTACAGCTCGTGAGGGAAGGTAGGGGGCCAATAAGAGAACAGGGAAACTGTGTCCAGAAGAGCTTTCATACTCCTGCTCACTTACCCTTTGACCCCGAGATAAACATCAGGGTAACAGGGTATTTGCGTGACAGCACAGAATCTGGGCCTCAGCACTTCCTAGAGGTCAGGGCTCCCTGACCTCAGATAAGATAAACACATACCATGGAGTGCCCTGTTACCAGACCTGAACTCAGAGAAGCTGCCTGAGACTTCTGGGGGGCTGCAGACCCCAACAATGAAAGGTTCGAGGGAAGGCTACAACTGAGGGGACTACTCCAGCAACCTTTGGATTTAGGTATCTTTTCCATTGTTCTTTTACTCCAACTCCTGGCTTTCTCATGAACCATATTAATTCTTCTAATCAATGTTACATTTTAGATTGTCATCCTTCCTTTCTGTTTTATCCCCAAGACTCCACACATATGAGCCTCCTTTCCTTATTGTTTTTCTGTGATGTGTGGATTCATAGACCTCAACTCAACATGGTAATGGAATTCCCTAGGGAAAATACAAATGTGTTCATCCCAAAAGTTGGGTGCCCAAATTGCAGTTGCCAAAGGGATTTTAGAATCTCTAAGGTCAGGACAAGGGGAAGAGAGGAGGAAGAATAGTCAGTGACGTGGACTTCTACCCATCCTAGGACCAGGGGACTCCTACCAACCCAATAATAAAGGCATTAACTCTAAAAGTAAGTTGTCTAAAATTGTAGTACCCATGAAGATCAAAGGAGCACCATGGCTGGAGCAAGGATTATAACGGGAGAGAAGGTAGACCAGGCCGCTCAAAAACATGGTCTGGTGAATTGGTCTTCAGTTCTTTTACTTCATAAGAACTATCCTATGGAAGATTACTTCACCTATTTTCATCTTCTCATCGGGAAGGTTTATGAATTTTGTAGCTTTGTAATTGTGTTACTTGGTACACTGGGGAAAGAGCTGTGCCTAGAAAAACCTGTACTCTGTCTTCTTCCCAGGATTCCCATGTTTATCTAACTGAACTATGGGAGCTAGATAATTCTCTACTTGAGATCTTTCTATTCTTCTGCCTCCTTCCTGAACCTGAGAATGTCCAGTACAGGTGGTATATAAATTAGTCATGGGTCATTCTACTCAGGGTCCTAGACAATTTGTATTCATCTCTCCAAAAGATCTTCTTCTGTCTCTGTTTGTTCACTGGCGACCTTGCTAAGTACTATGGTGAGTTAATGGGAAAGCATGAACAATGAACTCCTCAGGGGAAGGGGTCTTTTGCTCCTGGATTGTCTGACTCGTGGTTTCCTTTCCTAGGCATCTGTGAAAAATCCTCCTTTCTGGCTGAGAAAGAGGCCTGCCTGAGTTCCCTGGGAGTCATAGCTCACTGTTGTTTTTGACCTGGTGAATATAAACTGAGGCCACAACTCTGACACTCTTCGCCAAACCCCCTTACTAGTATAGCTTTTAAATCATTATGGGTTTCCAGATGAATTTATTCTCTACTTCCATCCTACTTCATAAGCCCATTTCAATGATGTTGTCTGATTGACTGACATCTACTGCCTAGAAATTCAAATGTCAACCTTCCCTCTGGGAAATTGTTTAAGGCATGTATCTAAACACTTTACCACACACACACACATACACACACACACACACACACACTCATATATACCTTTTTGGAACCTCTGAAGGGTATAAGATTTTTAGCCTAAGCTATTTCCAATTCACGTACAAATCTACTAGACAGTTGCCTAATTTTTTCTACTTGTCTAAGGCCTGAGGGTTCAATCAATAGTCTCACTGTTTTTGTTCTGTTGTTTTATAATTGTTCTTGTAAAACAAGTGAAGAAAAGCAATATACCTTTCTTACCCAAATGGTCAATCAAAAGTCACATATTAATCATTGACTCTGTGCCCTGTAGTGTGCCAAGTGTGAGACATAAAAGTATAAAGAATAAGATAATCTCAGTTTCCAATGAGTTAGCATTTTACTTCTTAGATACATGATTTCTTCCACATAGAATTTTTTTTTGCTTTTTTGGAGGGGCAATTGGGGCTAAGTAACTTGCTCAAGGTCACACAGCTAGTAAGTGTTAAGTGTCTGAGGCCTGATTTGAACTCGGGTCCTCCTGACTCCAGGGTCAGTGCTCTATTCACTTTACCACCTAGCTGCCCCTCCTCCATATAGAATTAAAGCAAATGACTACTTCACACCTTGGTGGCCAGCTTAGTGAGTGCCTGTAGCCAAAAAGATTCTCTCAGTTTAGGCAGCCTGATCGTCAGGTGGCACGCCATTAGGAGGCCTTTACTCATTGCCTTCACCTAGGGAGTACTTGCCTAAATTGAGACCTTAGAGAACTCAGGCATTAAAGTAGGCATTGGTGGGAGACTTTATACAGAGGAAGATGGTTAGTGTAATGAAAATAGAGAAAAATGCCTCTCACCCCTCTATGGACTGAGTGAATGTTAAGATGCCTAAAATAGTCTTTCAGCTCTGACCAAGTCTACTAACTGATAGTCAGAATGGTTGGAAGGTTCATCCCTCTTTTTTATCCTCTCAGCCTCATATCGTACTGATCCCTCTGGCTCAGGTTTTGAGGCTCATGACCTGCTTTGGTACTTAACAATCTACTCAGCAAATACTAAGCAAACCGACGAAAAGTTATGCCAAAGAGTTGACCTTAAACAGCCAACTTCCTAGGAGTCTATATGAACTCCTGAGGTTCTAAGTATGCTGGCTAAGGTATCCTTTCCTCCTCACCAGGTAAAGCCCAAATGATTCCCGAACCTAGGGTGCATTCAGAGCTCATCAGATAGAATGATTTCAGTACCTGAATGACCTACCATCGAGTGTTTCTTTGTCCTGATGTTTATTCTTTCCTGCTGTCCAAATTATTTGTTTATTTTACCAGAATTCTTATTTCTATTTAGAAAAAGCCCAAGTCAATACCCAAGAACACCTCTGAGTCTCCCTGACTCTAGTCACCTGGGCCTCATGAGCTTGCCACATCCTAAGTGCCTCAGCTTGACCCCACTCTAGAGCCAATGCCTCTAATCCCTGGCACTGCCTCTTATTTGGAGTTCCACTCCCTAATCCCCCCCTCCCCAAACACTTCACAGCATTATCAGTGTTTCCAATTGGTACAGAGTGCAGAGACGGCATTTGTTAACTGCTCATTCCTGGCTTAAGATGTATTATATTTAATTTTTCATATCTTGCTAGAAATTTGTTTGACAATGAGCATTTTATATCATTTTCGAGTTATTGGCTTTGCTGCTGCTATCATTAATTTTTTTTTCAAAAACAGTTAAAATTGACCAGTCTAGGTTTACAGGGTAAGGATTTCCCAAACAAATAATAAAAGCTCACATGAATATATAGCACTTAAATACATTCTCTTATTTGATACTCATAGCAACTCAGCTGAGTAGGTGATATTACTATGCCCACTTTACAGATGACAAAACTGAGACTTAGAGAAGTTAAATGGCTGATCCAGATTCATAAAGCTAAAAAGTTTTTAAGGCAGGATATGAACCCAGGTCATCTTGACTTCAAGTCCAGCACCAGATCTACTATGTTATCCTGATCCCTTAGTGGCACACTGTGGTAAGACCATTATTTCCCAGAAAGAACTTCTTTTTTCCTACCCGCAATGTGGGGAGTTTTCCCTAAAAGAAGACACAACTATATACAAGTACTTATTAGCCTTAGTTTCCCTGATTCAACTTGCTGATCATCTAGGGGAATCAAAAGTTCCAGCCATGTGATGTCTAGGACTCTCAAACTTAGTGGGTGCCTAAGACTATGTGAGTAGTATTCTGATGACCTACTGACCAGATATGAGGTTTCCAGATGAAGATGAGGGGTATCACAGCGAGAAAAGCTAAGCCCCACTGTATACTTGCTGCATATCCTTGCTGAGTTAAGGCAAAGCAAACCTCCATTTGTAAATGTTGAATGACTTATGAGCGTTTCATTTCTCCCAAAACAGAGCCTGAACTAAGAGAGTATCAGCATTAGAATGGTACCTCTGATACCCATGTAGAACATTCTTGGTTGTCTGAATAAAGTCTCAGTCACTTTCTTTCTGAGGGTCCCCAGAAAGGTTAGTCAGTATCTATAGGGATCATGGTAGGCTCTAGTCCTCGACAAGAGAGAAGACAGGAGAGAGTAGGGCAGGAGGGGAAAATGTAAAGAAAAAGACTAAAAGATTTCCTTTGTTTGGGGGGATTTTGTCATCATTGTTATTGTTGTTGTTAATAAGGGAAAAGAAGAGAAAGGAGAAAACAATGAAAAGAAAGAAGGAACTGTGGTAAAAAGTGAGAAAAGCCATTTTGGCGGCCATGTGGAGAAAGGATTGGAAAAGGTTTGAGAAAGAGGAACCAAATAGGATTTTATCACAATGGTCTAGTCAAGAGGTGATTAGGAATATCGTTCTTCTATTCTGAATGTAGTTCTGGCTTTCTTAGCCTGATTTGTGCCATAAAGCCCATTTGGAAGTTTGGGAAAACTTATGGACCTCACCTTCCTCAGAATAATGTTCTTAAATGCATAAAATAAAATACATAAGAATACAACAGAAATGAATGGTATTGAAGTACAAGTATAAACATATTTTTAAAAAGTTCATAGATGCCAGATAAATAACCCCTGGGTAGGTGGGTGTCAGTAAGATACTACAGATGGTACTCATAATGCAGTTAAGTCCAGGAGTTGCCTATGAGCCCGACAGTATTCTGAGAGGTCTCACTGTAGAACAAAAAGAACACTTTCCCAGGAGACAAGAAACACAGTGTTTACTTCTGGCTCTACCATCATGTGACTTTGAATGAATCAACCTTTTGATCTCCAATTCCTTCATCTGCAAATTGGAAGTTTTATAATTTAAGATTGGAAGAAAGACCTTAGAGTTCATCTAGCTCATCACATTTATTTTTACAGAAAAGATAACTGAACCTCAGATAGGTTAAGTGAATTGATCAACAGATAGCAGCTAGCAGAATTGGAATGATTTCTAATTGTAGTAAAAAAACAAAAAGAAGTTCAGCTTTATGCTAAAATTACCCAACCTAATATTTTTTTATCCAAAGTGAGGGAAGCTTTGCAAAAATCCTGAAGTTTCTTTCCCCACAGAAGCATAAATTTGTCCAGTTATTGGTGTATAATTTGTATGCAAAGCACTGACAACATACAATAAAAGGCCCTCATCATTTTTGCCTGGGCCGCTCCATTTTGAAAAATATTTACAAGATGATGTTTTCTAGTTTTAAAGATCTAGATTCTAAGTAGATAACTCTCTTTGACTCAGGACAACTCTACTCCTCTGCAATAACCACCGTCATGCTATGTGGGATTCTGATTGCCAAGTTCACAATAGGAAAGAGAACCCTCACTGCAAAATTTTCAGGGCAGGACAGGGGGAACAGAAAATCTATAGTCAGAGGTGGGAGATTATGTAGATGATAGGGCATCTTTTCTTAGTGTATCCAGAAAACAACCAGAATGGAAAGGGGCCTGGAGACCTTGTCAAAAGAAAATTCATTAGTGGAACTAAAGAGGTTTAGCCTGATAATGAGGAGACCTAGGGAGAGAGGGTAACTGTCTTTAGGTATTTGAAGGGCTATCATATGGGGGGAAAAAGATTCGGTCTCTTATGAGCTAGATCTTACTCCCAAGAGGGTAAAGCAAGGAACAATGGGTGGGAGTTGCTAGGAAGCAGATTTCAATTTTTTTTTTTGGTGAGGAATATTTTCCTAACAATGAGAGCTATCCAGAAATGTAATGAACAGCTTCAGAAGTCCCATCTTTGGAGGTGTTCAATCAGACGCTATAAAAGAAACTTCTAATTCAGGTATAGATCAGATGACTTCTGAGATTCCTTCCATCCAGTGAGATGGCCTATGTGTTCACAGGTCAAAAAACTTTGAAATTTACGCACTCCATATGGTCTAGTGGGAAGAATATAGGACTCTGGACCAGGAAGACCTGTGTCCCTGTTCAGTTTTACCATTAATTCAGTATGATGTTAAGCAAATAACTTCATTACCCAGGATATAACTTCCTCATCCATAAAATGTTAAAAGTGGAGTTTGAACTAGATGATCTCTAAGGTCCTTTTCAGCTCTTGGTACATTCTGTGATTCTAGGAAAAGAAGCCATAGCTAGTCATCTCTGTGATTTGGGGAGCCCCTAGGAATATTCCCCCTGGCTATAAATATTTCCCCTACAAACCTATTACAATGTCTGAAATTCTATCTTTAGGGATTCGTAAAGCCTTGTCTGTATTCCAGCCTCCTATAAAAATACAAATATTGCTATGCCCTTCCCTACTATGAAGGAGAAATTTTGTGGAATTTGTGTGCAAATACACCCAGACTCCTTCCCATTCCCTCTCTACTTCCCTCCCTCTGTCTCTCTCTCTGTCTCTGTCTTTGTCTCTTCTCTGTCTCTCTGCCCCTCTTTATCTCTCTGTCTTTGTCTTTTCTCTGTCTCTATCTTTCTGTCTTTGTCTCTTCTCTCTTTCTCTCTCTCTGCCTGTCTCTTTGCCTCTGTTTCTGTCTCTCTGCCTCTCTCTGTGTCTCTTTCTGTCTCCGTCTCTCTCTGGTGTGGGAAGAAATAATGATTTGTTTTATGCTGAATCTCACAGATGTTGTAATCCTTATCCCACTATGTGTCGAGCTAACTCAGTTCTGGGAAAAGTACAAAAGATTCTGTCTTTCTGTGAGACAAGGACAGCACCCTTAATTTCAGATGGATTCTGCAATATTATCAATTCTCCTAGAAAAGATAAAAAACATTAGTTTCCACAAGTATGTGTATGATATCCTTCTTGATTTTAACTAAAAATATAGGCTATAGAAGTTAGGATATTAGCTTTTATATATATTTTTAGAGCTTCAGACATATTATGCTAAAGGCTATATAAAATGTAAAAATTGAGGTATTTGAATACGAGTCTGTTTCTCTCTATAGAATCTGAGCAGGAGGGAAAAGGGAGTTCTCTCCCATATTCATATCCCCTCACTGATTCTCCCTCTGCCAAATGAGAAGATAGTGATTCTCTAGATGATTATTGATAATTAATTACTTATTATTATGGAGTCGATGGACAATAATTGGAAAATTACAGTAAACCTATTAGTATACCATAAACTCTCTTCCTCCATCTGCCAGTCATATGATGTTAAAAATAAGTCAAAATAATGACACTATAGATTATATTTATACCTTTGTGCATGGGTTAAGTTTCAATGCCTATAAAATGGTGACATTATGAGTAGCACCTCTATTCCAAAGCCTAGAATCTCTATTCCAAGTCATCAAAGAGAAAGGACACCCTGATATTTTCTGAAAAAATATTTCCCCAGGAACCCTAGATCTACCGTGTTTCCCCAATAATAAGACCTATCCCGAAAATAAGCCCTCCCCTTACTGTGTAAGATTCCTCTAAAATATGCCCTCCCCCGAAAATAAGCCCTATTGAGATTGCTACTGTAGTGAAGGTGATCCCCTGTGCTACACGCTACATTACGGTACCCTCTGTATGCACCGTCCCCCTCCCCCGCCGTGAAACGCACGCCACGCTCCGAGCTGCACTACGAGCAGGTTACCTGGACAAGACATATTCATTTAAAGAGAGCTATATTGCTGGCCATGACAGATTGGGTCCACTTCTTCTGAAGGAAATGGAGGCGCAAGACATCCAGGACGGAATTCAGGGTATGGACACTTATGATGATGTTGTTGAAGAAGATGACATGATCATTATTGAATAAAGGTACATTTTTTGGTTCACATTTACCTGTTTATTAAAATTGCTGTCAATGTTCATTAAAATAAGCCCTCCCCTGAAAATAAGCCCTCTGGTGTTTTTCTGTCCAAAAAAATTAATAAGACTGTCTTATTATCAGAGAAACACGGTATTACATATGAGGATATTCAATTTTGCATAAACACTCTCCCAGTTTAGACACTTTTTTTTTCCTTTAGACACTAATATATGCAGTCCTTGCAATGTCAGAAACTTTAAGAAACTTTGGTAACCTTAACAAGTGCCTCTCTGTAGAAGTGCCTTGTAATTTGTTAACTGTCAGACTGATTTTCTGGATAACATCCAAGAATATGATTATTTTATTTTATGATTGTGAACCTTTGCTATTGTTGCTTTTATAGAAAGATGTTAGTTAAACTAGAAAGACAGGAAAGGAATAAGAAAATCTCAGAAAAGACTTTGAGGTTGAGTCATTTCAGTCATGTTTAATGACATTAGTGACCTTATTCGGAGTTTTCTTGACAGAGATACTGAAGTGGTTTGCATTTCTATCTCCAGTTCATTTTACAGATGAGTAAACCAAGGCAAACAGGGTCAAGCAACTTGCCCAGAGTCACACAGCTAGCTAGTAAGTGTTTGAGGCAGGATTTGAACTCATGAGGATGATTTTTCCTGATTCCAAACTTAGTGTTGTATCCACTGCACCACCCAGCTGTGACCTTAATGGGTACAAAAAAATGGAAGTTTATCACAATTGTCATTGTGATATTACAACTATAAACTTGCTGGCACTGAGGTTAACTTGAGAGATATACCTGCATTCTTTGTTAAAAGCAGTAGAATTTCCTATATGTGAATAATTTCTTGAACTGTAGTTTGAATTGATCTCAATTCGAATGCAGGTAAAAATGTTTATGCTTCTAAATCAATACTCCACCATTCAAAAGACAATGTCAACAGATTCCCACGAAGGGTGCTTGTTATCCCTCCAATGGCTGCAGCCAGTTCTGGTGGAGGCAAGTTAAGAAGATGGCCTTAGGAAGGCCAGTTCAGGGCACTGTCCTGTTTCGCCTTTGAATGGAAAAGTTTCCCACCTATTCGACCATGGCTTTGGCTATGATATCCCTTAAATATGTGGAGATCTGGCACGTGAATTCCCCATTACAAGAAAACATTTATGACATTTACCTGGAATAATACAGAACTGGGGGAGTCTTGTCACATCATAGTTGTGATAGTTCAGTCTGTGACTTTTGGGCCCAATCCTGCCAAACAACATACTATTATCTCAATCATAACTCTCTCCCTCTTTTCATAGCAAATTACTCTGATTGTGGCAGATGATATTCTGACGTTCTTTGATTACTATCACTATGATTTTGGATCTCTGGGTATGCTATAGTGATATAGAGTTAAGGGAAAAACCCCTTCTGCTTGTATTTCTACTGTTTCCCATTTGTAGATGTCTATATATTTATTACTTTAAGACTCATGCTAGGAAACTGAAACCTGCTAGAGCTCTTTGTTCCAGGAGTGGATTATAGCAGAGAGATAATTATGCAGAAGAGTTTATTTACATGAAAACAGATTGAACAAAAGTCACCTCTCAGTTTCAAACCTGTGGTGATCTCAGCTGGACCCAGTCACCCAGAATTCTTTTATTTTAACTTGTGTGTTGTATAAACCACTGAGTGACATCTGTAAGATTCAATTGCTGAGCTGGTCCCCAGATAAAGAACTCACTTTCCTATAAAAAGTTCCACGGCAGTCTAGCTCAGTAAGGCTTCTATCCAGACCAAACCTATGATGCTGGGAGCTTCCCATAGAGCTGGTCCACACCTAAGGCCTATTATCCAAGCCTCCCTATGCTATTGGAAGTTTCTCTCACTTCAGTAACATTCTTTTTGCACTATATCATGACCCTTATAATCCCTCATCTTAGAGCCTCCATGGTCCACAAATGCCTCCCTATCACCTGCCTTTATTTCGGCAAACCAAACTCTCTCCTTAAAAAAAAAAAATGTTCAGCTCCCTAAAAAGAATAAAAATATGAACAGCAAGATTATTTTTAAGAGTGAGCCAGTCATTTAAAAATATTTCATGTTTATTCTTCTCTTTACCCTCCACACAGATCCATGTCCCAAATGCCCCCAAATCACTATAGGGAACCAAGCACCTCACATTTGATTAGGGTTAATCTAGCTCCATCTCTGATACAGGAAGGCCAACTAGCCCAGCGCCTCCAAAAATAGTTTCTGAGGACAACTAGAGTTTGTCATCTGTGAAACATGAAGCTTAGCCAAAGACAACTGTGAAATGTTTGAGGAAGCCAAAAATCCTCAGTTAATCATCAGAAGCTGCCACCTCACAACTCGTTTTTACAGAAGCAAGTTTGAGTTTGGATTGTGAAAGCAGATAGTCAAATGCTAACTAAGCCTGTTTATAGGCCTTATAAAGTCAATAGTCAAATGCTGAAGTCATTTACAAGCCTTCTATAGAGCTGAGCGCTTTACACTTTGGTACTTGGGTGTATTAGGTGTTCAGGAAGGGCTAGCACCTCTTGGTGTGAGGGCTGCCACCCAGCTCTTACCTGTGGTTCCAAGAAGTCATAGCATGCCCAGTGGCCACACTCCAGTAAAACAGCCTTGGCAGATAGGCTAAACCAGGTTAAGGGTAACTGACCTTCCTTGAACCCATCAGTGAATTAAGAAGGTGTCTACTCCAAGCACATGAAGACTTGCCCCAGTAGAAAGGGTGATAAGAACAATTTGTTCCAACAGACTGTGAAGGTGATAGAAGCAGGCTCTGTGGAGAGCTTAGAGGTGGCCAGACATCTAACATGCCACAATCATCCACTGTATCCCATGCCATCACTAGCCAGTCTGACTTGTCTTGCCACCGGAAGAGAGAATGAGGCCGACTTCATGGAACTCTGCCTCACTTCAGTTTAATTTATGCTCCATCAAAAGAGTTATTTGTACCCAACCTGGGGTAGAGTCTTCTCAGCTCAAACTGGTCTGAACAGTCACAGTTGAACACACTGTATTTTGACCCCAACACTGTGATGCCATTTTAGTCCTCTTCAAGTACAAAGGACCACAATGAACCTTGAAACTTGCTCTCTAAAACACTCTACTTAGATAATTGAGTTTAGAAGATCCTGAGCTTCCTTGGTCTACAACTGGTGATACAAGCAGTTTGTCCTACTGTAATGAGGCTAGCTCAATCAATCATTTATTAAGCACATGCTAAATTCCAGGCACTACACTAGCAACAGGGATAGAAATAGAAAAGTGAGACAGTCTCTGCTCTCAGTGAGCTTTGATACTAGGGAAATCTTTGATCCAGGAAGTCTTCTATCAGTTCCATCACTGCTGAGGGATTGTATTTCTTTTTTCTTTCTTTCTTTCTTTTTTTTGGAGGGGGAAGGCAGGGCCATTGAGGTTAACTGACTTGCCCAAAGTCACACAGATAGTAAGTATTAAGTGTCTGAGGCTGGATTTGAACTCAGGTCCTCCTGACTCCAGGGCCAGTGCTCTATTCACTGCACCACCTAGCTTCCCCTGGATTGCATTTCTATAGCTCCCAGCTTGACTCAGGTACTCTTTACTACTCAGCTATTACCATCCCTAGGGCTCTCTGTCTCCCTCAATGGATTAGCCTAGATGAACTTAGAGGCCCCTTCCAGCTATAAATATATGATCCTATAGTTTTATCAAGGAGATGCCACAAGCTCTAGAACAAAGTCTTCATCAGTAAGTAAATCAGAACCGTTTTTTACCCTATTAAGGACATTACACACCTGTCTCCAGAATGTGATATGTAAAATGAAACTGAGGCTCCTCTACCCAACTAAATCTCCCCTTCTCACCTGCCTTAATATTTGAAATGGCCCCACGTGTTATTCATTCCTTTGAATTAAGGCCTGGTGTTCTTCAAATATGTTCTTTTAAAGATGCAAGTATTTTTAGAAAGGGTAACACATTTGATGTGATTTTGCAAATCTATCTCTCCTTCCCACTCCTAAAAGTGTTATGTAGTCTATATTTTCAATGTAAAAGTAAATTAAAACTAATTTTATTTTGAGAATTTTTGACAATTCTCTGACTTTTTTTTTACAAGGCCAACTCTAAGGGATTTACATGTCAATATACCAAAAGTTAGTGGGAATATATACATATAATATATATTATGTATAATATCTACATGCTAAATATATCTGTACATGTAATATATTATATTATATATATATATATATATATATATATATATATATTTAGCACATCATTTGCCCCATTGACACCTAACTAGAAAGAAGGCACTGAGGAAATGGAAATTTTGGGGGAAAGAGAAAAGTGAGGCTAGATTGATGCAAGATTTTTTAGGAGTTGAAGTTTTTACTCATGACTTTGACCTTCACTTGGTACCACCATCTGGTAAGTGCTGGTAAGTTTTTAACAACCAGCTTTCTGGGGGAAAAGAAAAAAAAGAGCATATGACACACTTCTAAGTTTTATCTGATTCATTAAGAATTTCTCCACTATCGGGGGTTGCTAGGTGGCGCAGTGAATACAGCACTGGCCCTGGAGTCAGGAGGACCTTAGTTCAGATCCAGCCTCGGACACTTAATACTTACTAGCCGTATGACCTCGGGCAAGTCACTTAACCCCAATTGCCTTCCAAAAAGCAAAAAAGAAAATGACAAAAGAAAGAAAGGATTTCTCCACTACTTTCTTAAGTGTAGACAGTCAACAATAGGCTCTCCAGAACGATTTTGAGCTGGTTCTACCACAGCCCATCCTCTTCACTTTCAGGTGCCTAGGGTTTTCCATATAGAATCTCATATAAGTCCTTTACATCTCAGTGTAGATAAGTTCAAGTCACTGGTACCTCTTCTAGAAATACTCGTTTTAATTTCAAACATTTTATTTATATTTTTAATTTTTTTAACTTACCATCACTTCCCTATAATATATCAGTAGATTGGCTATTTCTTGGGATATATGCCACATTTAACAGGTATTGTTCACCGTCTCTCTCCTGAGAAGGAAGTATGCTTCACTGTCAGTTTCCAGGCATGTTTGCATAATAAATCTTAGAGTATCTGTACTTTAAGTGTTCTTACTTAGAAAATTTAAATCATCGGTAAACATATGAAAGAGAATTGGAGAGGAGCAGAAGGAAAATGATGAATAAGGCTGACCTTGGAGGAGGGAATAGTTTTGGGGCATGGGATGCCAACTGGGTGGAGCACTTTAGGGGGTGGGATGGCAGTCAATGGCAGATGAGAGGGAACAATAGAAGAGGAGGAAGGAGGTTGAAGGAAAAAGAGGGCATCTGGTCCTGCCAATCTGTGCCGACGAATTCTCAAAAATTCTCAAAACAAGAACAATTTTCATTCATTTTCATATTTGAAAAGTAAAACTTTTATTACTTTTCAGAGGGGCACTGAGGGAGGGGATGGAAATGGAGTGTAGATTCCAAAGAGACAGTAAGACATTGACGTGAACAAATAATTTAATCACATAGCAGCTTTGTTTGGACTTGGCCCCTTGGGATAATTTGCCACAAGATAATTGTGTTTCAGGATCCTTAAAATCTCTCTAGCAACGAGAGCAATTAGAATTGGTCTTATATGTAAGAGATATGAGAAGTCACCCTCATGGTTCCTTAGGAGGAAACTAGAAAATCCCATTTACAACCTTGTCTATTCTGCATAGCTTCCTGAAAGTCTATAATTAATGCTTTATCTCTCTGTCTTGAATTAAAATAGGGGATTTATCATTGTCTAAACTACAAATTTACTGAGAGAAATGCCAGAGAAAGCTTCATCAATCACTTATGCTTTAGTATAAGGAGGTCTTGATAATGGGAAAGAGGAGGCAGGGAGCAAATGGACCTGACATATTTCACTTTGTTACTATTTTAGTTGAGCTATTGGGGTACAGGGTGTGTTCAGGGAAGACAAATACCTCTGGTGTGAGGGCTGCTTTCCACCTTTAGTGTCCAACTGATTTACTCAGCTCTCATTTGTGGTTCTAAAAAGCTGTAGTATGCACAGGGGCCACCCCATGGTAAATCATTTTAAAATCATCTAAATTTTTTTTAATCATTTTAACAGACTGGCTAAACCAGGTTGAAGGTAACCAAGGGATCTCAAACTCTTCAGTGAGTTGGAGATGAGGAATGGCTATACAAAGCATGGGAAGATTTCCCCCAATGGAATGGGTGAATGAGAAAGGCCTGAGGAAAGGTTAATATGGTGTTTGCTGCATTTCAACTCCAGTAGAAACGCCAGGACAAGAACTGAGGTCTATAGGTAATGTTTGTCAATCTGACCAAGACCTTTGATAATGTCAGTCATGAAGACCTGTGGAAAATTATGGCAAAATTTGGTTGCCTAGAGAAGTTCATCAGTATTGTACATCAGTTTCATGATGGCTTACTTGCCTGAGTTCTGTATAATGGATGGTGCTCTCATACTTACCACGTAGTGAAACAGGGCGATATGTCTGCTCCCATGCTTTTTAGCATAATGTTTTCAGTGATGTTGTTGAATGGCTTCAATGGAGCCAAAAATAGCATCAAGGTCAGCTATGGAACGAATTGTAAATGATTTAACTTGAAAAGGCTACAAGTGAAGACTAAGTGGAAGGGAGAGTTGGTGCGTGATTGTTTGTTCACAGATGATTGTGCATTCAACGTAGCCTCTGAGGTTGAGATGTAACAAAATATAGATCAATTCTCGGTTGCTTACACTCATTTTGGCCTGACAACATCAAGAAAACAGTTTCTCACACCATCCATCTGTGGAACAATCTATTATAGCAAATGAAGAAATCTTGAATACTGGGAATAAGTTCACATAACTTGACAGTATACTTTCCAGGGATCTCCACATAGTTGATGAGGTTGATACACATACTACCAAAGCTAGCTCAGTCTATGGGAGGTTCTGAAGGAAAGTGTGGGAGAGAAGAGGTATTAGGTTGCCTACCAAACTGAAGGTCTACAAAGCCATTGTTATATGGCTTTTATATATACAAAGGCATTGTGATATGCCTGTGAAACCTGGACAGTATACCAGCACCATGCAAGGAAAATAAATTATTTCCACTTGAATTGTCTTAGAAATATTCTAAAGATCACCTGACCAGATAAGGCACTGGACACAGAAGTCCTTCATCAAGCTAAACTGTCAAGTATTCAAACTCTACTGAAGAAAGAGAAACTCCAATGGGCTGGTCACATTGTTCAAATGTCAAACCTATGTTTGCTTAAAAGACTGTTTTATGGGGAATTCACACAAGACAAGTGCTCACATGGAGGTCAGAAGGACACTCTCAAGGTATCTCTGAAGAACTTTGGAATTGATTGTGTGACATGAGAAACACTGGCAAAGGATCGCCTAGCATAATGTGCCCTCATCAGAGAAAGTGCTGTGCTTTATGAGCAAAACAGAATTGAAACAGCTCAAAAGAAATGTGAGATGCACAAATTTCAAGACATCTCTGCCTCAAATGTTCACGTAGACTCTTTGTGCCCAACTTGTGGTAGAGCCTTCTGAGCTTGTATTGAGTCAAACATACTGTATCTTGACTCCAACATACTGATGTTATTTTGATCCTTTTCAAGAACAAAGGACAGTAACCGTCTGGGTCATCCTTAGTGACAACACACACAAATTCTAAGGAACAAAGATTGTAGGGTCATAGGCTCACCTCCTGAAGGGACCTTAGAGGCTATCATTTCCAATTCCCCTATTTTACAAATGAGGGAACAGGTTTAGAAAGGCTAAATGACTCCACCAAATCATTAGGGACAGCTAGTAAGTGTCTTAGGGAGAATTTGAACCTAGGTCTTTCATACTCCCGGGAAAATATGATATTCATTATACCACACTACCTCTTTGAAAGAGTCATGTCTCCTTCAATTTCCCACAGAGTTCAGTGTGTTAGACTTTTCTATTGTCATTGCTGTTGTTCTTGAGTCGTTTCAGTCATGTCTGACTCTTCATTACCCCATTTGGGGTTCTCTTGGTACAGATATTGGAGTGGTTTGCCATTTCCTCATTTGCCAATTGCTCATTTTACAGATGGGAAAACAGGCAAACAGGATTAAGTCACTTACCTGGGGTCACTCAGCTAATAAGTGTCTGAGGCTAGATTTGAACTCAAGAAGATGAGTCTTCCGGACTCCAGGCCTGACTTTCTATCTACTGTGCCACCTAGCTGCTCTTAGACTTTTCTAATATGTGTATTATAAAAAACAGTCTACAGCGGAGGTGTCAAACATGGCCTACAACACTCCCCAGTGCTGCAAAATCAGATTAAAATGTGATTGGGAAATATTTAGCAAAAGAACTGAAAGTATAACAGAACATAGGTAATGTTACTACGTGGATTTCTAAGTCAATATAATGGTCTTAGGGATCCTTATGTTCAGCTTAGTGGCCCCCAGTTCTATTTCAGTTTGACACCACCAGTCTACATCCACATCACAAGTTCCTCACTCACAACATCAGCACATCAGCCCAGAAGTACATCACAACAGAAGACACCACAACTGATGTGTTGCTCTGTTCAACCAGTAACAGACGGATTTAATATAAGTAGGAAAGTATCTCCTTTTTATTGGTGGAGACATACAACAAAAGGTACTGTAGCAGCCCAGAAGAATGCCCATCGTGTCTCCTATTTATATCTGGCATAGAAAAAAAATCATTGCCCAAAATGACAAAAACATAAATATTTCCATCTTTAGAGCTCTTGCCAAAAGCATTATTTAAGCTGCAAAAAAAGACAATTCAATCTACAGATCATCATCATGGAATAATAATGTTGTTTAGTCATTTTTCAGTCTTGTCCAACTCTTCATGACCCCATTTGGGGTTTTCTTGGCAAAGATAATAGAATAGTTTGCCATCTCCTTCTCTAGAAACTCATTTTACAGATGAAGAAACTGAGGCAAACAGGGTTAAGTGACTTGCCTAGAGTGACACATCTAGTAAGTGCTTGAGGCCTGATTCGAACTCAGGTCTTCCTGACTCCAGGTCCTTTGCTTTATCCATGGAAACACCTAGCTGCCCACAGATATAATAATAGTTAACATTTATATGGTACTTTAAGGTTTGCACAATGTTTTACATATGTTTTTTCAATTGATCCTGAGAACAATCGCATAAGGCAAGTGTTATTATTTTTCCCATTTCACAGATGTGGAAACTGAGGATACAAGAGGCTAAATAACTTACTCAGAGCCTGAGGAAGAATGAGAACTCAGGTCTTTCTTACTCCACAAGTCCATTGTTCTATCCAATAGGCCACATATCCATCTGTCTCCATAGCTGACTTGTTTCTTTCTTTTTTTTTTTTTTTTAGAAAAAACATGGATGCTGTGGGATGGGGATGGAGCTCAGAAAAACTGAGATAATATCCTACAAAGACAGAACCCAGGTTAGTCACAATTTGAGTTTCATTTAAATATACCTTAAAGCTATGCTTTATAAAACTCATTATAAAAGGAGAAGGGAGAAATCTATCAGGAAAACCTCTCCTTCTTATCCCACTATCAGACTTAGACAAGCGCACATCGCGGATAACAAATACCACCAAAGGAGATGAAGACAAGATTATGAACAGAAGGTGGAGGAGGAGGCTGCAGCTGCCAGTTCACCTTCTGAAAGGCTCTTATTTGGTCTCGAGGAAGTGAGAACACAACAGAAAACAAGATTTTTACAAAATTCTCATTGGAGTATAAACGGTTTTCTGGACTGGACTGGTGAGAGGAGAGCCCTTTGATGGGCAGATGATCTGAGCATCACCTGGCTTCACCTCTTCTGTAGAGTTGATGCATTTGTACATGTCTAATTTCACTTTAAGGCTCCCAGAGCTATAATGGCTCTTGTGTTAGATTTGGGAAGGGAAAAAAAGTTCCTTAAAGTGTCATACTATATTGATGGAACCTTCTACACAGGTAGTTAAATAAAGGTGTATACATCATATGTATCTTTGCATTATTCTTTGACTATGTTCCCTTCTCCTCCTCTGACACTTCCACTACTCTGCTACGGGCTCCCATCACCTCCACCACAGACTATTATAATAGCCTGCTGGTAGGTCTTCCTGCCTCGAGTCTCTCCCCATTCAATCTACCCTCCATTAAGTTGTCTAAAGTGCAAGTCCGGTCCTGTCACCTCCCTACTCCATAAATCCCAGTGACTCCTTATCACCTCCAAGATCAAATACAAAATTCTCTGTTTGGCATTCAAAGCCCTTAGTAATTCACCTTTCTCCTACCTTTCCAGTCTTCTTATAGCTTGCTCCCCACCACATACCCTTTGGCCCAGTGACACTGACCTCCTGGCTATTCCATGACCAAGACACTCCATCTCTTGAATCCACACATTTTCTCTGAGTGTCTATCTCCCATTCCTGGAAAGCTCTCTCTCCTCATCTCTACTTTCTGGCTTCCTTTAAGTTCCAAGTAAAATCCTTTCTTCTACAGGCAGCCTTCCCCAGCCCCTTAGTACCTTCCCTCTTTTAATTGCTTCCTATTTATCCTTTGTATAGCTTGTAGGCACCCATCTGTTTGCTTGTTACCTCTTCCTTTAGCTTGGGAGCTCCTTGAGGGCAGGGCCTGGTCTTTTCCCTCTTTGTTTTTTCAACACTTAGCCCAGTGTCTAGTGCCTAGTGGTCACTTCATGTATATTGACTGACTGAAAAGTGTAAATGTCAGTACTAAATGAATACATCTATCATATTTCCCAGAAAGTAAGACAATCTTGGATTTAAGATAACATCCTTTAAAAAGTTTCTGCACACAAGTTGTAAAGGTTTGGTATTATATGCACCATGAGTTGTTATATAATAAGTTAAGTCGATGGGGCAGAGTAGCATTGTATGCTATGGAGATACAGTCACATGAGGCAACACAGGAAGTACAGTAGAGAACCGTGATGATGAAAAAAATGACATCGAGATTAGATATCGTCATTGGGTTTAATACAAACCGTCTGGACGGGAAGAAAAAATGGCTGAGGAGCGTGGGAACAGATCACAAACCTGGCATGGCAACCTGACACAGTAACGAGTCTTTCGTTAACAAGACATCTGCTAGAGTTTTTTCTCCGGCCAAAGCAGAGGAGCTAACAATTTCTTGCATTACCCTGATGATAATCTAATCCTTCAAAACATGGACAAACCAACATGGGGAACAGCTATCAAGGTCTGACTATCACTAGCAAGGAAAATCTAATTGTGGAAATAAAAGTATTTATAAAGTGCTTTAGGGTTTGAAAAGCTATTTAAAAATATTATCTCATTTCATTCTCACAACAACCCTAGGAGGTAGGATTTTTATTATCCCCACTTTACAGGTAAGGTAACTGAGGCAGACAAAGGTTAAATGACTTTTCCAGAATCATACAAGTAGAAAATACTTGAGACAGGATTTGAACTCAGGTCTTACTGACACCAGACCCCAAAATCTGTCCACTATACCACCTAACTACCTTGATAGCCATGCTAGGACTCTTGGAGTAAAATGATCAATTAGTTCTTAAACTTCAGAAAAAGGAGGGAGCAGTTGTGTATAGTTTAACACATTAACTCTGTTGAAAAGGAAATAGCAAAGTTGTCTAATGACACTAATTTGGACACAAACGAAGTTCATGAATTACCAAAGACTTTTAAAAGAGATACACATATATGTGTGTGTTTGTGTGTGTGTCTGTATGTATATATATGTGTGTATATATGTATATATTGTGTATAGAGAGAGAAAAAGAGAAGAGGAAGAAGAAGAAGAAGAAGAAGATGATGAAGAAAATGAAGAAGAAGAAGATAAAGAAGAAGAAGGAGGAGGAGAAGAAATAGTCGTAAAGGGAGATGAACACAAAATATTTAAAATAAATTTAATGTAAAAACAGTGCATTAGTTTGTAGATTTTTTTCCCTCAGAGGAAGACAGCTTCCTGAGACTGGGAGAGACTCTGTTTATCCTTTCACAGAGCTCTACCTTTATACTCAAGCCCGTCATAGGCTATTCTAAATATGAGCCTCAAAACTTGAAGAGTTCAAGAAATTAGTGCACAAGAAAAGATGGAGAGGCAACTAGGTGGTGCTGTGGATACAGCATTGACCCTGAAGTCAGGAGGAACCTGAGTTCAAATCCAGCCCCAGACAATTAACACTTATTAGCTGTTCCGCCCTGGGCAAGTCACTTCACACTTCACGTGTGTGTGTGTGTGTATGTATATTTCCATGGGAAAAAATCCTTTTTCTGCCTGGTATTTCAACTTGAGAGACACCTAGAGTTCAGATATAAGTTCAGGTTTAGGAAGTTAGGACTAAATTCTTTTTTTTTTTTTTTTTTGCTTTTTGGATGGGGGAAGGTAGGGAAATTGGAGTTAAGTGACTTGCCCAAGGTCACATGGCTAGTTTTGTGTTAAGTGTCTGAGGCCAGATTTGAACTCAGGTCCTCCTGACTCCAGGGCCAGTACTCTATTCACTAGGCCACCTAGCTGCCCTTAGGACTAAATTCTGATGAGCATTATGACCAACTAATACCAACAACTTGCTCAGGTGTAGGAGCAAACAGGTCAACAGGTCATAAGAAAGTCAAATCTTTCTGAATGATTAGCAGACTAACATATGATGTCTCAGGAAAACCTGGGGATATGGTTATACATGCAGTCAGGCAATAATGCTAATATTTATTCCTGTAAACATGGCTTCCATGGAATTCCTCATGAGCATTGGTACATTTGTTAATATCTATATTCTGAACATGTTTTTGTTATATTCTTTCCATGACAATGTTTATTGTTTTTTGTGTATCATTCGTGTATTATAGCCACTTTAGAGTGATAAATGCATACTTTTTAAAAACTATTTGTACATATGTTGCTATTTTCCTTATTTTGTTGTCATATAGATTTTATTATTGCTTTATTTTTGCTGGATGTTAGGTATATTTGCTTATGCTCTATGGATACATATGTACTGCTGTGCCATGTGCGCATACCATGTTTTTCATGTAAGTTAGACATGTAGTGACTGAAGCAGCCTGTCAGGTAGTGGTTTACACTGTGCTATATCTATTACATGTTTTTGTTGGTGTATATTTGTTGTAAATATTATCCTCAGATGATTGCCTGGGGACTGGAAAAATCATACTTGATTTATTAAGTGCTGATCTTTATGTTTATGCTGTGCTACAAAACTCCAGGTGTCAAGTGGATTGCAGATGATTTTGCAAGGGATTCCAAAAGTTCACTTTCCAAGAAGGAATGTAACAGAATGGTATAGACTGATACCTTCTACTGGAAGCAGAGGCAAAACTTTCAGAGCTTAGCCATATACATCCAATGTAATTCCACAATATTTCTTTTTATTCTTGTAGGGACTGAGGCTATCACTAGTGAGTGTAATGAAGGACTATGGAATGGTGGCAAGAGAGACAGAGGACAGAGAAAGAGAAATAGGGGGAAGAGATAGGGAGGGGAGGGGAGATAACTGAGAGCAAGATTGAAATAGAAGTAAAAAGAGAGAGAAGCCCCAGCAGTCATTTTGTATATAATGACAAATGTTCCAATCTGTCCTACTTAAAACAAACTTTTAACTCCAAAAATGAGAAACAGACAAAAAGAGAGACAAGTTCCTAATTATCATCATTTCTTAGAGAAATTTAGTCTAACAAGACAGTAGACACATGAAGAAAGCCAAGAGTCCAGAAACTGCTTCAGCCAATAAGTACTCAAGCATCTGATTTCCTTGCTACTTGGAAAGATATGTCAGTCAAGACCAACATCAGTTCAAAAGACAAGCAACAAATCATTAGACAAGAGGGTAATGATTGATTGTGAACAATGTTGTTTCCAGAAATGGCCGAGGTGGGGGTGGGGGTGGGGGTGGAGGAGAGAGATCAGAGGAATGATGAAGAAAATGAGTCGATATGTAAATGAGGTTAATGTGAGACTGAACTCACTCAAATCATCCCCCAAAAATCTGTAGTTGAAATTGGAAGAAAAACAAATTGATACAAAATACAATAAATCTGTCAACATTTATATGGAAATCTGTTTTCATCACTGATGGCAATAAAACTACTACATTTGGACTTCAACATCTCAGTAGATTTGTTATATGAGGAAGTAGAAATGAAACAAGAAAATGAAATTAAGAAAAGCTCTGGACACATACAAGAAATTTATGTGTAACAGGGCTTGTTGTGGACATGTCCAGATCACCTAATATGGAGGCACTCTGAGTCCCCTATCACATGAATGAGTATAACTTCTTTTGATAGGCTGCTGTAGAGCCAATGCAATATTCAGAGCACCCATGGTCACTATAATATACCTGCATGGTGCTCAATAGCAAAATATGACAGACTCTCCATATAGAGGGCAGAAGCAAAACATTTATTCAGACACCAGAAAAAAATCCCCAAAGCGGTAAGCTTATTCCATCATAGTAGCAAAGAAATTAATAAGTCATAACAGACAGAGAGCCCCACCATCCTTTAGTCTTGCCATAAACTAATATAAGACCAATATTTACTTACAAGCCTATATGTCTCCCTGGGAAACATGCTTTCCTCCTCCCAGTCTAGCTAGCCCTGACTCCCAGCTTCCTGTGGGCTCTGCTCCTCCCTTCAGCAGATTCCTCCCACCACAGGCTCCATGTGATTACAAATTCAGACTATTACGGGGCAGAATATATTTTCAAAGCAGGGAAGGTCTTCAAATTCCCCTAGGCTTATTAAGGGGCAGGGAAGATCTTCAAATTCCATTACCATTACAACTGCCTAGCTGGAACAAGCCAGAAAAAAAACTATATCTTTAAAACTGGTAAGGCTACACTTTCCTTCCTGATGCATCTCAAGAGTGAAGATCACAGTTCATTCACAGCACAGACGCTATGAACCAAACTGGTGAGAAAGGAAGACTTTCTTTCCCCTGCTGCCTTGAGCCTGTTTTGTACCTGGGACTGTGCTATTAGAAACTGACCTAATAGATGCACCTAATCCTCTTCCCCTCCAAGTATGAAGTGGTGCAAAGGGGGAAATATCCTCCACATATTAGAGAGGATTTCTGTATATTTGTTATTATACCTTTGAAGTCAATATTTCCTTATCAAAAAGGCTAAATAGAACTGAGATGCCAGACATACTTGGGAAACACCATCTGTGGAGACTAGAGCCATTTGCAGAGAGCCTAAATATCCCAGAGTCCTTAAGGGTGCAGGAGTATCTTCAGGGAAGAACAAAATGTAAACATACCTTGCCTTCAAAGAGTAAAAACCAGGATGGTTAATGTTCCGTGGGACAGAGGCACTCAAGGACCAGTTTTCAAAATGCATGAAAGAGAAGATTCCAAAAGTACTGCCCATATCATGAATGTTATAGTGAGTATTTTGGGTTTTTGTTTTTAAGGCAAACAAGAAGATGCCAGCATGTATTGATATGGGCTCAGCTGGGTGGCACAGTGGATAATGTGCTAGGCTAAGAGTCAGGAAGACCTGAGGTCAAATCCTGCCTCATATACTTACTAGCCATGTGACCTTGGGCAAGTCACTTAACCTCTGTCTACCTTAGTTTCCTCTTTGTGAAGATCAAATGAGATAGTATTTATAAAGTGCTATTATATGCCATCATTATTCATTCACTTAGTTACTTATGCAATTATTTGTTTATTTACTAATTACTAATATGCCTAGTCTTATATGTTCCCATTGCTAAAATTCTTTCAGAGAACGGTCCCTGCAAATATCATGGGTATACTTGATATGACTAAAAGAAAGAAATAAACAGTTTTTCACAGATGATTTTCTCTAGTTCACTTCATCTTCACAATCACATAATTGACTGCAAGGTATAGAGAATGCAAGATATTACTGTATTTTTTCTGATTACAAAAAGGTTTTGATTCATTAGGGGAAAAAATGAGGTATTATTGACTTTCCTATTGCTAGGGATCTTTCACGCATACGATGTATTAAGATCAAGCAAGCTTGATGATAAATCCAACGACAAAGATAGTTTTATTAAATAATCTTTTGATTATTTCAGACAAGTAATAAAACAGGGATTCATAAGCTTGCCAGATTTGTTTACAACTGACTCAGTGGATAACCTATGTCTTGTACAAAATCCAGAGAGAAAAAGTGCCCCATGCAATTGGAAAAGTTCTTCAGGGGATCTTACTTGGGAAGTAAGTTTCAAATTCATTGTTCCAATTTCATCAGGCCCTGGAATGCTATAAGACATTCCCAATGTAATCCAGAACCTTTCAAAACAGATTAGCCATTTCAGAGCAACATGGTAGAGCAGTGACTAACATACTGGATCTAGAATCAGGAAGACCTGATTTCAAATATTGCCTCACTTAACTAAATATGTGATCCTGGGGAAGTCATTTAACCCCCGTTTGCTTAGTTTCCTCATCTGTAAAATGGGGGTAATAACAGCACCTACCTCCCAGGGTTGTTGTGAGGATAAAATGAGATAATATTTCTAAAGTACTTAGCACAATGCCTGGAACATAATAGGTGCTATAAGTCTGTTATTATCATTGTAATTATTATAATTATTAGCCTAGCAACCAGCACAAGAAAAATCCAATGGATAAAAAATATGTATGGAGCAGATGCAATGGGGTTGACTCACCCCTGAGTTAGTCCATAGGCTCTTGCATCTTAGATGCTTTGGTACTCATTACATCTGAACATTAACAGTAATATGGGACCAGAGTAAAAGAGGAGAATGAAAATAGTCTGGATTACATTTCGGAAGTTAATCAAGCCTCTCAATGATCCCAGGGGATCTCAACACCAAAGTTCAACTTTTCAACATAATTTGTTAATTTTGTTTGTTTGTTTCAACCCTCTTTCAGGGATAATTTATAATAGCAAATCATGGAACACCATGATCTTCAAAAAAAATTTTTTTAACTATGCAGAGTTACATTGTGGGCATAAGTAGACTCTAGTATATTACCTATATTTACTTACATGCAAGAAATAATATAAAAGATATCATCAAGGCAATATATGACCAGAAAAGAAGGAAGGTCAGTCATTGAGGAAGCAAGAGATGACATATAACACCATTATCCACAAAACACTAAAAGATCTAGAAGAAGAAACTTATCTGGACCTCCTTATCTAGGAAATTCTTATCCATGTTTTCTCATCAGCCCTACCCAAGATCTACCCAATATGCTGAAATATTCTTCTGTTGGGTAGATCTTGAATAGGATTGATGGGCAAACAAGCACAAGAATCTCCTAGAATAAGGTCCCGCTAAGTTGTGTGATCTGCCGCCAAGGAAGGGAGAGTGACTATGATGATGAAATCCATATAAGTACCAAAGTGGTTCACTGTGATTCCCTGATAAGGATCATTTTGAGAAGACAGACATAAGTGACTCATTTCCCCAGATCTGATGGAGTTTAAAAGTTCATGGTCCTGCAGTTACTAAGTACTACCACGAGATGGCGATTTTACATCGGAAAGGCAAAAAGCTTGTTCAATTTTCCTGGAGACCAAGGAAATGGACAAACCAACAAATCTAAGCTGTGAAAGTAGGTGATGTCCTGGGGGTTTAAATTAACCCCAGTCTTTTCATATGCTTCGGATGCCATACTGCCTTGTGACTCATCACTTTCATTCACGATGACTGAACTAGAACTTTCAGAGCCAGAAATGACAATAATCTTATCCCACCTCCACATGGGAAAGAATTAAGGCTGCAGAGACATGAAATACATCACAAATGGACACGGTTACTTACTCACAGGGCTAGGACTGGAATCTAGTCCTCTACACTCTTAAATGGTGCTTTTTTGGAGGGAGGTAGATTTAAATTCATACGTACCAACTCTTTTTCTTTACTCCATGCTCAGGAAATTATTTCTAGGTAATATGGAATGAGAACAAGTATAAGACATTTCTTCTTACTGCTCATGTGGCTCATAAGCTCTAATTACAACAGGGAAAGGCCCGTTTAAAATGGACTTGAACATAGGCAGTAGGAAAATATTTAACTGTGAGTAGAAGGCAAAGAAATAGAGAGAAGGCACTCCATTTGAACAAGTTTTGAGATCCATGAGCACTGTACTTTCTAAAAGAATTAGTAAGAAGGAGACAATATTGGTGATAATGACCAAATGTGGTGAGAGGCAGGGAGAGGAGAATGGGTGCACAGTGGATGCATGATTCCTCCATGTTGGATCCATGAACTAAGTATGAGGGAAGAACATTTCATAAAAACACAGAAATCTAACAACTAATTATAAAGGATCTTGGCAGTCATCTAGTCCAATCTATAAGTGAAAGTAACACTCTCTATCAGTAGAGTCCGTGATCTCGAAATCTTTTCACCTAAGATACTAGAGAAAGAACTAGGAATTTCAGTTGTTCAGAGTATCCAGAAGCTCAGCTTTGGAGAAGATAATGCTCCTGTGATCCCTTCAAGACCACCTCAGGTGAATGTTTCATATAAAATCCCATGAAATGTTTCTGAATGAAAGACACAATTTTGAATATTAAGTTTTTAGTCAATTAAAATTTCGAGTTCTTGGGTCAATGAAACTTTTATAATTTAATTAGTTAAATTGAGCAGATGATCCTTTCCTCATAAAACTAAGAGCTGTGGCATTGGATTAAAAGTTATTAGAAAATTAATGATGATTTAGAAAAGAGGTCTACTATTTTACATAACTATCATCTAAACTGACCTTCTTGCAACTTCTATGCACACATTAATCCTGCTTCTCCTTTCTGGGACCAAATAAAACAAAGCATATCCTTCTTCTATATGACAGCCCCTCAAATACTTGAAGATAGCTATCATGTTCTGCATAAGTCTTCTCTAGGCTAACCATCCTCAGTTCCTTTCAACGGATGCTCACAAAACACAGGCATTTCTGGCTTAGGGACAGAAGATGGTTTCTAGGAAAGCTTTGGAGCTTTTAAATAAGCTTGGTTGTTTATTTCTGGGTCTTCCACAACACTGACCCAAGATCATTAGTAGAGGCATGGTTTTCACAGTCTGCTCCTAAAATAATATGTAGATATTTAGCCTAGCCAAAGGAAATTTCTTTTTGGAATCAACCCAGGAGTTCTGATAATTGATAAGGGAAGCTTTGATGAGAAGGAAGAGCATCCAAAAGGTCCAATACTACCTTGTCCAGTCCTGTTTTATTTCGCCATCCTTCATTTACATCTAAACCATAACCCAACCGTGATTCCTCATTTAGCTGTTCTAACTTGCCATTCCTCATGCTTTATCCTGACTATGTGTTTAATCATACTGTTCTTTTCCTTTGCTTTCCCCTTCAAAGATCTTACAGACTCTTAGAAGAATCTGGTGCTGCTCTGCAGCAAGGCTGAAACAGTATTTTTTTTTCTTACATTCACAAATTTATTTTTTAAATGTTTTGTTCATTTTAAACTTTAATACAAAATGGGAGGAGAGCATTTCTATGTACACAGCAGAATATAGAGAGGATTCAATATGAAACAATTAATTTTCATTTCAAACTGGTTTTTTCGGGGGGAGGGAACTTTTATAATAAATACAACACATTGTTCTCAAAGTTACCCTGATTTTCCGTGCTTCCTTCTAAGTTTTCTTTTGTTCTCTACTGTGCACTTTTGATTTTATTTTTTCTCTCTTCCTCCCCCCC
>NW_027185665.1:11086001-11091944 GCF_028583685.1 Petaurus breviceps papuanus | reverse complement strand
AGAGAGAGAGAGAGAGAGAGAGAGAGAGAGAGAGAGAGAGAGAGAGAATCTGTTCCTTAAATGAGGGGGCTAATGGACTTATTTTTGAATTTGCAGTAACTTTTGGTGGAAGACTATGGAGTCAGCTAGTTCCCTCTATGCAGTCAGAGGAGTAGTTTGCAAAATACTCCCACTAAATAGATGGTGAATGGCCTGACTGACCAAAGCGACCCTTTTCTCATGACTCGTCATGAAGGTCAAACACCCCAATGAGCAATTGTCAAGCAGGCTCAATCTGATTATCCATAAATCTCAAGCTTTCCATGCATGTTGGTAATAGAAATGTCATTTTCCTTTGCAAATGAGGTCCTGAAAGCAAAAGTGACAGATATCAGATCACAGCAGTTAATCAAGCAAGCAGCAGTTCAAATCAATTAAACAAACATTTATTAAGAAAGTCACCATACTGGGTACTGGGTATACAAAGACAGAAAGGACACACCCCACTTTCATGGAGTTTATAATCTAAGGTAGGGGTGGGAGAGAAAGGAGTAAAACAAAAATGATTGTAATACAAGGAGAAAAGTGTGAAGTGTTAGGGCAAAGGGCAATAATGTAGTGTAGGGGCAAAGAGGGAGAAGGAGGGCTGCATGTGGAGTCAGAAGATCTGGGTTCAATTCCCAACTCTGCTGATTCCTAATTCTGTGAATTCAGACAAGTCAATTTACCAGTCTTGGACCTCAGATTCCTCAACCGTAAAGTGAAAGGAATTAGATGGATTGCACTTCTCCAAGGCCCTTCCTACTTCAGGTCTGATTATCTTACTGAACTATCATCTGAATTTGGATAGAGAAAGAAGGGAGGGATTTAAACAAATAAAGCTGGTAGGTGAGGAAGAGTTCGTTCTAAGCATGGGTGGTGGTAGCAGAAGCAAAGGCAGAAATCAGAAAGGATAGGGTCAGAATTAAGAGTGAAGGATTGTCCTATTTGTCTTAAATATAGACTATTTGATATGGAGTAGTAATACACAAGGCTGATCAGATGGGTTGAAGGAAAATTATACAGTGCTTTGAATGACATTTAGAATTTTATATTTTATTCAGTAGGCAGTAGAGAGCTAGTGAAGGTTTTTAAGTAGAAGAAGGCATGATCATAGTGGATATATTAGGAAAAGAATTCAAATAGCATTATAAATGATAGACTAGTGAGGAAACAGATTAAAGCTAGAAGTCTAATAAAATAGTCTAAGTGAAAAGATTTGAGGACTTCTGATTGGCTAAATAGATTGTGACACCTGAATGTAAAGGAAAATTTCTGTCCTGTTAGAAATGATGAGATTAAAGAGTTATAGGAACACATATAAAGTGATGCAAAGTGAAGTAAGCAGTACTGAAGAGCAACATAGACAATGGGTATGATAAATCAAACAGACAAAACAGCAACAAAAAAATTGAAATTACCAAATTTGTCCACAAAGAAGAGATATGAGGATATACCTCTCTCCCTTCTTTGTAGAGGTGGCAGACTGTGGGTATGGAACTCTATATAATGTTAAATGTATCCAATGTATTGGTTAATTTTGCTGAACTGTTTTTTTTTTCCTTTTTCTGTATTTGTTGTTACAAGGGATGACTCTCTGAGAGGGAGAAAAGTTACACTGGAAAATGTAGGCGAGGATATACAGTCTGTTGTAGAGACATAATTGGAGTGTTACCCATGCCGTTTACTCTCTCACGTTGGCTGCTTTTCTCCCTTGTTGCTTGGCCTTCCCAGTGGTTCCCAGTATTGTAGGTGATGACTTGAACTTCTTCAATAAGACTTCCAATGGTTCTTCTCACCCCAAGAGGAATCTCTAGACTTCCCTCTAAAGGAACAGATATACTTGCTGTAGTAATTCTTCAGGCAAAAGGAGAAGGACTGGTTGGATGAGATCATGATGCCTGTCGTGAAATGGTTCTAATGTGGGATCTCAGACCTTGCAGCCTGCTCCACTGTCCCCTAAGAATGCCAAATTTAGTAAGAACTCCATATTGCACTGGTGTCAAATTCAAGTAGAGACAGGGGCACTAAACCATATACAAGGATCCCTGTAAACCAAACATTAACTTAATTTTTAAGCACACATTTTATTTATTAACTATATTTTATTGTATATTTATTTTATAAAATATTTCCTAATTATATATTAATCTGAATCAAGAGACACTTGGGAGTGTTGCTGATCTCATATGGCCTTTGAGCTGTGTATATGATTCTGCTGGCCTATAGTATCCTCGACTATAGAGAGATCATGAAACATTGCATGGCCAAAGACATTGTGTTGAACAGCATGACTCTCTAGAAATTCCAAGGGTTATTCAGGCAAGGTACCAAAGTTGAGTTCACTTTCCAAAACAGGAATCATGTGATGACATCTTCTTGGATGGAAACAGACAAGTCCTAGCCCATGCATTTGCCCCAAATCCTGATAACCAAGGAATGACTGTTCACTTTGGCAGTGATGAGGAATGGTGATTTTCTGACATGGAGATCAACCTCTTCCTAGTGACCACTCATGAAGTAGACTATACCTTAGGCCTAAGATACTCTGAGGTCCAGAACTCTATCATGTATCTCAATATCAGATTGGACACACTAATCTTCAGCCTCCATCTTGATAATATACAAGAGATATAGAAATTCTTTGGGAGGAATTCCTATGGGAGAGAGCATTTCTAAATCTCTGGTACTACAGAGGGATGACTATAGAGGGGCCACTTTCCTTGATCTAGGAAGTAAAACAACAACTAATAGGGAAATGTGTCCTTTAGGGACTACTGAAACCCAGACCTGAAGAGAGGGAAGGAGGTCAGATCCAATTATGAATCTGATCTCTGAGCTTAAAGGAAAATTTCCATGTAGACAATAAAACAGAAAAAGAAGAAAACTATATGAAACTAAGTCTTCATTTTCTACTTCTTGCTTTAAAAAGTATATCATACATTACTTTCAAAACTATAAAAAAAGGAAAATGTGACACAAAAATGTTTAAAGAAAGATGAAAAGATCTCATATGTGCAAAAATATTTATAATAGCTTTTTGGAGTGGCAAAGAACTGAAAACTAAAGGGGTGCTCCTGGATTGGGGAATGGTTGAATAAATGATGACATGTACATGTATTGGCATTCTATTATGCTATAAGAAATGAAGAAGGAAATTGTTTTAGAGAAACCTGGAAAGACTTCTAGGAACTGATGCAAAGTGAATTGAGTGGAAGCAGGGGAACAATTTATACTATAACACCAATAAAAATGAAAAGTCCTGAAAGACTTAACTCTGGTCAGTGAAACAAGCCATAATTTAAAAAAAACTATTAAAGAAGAATGTTGACTACCTGGTGATAGAGAAATTGTGAACTAATAAGCAGAATGAAACACCTTTTTGGATGTGGCCAATATGGAAATATATTTTTGTCTGACTGTCCTTATGAGCTATGCATATATTCTGAATTTTTAAAATTTCCTCTTCTTTTACTTTAGCAGGTAATGGAGGTAGGAGGGAAAAATAAATGCTTTACATTTTGAAAAATTGAAATGTTTATAAAAGATACTAAAATATTTTGTCTGTTGTGTTTTAAGAAGAAGGACTGAAATCTGAATGCAGATCAAAGCATACTTTTTTTTTAAACTTCTTTATTTTTCTTGGGCTGTTTGTTTTTTTTGTTTTGGTTTTTTTTTTTGGTCTGTTTTCTTCTGCAACATGGCTAATGTGGAAATATGTTTCTCATGACTTCATATGTATAATCTATGTAAATTGCTCTCCTTCTTTTAAAAAATTTATTTATTTTTAGTTTTCAACATTCATTTCCACAACATTTTGAGGTACAAATTTTTCTCCCTGTCTTTCCCCTACCCCACCCCAAAATAGTAGGCCTTCTGAATACCTGTTCTTCCCCCAATCTGTTCTCTATTATATTCTACCCCACCCAACCCCCAACTTTCTAGTAGGGCAAGATGGATTTCTAAAACCTAGTGCCTGTATATCTTATTTCCCAGTTGCTTTTAAAAAACAAATTTTTTTAACATATGTTTTTAAAACTGAGTTCCAGATTTTTTTCCTTTCTTCCCTCCTCAGCCACCGGGAAGATAAGCAATTCAATATAGGTTGCACATGTGTAGTTACCCAAATCATTTGCATAGTAGTTATATTGTGAAAGACTAACTATATTTCCTATATTCCTAGGAGTATTTTTTTTTGGGGGGGGGATCTTTTTCAAGAGGTGATGGGTGAATTCTTTCCATTGCTATTTTGCCCTCTGGTTATAGAATATCAGGGCAATTTTGCTTGATAATTTCTTGAAAGATGGTGTCTAGCCTCTTTTTTTGATCATGGCTTTCAGGTAATCCAATAATTTTTAGATAATCTCTCCTGGATCTATTTTCCAGGTCAGTGGTTTTTCCAATGAGATATTTCACATTGCCTTCTATTTTTTTCATTTGTTTGGGTCTGTTTTATAGTATCTTGATTTCTCATAAAGTCATTAACTTCCAATTGCTCCAATCTAATTTTGAAGGAATTATTTTCTTCAATGAGTTTTTTAAATTCCTTTTCCATCTGGCAAATGTGACTTTTTAAGGCATTCTTCTCCTCACTGGCTTTTCAGGCCTCTTTTGCCATTTGAGTTAGTCTATTTTTTAAGGTGTTATTTTATTAAGTATTTTGGGGGGTCTCCTTTAGCTGGATGTTGACCTGCTTTTCCTGATTTTCTTGCATCATTCTCATTTCTCTTTCCAATTTTTCCTCCACTTCTCTTACTTGATTTTCAAAATCCTTCTTGAGCTCCTCCATGTCCTATAACCAGTTCATATTTTTCTTAGAAGCTTTGGATGCAGGAGTTTTGACTTCATTGTCTTCCTCCCATTCCATGCTTTGATCCTTTTGGATCAAAAAAGGATTGTATGATCTGATTGTGCTTCTTCATCTAGCCAGTTATTTAACTTTTGAGCTCTTTGCCACAGTAGAACTCTGCTTATAAAATGAAGAGAGCTTTGCCCCAAATTGCTGGGGTTTTGCAGATGCCAGAGTTATTAGGAGGGTACCCTCTCTACAACCCCCACAAGCTCTGGCACACTGACCACACACCCCAGGACCACCACCCAAGACCACAATCCAGATCCAAGCAGGTCAAAACAAGAGTGATTACCCTCTGAATGGTTGCTTAGTCCCCTTGCAATCTGCAGGCCAAGAGCTCTGGAGTCAGCAACACACTTCAGCTGCCATGGCTCTGCCACCAATCGCCCCAGGAGCAGGGGCTAGACTGTCATCTTCCTTAGCCCAGTTCCAACAGAGTTCCACACTGACCTTTTACTTTGTCTTTGGTGTTTATGGGTTTAGAAGTCTGGAAACTACCACAGCTGCTGGTGATTCACTCTCCTGAAATCTGCTCTGGCCTCCACTGGTCAGGGCTGCCCTGGGGCCAGAACCACACGGCTCCTGTGGAACTGCACTCAGCTCCCAGTGTGCTGTGATAGACCTTTCCTGTTGGCCTGCCAGGCTTCCTTAAGCAGGACATTTGTTTCTCTCTGTCACTTTGTGGGTTCTGTAGCTCTAAAATTTTTTGAGTCATTTTTTTACAGGTATACAAAGTGGCTGGAGTCAGAGCCCACACCTGGTTTGTGCTTTTACTCTGTCAGCTTTGCTCCACCCCTCCCATTGCTTGCCTTCTTAAGGAGGGAAGATGGGAGGGAGGGAAAGAATCTATAACTCAATTTAAAAAATAATGGTAATTTTTTAACATTTAATTAATAAAAAAAATTAAAGGAGAGGAAAAAAAGAATAGAGACTAAACTATTAGAGTTTGAATATGAATAGGGCAACCTACATGATACAAGATAAAGTCAGTAGAACCAGAATCATATATACATGATTATAAATATGAGGAAGGAAGGAAGGAAGGAAGGAAGGAAGGAAGGAAGGAAGGAAGG
>NW_027185665.1:11065725-11085991 GCF_028583685.1 Petaurus breviceps papuanus | reverse complement strand
GAAGGAAGGAAGGAAGGAAGGAAGGAAGGAAGGAAGGAAGGAAGGAAAGAAGGAAGGAAAGAAGGAAGGAGAGAGGGAGGGAAGGAAGGGAAAAGGGGAGGGAAGAAGGAAGGACAGAAGGAATGCAGGAAGGAAGGAAGGGAGGGAGGGAAGAAGGAAGGATGGAAGTGAAAGGGGGAGGGAGGACTAGAGCTTTATACATACTGGAGACACAGAATAAATGCATTTTTTCTTTACTTTTTCATTGCTAATTTCTTTGGATCCAGTTAAATGATGTGTTTCATTTAAGATTTTATTCATTGTTATGTTTTTGGTTGATGTTGGGGCTTTTTGCTCATTTGTTTGTCAGAAAAGTAAAGAAAGAGTGAGAAAAGTGTGCCAGACGCTCCCTCAATATGAATGTCAAGTTCTCCTGTGCTAATGGCAGAGTAGGATGAGGATAACTGAGAGCCAGGTGCCAGTGGGCAGGAGGCTGGCAGGTTGGAGAACCAAGGCTTAGGAGAGAGGGGTGTATTGGGTGGCATTAACTTCAAAGGAGAGGTTGTTAAGCATTATTTACTGAATAAGCACCTGTCATGGGCACTTTGGGGCTACAAAAGAAGAATAACACAAGGCCCCCTCCACAAAGAAGCTTGCAGTCGTGTCAGAGAAACTAGGATAAGGCACATCAAACATCAAACTATTCCAGCCTGCATATAATTGCTTCTTTACCTGTATGGACTGGACTACCAACGTAACGCAAATTCAGAGCAGTAGATCCACGAGACTGGAGGCTAATAAAGGGGGATTTCATGAACATGAGAAAGAGAGAGAGAGGGAAGGGAGATTAGAAATGTGAAGTTTTGGGTAAGTAGAAGGGAAAGCTTTCCAGTCAAGGAGAATAGGATAAGTCCAGGCATAGAAGTGAGAGCAGCATGTCCACAGGACAGTAGGATGTATCATGTAATTGGCCAAAGGCAGAGCCATATAGAACTTCAAGTCTTTAAAATGTTTCATCTTCCAAAAAAAGTAAAAAACTACATCACCCAGAGCACAGCACAATATTTATAATTAACTTTTCTAATTTTCTCCCAATACTCTCCACCTCTATTAACAATGTGGCTTTACCAGGGAAGCATCCAGGCACTTACCTGTGCAGGTAATTACAGGAAATCATTTTAAATGGACTTAGTCTTCAAAATGCTTAATGGACCTGAGCTTTATCCTCAGGACCTCTCAGAGCAGATTCTAAAGGAAAGGGATTTTTCTTCTCCGGTCATAAAGGAGCAAGCTACTACTGCATGATTTTCAAAGCCGGGGAAGGATGTCTGTGACTGTGGCTGTGGGTCTTATCTGCAACAGACACATTATACCTTGTTAAAATAATTGGATGTGTAAATGAAGTCAATGTGAATTGACTGTGAGACCAATTGAGTATCTGGGAAGGAAATCATTTTGAATGTGTATTTAAGTCTGCAGTCTGTTCTTACTATTCATCATTTGAGAGCCCTAGAATCCATGTACCAAAAAAGAATTAAATGTCCCAAATTAGGTGGCCTCAAAGTTCAATGCTGTCTTTAGCCCCCCAAAACTGAAGTGGAAAGAACAATCTGGTCATATGTGCAGGTCCAATTATAGCTATTTGAAGCTTTGCAATAAGCTGAGAAATCATTTGTTTACCAATAGCATAGAGAGCAAAGTAAAAGACATATTAAAGGCAGAAGAACCATGTTCCTGGTCCACTTTTCATTGCAAGAAGGTTCTGGCTGTATGACAGCAGGACACACCCGATTAACAAGCAAACAGTTCAGTCTATTACTTTTACTGGCAGAAAAAACCAACTGAGTAATTCAGGACTGGGCAGTTAGGTGACACGGTGGATAGAGTCAGGAAGACTCACGCTCCTGAATGCAAATCTAGCCTCAGACATTTAGCTATGTGACCCTGGGCAAGTCAGTCAGCCCTCTTTGCCTCAGTTTCTTCATGTGTAAAATGATCTGGAGAAGTAAATGTCAAACCATTCCAATATCTTTGCCAAGAAAACCCCAAATGGGGGCATGGAGAGTCAGATGCAACTGAAAAATGGCTGAATGACAACAGCAAAGGATTATTTTTCATAGGTCTGTTTGGGGATCACTTTCTCCCTTCAGGGATAACCTGGCCCCTTATAGATCCCTTAAGTACCTACTCTGTTCTCTTCTTCTGCCATTTACATTCTAATATGAGTGACTTACAGGAACTATGTTACCTCTACCAGGTATATTTCCAATTGCATATATTTCTGACTAGAATTAAAGTCTTTGTTCCCTGTGAAAATAATTTTAAGCATCAACAGCAAGGTAATGCACTTGGTAAAGGTGAACTGGAGAGGGAAGGGAGACTGAAAAAGTAAAAGTTGGGGTGCTAGATGGCTCGGTGAGTAGAGCACCGGCCCTGGAGTCAGGAGGACCTGAGTTCAAGCTTTGGCCTCAGACACTTGGCACAAAACTAACCATGTGACCTTGGGTAAGTCACAACCCCAATTGCCCTGCCTTCCCCCCTCCAAAAAAAAAAAAAGCAAAAGGAAAAGTAAGACTCTATCTAATATTCTTGAAAAGATATAATTTAGGTGCCCCCCCATCCTACCTACAAGCAAAGCCAAACTAATATTGAAATTTTAACAGTTAAAGCTGTTGAGTACCAGAATGATTACCAACACTCTACTGTCCCCACACAAGCCCTACCATCATATCTGTCTGAAGCAAGTGGTGCTTTGGCATTTTCCAGTGAGAGTATCAATGCCACATTGCCAATCTCCAGTACTCTGGGGCTGCAGAATTACTCAGAAGGAACTTCAGCCTCTTGCAGACCTGGGAAGGGTCAGAATCATCACAGAAGCTTTCTGGGATGGACATTGAATCAGTAAAGAACAGAAGTGACTAAGTGTTCAGGGGTGTAGGGATATAAAATATTTATAAAATAAACATTTATATGGTGCTTTAAGATTTATGAAGTTCTATGTATGTATATATATATATGTGTGTGTGTGTGTGTGTATATATGTGTACATATGTATAAAATCTCATTTGATCCTTAAAACAACCCTATTGGACAGGTGCTTTTTTTATCTGCAATTTGTAGTCAAGGAAACTGAGGCAGACAGAAGTCAAATGATCTGTCCACGGTCACATAGCTAGTAAGTGTCTGTCTAAGGCCCAATTCAGACTGTCCTAATTGTAAGTCCAGAACTCTACGCACTATGGCACTGAGCAGCCTCAAAGCTAGTCATTCACACCACAAAGAATTGCCTTCCACTTACTTGGATCTTCATGTTGTTTTTGAAATGTTACTAATTCTTGTTTTAGATAACTTTACAAATGTCTGATCCATAAAGCAAGAAAGAGAAACCCTAGGCTTACTTTCTGCCTATAAGTTAAAATACATCCAGATCTGCAAGCATGTGCCAGTCACTGATATGAAAGACCAGAATGGCCGAGGTGTGTGCACATATGCTCGCCTATTGATTTACAAGTAAAATTCCATTCCATTTTTGTTTCCAGCCCTGCAGTAGCTACTGACTTAACCCTAAAAGTGATGGCAACTTCACCTTTAAGATGCCCTACAACCGTTCTTATTTTGGCCTCCCCAGCTGTTCATATCATATGATTTATACCTATTATAATTAGGCAAATCATTCTGCTCTCCCTGTTTCAATTTTCCAACTGTAAATGAGAAAAGGCCTACTTTCCTCTTAAGAGTCATTCAATACAACCTTGGTTAAGTGCCCCAGAGGTCTTTGGCTCTGTGTTATTTCTCAACTCCAAGATGGAATTAAATTTCTCAGAGCACTAAGATGCTAAAGCATGCCCTAGAAAAAGGTATTTTCTAAAATAGTTAATGGGTCTCCAAAACATGAGTTTTCCTCCCTAATGGGAAATGCAAATTGTGCATATGCAATTAGAGAAGGAAGATCTTTCACTCTCTTCCCTAATCCTCTCCTTTCACTTGGCTTCCTAGCCATTCCAACTGACCATCTTGAATCTGTCAGGTGAATGTTGCAACACCTTAAACGATCCTAAATTGATTGTTTTTTATGAAAGAGAGCTAGAGAACCTCCCTCCTGCACTAGGTTGCATAAAGCTATGAACTGCAGTGCTTCTTCTTTCCATCGCTACTTTGTGATGGGCAGTTACCCCTCTGCTTACGCATGGTAAAGAGGTCTGTGTATGCGTGACAAGGATGGTACATGGCCCAGCATTCAATGGCTTAGAGATTGATTGCTGCGGCTATGCCCCTTGCCCACAGCCCCTAAACTCTACCTACCATGCTTAGAAACAATGGCTTCCTAGTAACTGCTCAGGACAGATGACATAGCACAACTCCTGCCCAACTCAGGAGAAACTCACTAAAATACTCAGTCATTGTTCACCTGTTCCCACTGTCTTTAGGCCCCTGGAGGAATGTTTCTTCCCTTGCTTTGCTGAGGAATTAGCACTCCACACATTGCCTCAGATAAACTGAGACCTGGGAAAGACCTAAGCTTATAAAGGTCCGGGTCTCTCCTGCATCTGGGGCCATCACCAGTCTTATTAATCTATGTCTTGCCACTGGACTCTTTAGGAGAGAGTGAGGCTGGTGACTTGGCACAGCTCTGCCTCACTTAAATCCAATTCACTTGCAAGTCAAGACATCACCTTCCTGACGTCATTAATCCTCTCTGAGAAGGAAGGACGAAGAACAAAAAGTAGTCCACCTCTTTTAGGTCTCCAACACAAGAGAAGAACGAGACTCAGAACCTCCTTGTGCTGGTTTTGAGCTGATGCTTACAACTACGTTAGGTATTTTACCAACTGTGATCCATAAGTCACAGATTAGAGACACTTGAACTACCTTCCCAACTTCGCCCCACACCCTTTTAAGGTCAGACAAATGAAGGGAAATTAAATGGCTTTCTTAGGGGGCACAACTCAAAGACAACTTTCCCAGTGCCGGGATGGATGAACCTTTGGTTTCTTGAGCATTTCTTCTCATTGAAAACATTCTCTACTGAGACTGCACAATGGTATCAGGAATGCCCATTGGGGAATTTCTCACATAGTGACTGCTTTGTATTGTGATTTACCTGGTTCTATGCATGTACCCTGTTTCTCTAACTAAACTACTGATAACTTGTAGGTGAGGACTGTGCTTCAAATACTTTTGCATTTCCTCTATCATCCCATTCCCAGAATTTGGTCCAGAGTAGGTATTAAATAAATATTTGTTGAAATTAATCATTGAATTAATTTTAATATTCTTATATTTATTCTCTTTTCTCAAATCTCCCTTAAATCTGTTTATTATTGATTTTAGACCTGTGTTGATAAACTTAATCTCTAAGAGTAAATTACACACACACACACACACACACACACACAATTGCATAGGGTCATTTTAAAGAACATATCAAGCACAAAATTATATATAGGCAGCCTCTACTTTTTGCTACAATATATTTCTTTTTTTAATTTTTTTGCAAATTTTTATTTTAAACTTAAATTAAAAATGAGGGGAAAAGCATTGCCATGTACACAACAGACCATAAGAGAGGATTCATATAAAACTATAAATTTCCATTTCAAGAAAACCTATGTAATAAATACTACACATTGTTTTCAAAGCTGCTCAGTTTTTCTCTGCTTCCTTGTTGTTTTCTTTTGTTTTCTTCTATGTACTTTATACTTTATTTTTCCCCCTCCTTCCCCCCACCACCCTAAAGAAGGCATGGATGGAGAGATAGATAGATAGATAGATAGATAGATAGATAGATAGATAGATAGATAGATTGATAGATTGATAGATATACATTGATATCTATAAACATACACGTAGATACTCATATATATTTATGTAAGACCATATTATGCTTATTTCCTCCTATCATTTATTTCTCTGAAGGTGGATAGCATCCTTCTACATATGTCCAAGTCATTCCGTGTTTTTCAAAATCAATCAGCTCATCATTTCCTACATCATAGCAATATTCCAACTCAATCACATCCCATCTGAGAGATTCTCTATAAAAGTTCTTCCCCAATTTTTTGTTTCCTTCCATTCCTGGTTACATAGGTTTTATTGATACAAGAAAATTTTCATTTAAAATAATCAAAATTGTCCTTTTTATACATCAACAATGCCCTTGCCTTATAATATAGTTTAAGGTCTGATATTGCTGAATCTACTTCCTTTACATCTTTTTTCCCTGATTTCTTTGAAGTTCCTCACCTTTTGTTCTTTCAGATGAACTTTGTTATTATTTTTTCTAACTCAGAAAAATAATTTTTAATAATTTAATTGGGATGACATTGAATAAATAAATTAGTACAATATATTCTAGAACATAAAGAGTGAAAAATATTTTTTTTCCTGTAACTACCGCATAGAATGTAATTACCATCGGCACCACAAGATGGAACCTTACAGCATTGCTTCAAAAAGTAAAATATAAATGGGGGAGAAGGGACAGTAACATACTGAGGTGAACACACACAAAGTGAAGACTGAGTCAGTAAGAAACAGAGTCTTCATTACAAACTGAATATGGGCTAAGCCAGAAGAGCTAATAAAAGGACAAGGTCTTATCTCACAAAATGCTTTTCAGTCAATGATCAAGTTATTGATCACTTCAGCATGGGAATGACTCCCTGAGGGATGCAGAGATTTACTTACTAGACATAAGCCCTACCCTCAAGGATCTTACAGTCTAACTGGGAAGAAAAATCAACAAACATTTTTAAGTATCAAGAAACTATAGCTAATAAAGTGATAAGGTTTTATCTCTTCACAAAATACTTTTCAGTCAATGATCTACTTCAGCAGATCTGACACACCTCAGTCAGCTGACTCCTTCAAAATGGGGAATACCGAGTTTTATTTTTAAGATACAGGCCTTACGTCCATGAACCTTACATTCTAACTAAGAAGGCAAAGCAACAAACATTTTTAAATCCCTATTTCATGAAAAGCAATGCCCGAAGTGCTGGGGAAATACACAATTTAGATCACTCATGCCCCTGTTCTCCATGAGTTTACAGTATAGAAATAACTAATGACAGCATATATTAGGGGTCACATGAACAATATAGCCCAAAAATGATTGTAACACCCCTTTTGCTACTAGCCACCACAGTAACCTGTGGGTCTTTTCCACTTTGTACTGACTGGTCCCACCAAAAGTGGCTCATAACTATTTTTAGTCAAGGATCCTGCTCATCTCCATAGAGCCTGTCTAGTTTTGTAGATTCCTGATACATAAATTCAGGATTTCATGCCATGAGGCTCAGCTCAAAAAGCAAAATAGTATTGTAATATTTTCAATTATATTACATGATATATTTTTTTTCCAGTTCAGATGTTGCCAACCCTGGAGTAAAGCAGTCACATGATGCACCCAAATTTCCACTTGGTTCTTCAGCAAAGAAACATGGATCCTTTCTTGAAAAGATTCCTAGTTTGGACTTATGATGAGGGAGCTCTAGATTCACTCAGCACCATCTGCAGGTGAAGCTTTCTGACTTCAGCACGTCTCAGTTTTCTCTCTGGCAACCTTTTTCTGCCCTTAATGACTAGCAGTTTCTAAATTACTTTTCTTCCTTTTTCTCTTTCTCCTGGGGAGGAGACACATGGTGATCATTTTCCAAGTACTTTCATCATTTTTTATCTGTATTAAGAATGTTTGAGTGAAAAGAACAGACTGGGGTGTCTTCCAGTCTGACCCTATTATTAATTACTGAATATACATATCTCCAAGTCTCTGAGGGCTCTTTTCAACTATTTTACAATCTCCTTATTTTTGCACTCAAAGTCAAAGAGCAAGAGACCTCTTTCTGTTGTGATGTCCATTGCATTCATCATAAAACTTTTCCAAAATTTCAGACTCCATCTTGTTCAAATATCAATTAAAACTATCTAGAAAATTAATCATATAAAAGCAGTCAATCATGCAGGACATGCAATAATGAAGCAGTAAAACCAATATGCAAATATAATCAACAACTTATAGAGCTATTCAATGAAACTAAACACAAAACCATGCTTAGGCAGATAATCACTGAACACCATATGCCACAAATTAGCATATGAAGAGGCAAGCAATAGTCAGCAAGTGAATATCACATGCAAATAAGTGGCAACTTATCAATAGCAGGATGCATTTATAATTCTATGCTATATAGTAAGTGGATCATGAGAGAGCAAATTCCAGTGGGGAAACAAGGAAAAATCTAATTTATAAAAAGTCAAAAAACTATGCTAAAAAAAATCCATTGAAAGAACTTGGAAATTTTTTAATATTTGAAATCTAGAAAGAGGAAAAATAGTAATACCAAATGAATTTTTAAAATCATAATAATAATAAAGAAATTTCCGGTACAACCCTCTTCAACTATGACTTTTGTGGCACTGTGGAAGACCAGCTCAAAAACAGAGTCAAAACGGAGAGAGATGAGAGGGGAAAGAAGGTAAAATATAATTGAAATATCTCAGATAAGGAACCCCACCTATGGATGGCAGTCTGCTGCTGTGTGGGTTTACCAAAAACAGGACATGAGTCCAGTGTAGGCCGCTATGACCATTGTAGTGCCCCAGGTGTCACGTGGGATCCTGGCAGACCCACTAAATTCATGCTCCACCTGCACCATTACCACAAACTTTACAATTTCCATTGGAGGATTAGCCTAGCTAATTTGGGAGAGACTCATCAACAGAAGATTGGCCAGCCCATGATTTCCATCTAGTACTGTAAGGTGTCAGTGGGCAGGGTGCCTGCCTGGATGGAAATCAAAGATTCCAGAAGTGTTATAAAGCTTGTTCATCAAGAAAAAAGATGCAACCCTCCATTTCCATACATATTGAATTTATTCTTACCCATATGGTATATACACAATACTGGGAAAAAGTCTTTGGATCATTTTTTCACACTGATTTCTCTTCCCTCTCCCTCATCCCTTTTTCAAAGGGAATAGTAATGTATTATATTTTAAAAGCACAAGAATCATGGACATCCATAATTCTTGGGGTTCCACTGACATTTGCGAACTCCTGAAGCTAAGTAAGCTGTTCTCCTATGTTAAGACAAGAGCAGCAATGACCAGAGGGAATCAACAATGGGCTGCCTGACTAGAATGAGGGTTGGAAGGGGTCTGATCTGAGTATTTCTGCCATTTACATAGAATGTCTTAACCACGCCCCTTCTCCCCCCCCCCCAGCTCCCCTGCCAATTCTGCTATTCTCTCTTTGTGATCAGGTCTGGCTAGGCTTTTTTCTTTATTTCTTTTTGGAAGGAGGTTAAGAACCAGGATTTCAGTTCCCCTAAATTTTAATCAGAGGAAGAGAAAATGAGTCCTTGAAAATTCATACTATTAGAGCCTAATTAGTCTCTTAAATGCTGTTTTAAATTAGGATAATTTTAAATTATTGGATGTGACAACTCTATAAACATAAAATGCATTAATTAGAAACTTGTTTGCTCAGAAAAAATACCAGGTATCCATTTGATACACCAATCTGCCACTCAGCATTAACTTCTAACAGCTTCTAATTCCCACTAGATGATTGGACCACAGCAAAAGGATTATATTCATCATTTTCTAGCAATTTAATCTTCACCAGCTTTCCATTCGAGTCTCCGAGGTTCTTCCCATTTTCAACAAAGAATAAACCGAATTTTAATCCCCACCTGGGGCATCAACTAAGTCCCGGAACTTGTGAATTTGTTTAGCAAGGCAAGGAGGCAATGAGTCCGGTGCCGGGGAGGGAGAGGGGTGGGAAGGTCACAAGAATATTTATGTTGATGGCAGTGATGATGAAGATAAGAAACTCCATAATGCATCCAAGGATTCATAAAGTATTAATAGCAGAAAGGACCCAAAAGGCAATACCCTTGGTATTCTCACCTTTTGTATCTATATCAGGAATTGCCAAAAGGTGAGATGAAGACTGGATCTTAATACCAGATATTTCACTTGCTAGTTGTGTACCTGAGAATAATTTTCTTAACTCTCTAGATTTCACCTTCCTTAGAGGCAAAATGAGAATCAGACAAGATGATCTCTAAGGTCAAAGAGCTAATTATTGATTCACTCGTTTCCTCGACTTACTGAGACATTCTAGAAAGTGTGCTCGAAGTTCGGAAGATTTGGTTTGAATCCTGCGTGTGTGAGTGTGTGTGTGTGTGTGTGTGTGTGTGTGTGTCTGGGAAGTGGAAACTTGAAAACTTCTCAGAATGTGTCTTGTAAGTTGGTCTAAGTTCTTACAGTAGGCTCCCCCCTTCGCCCACCCCTTCACTTCTGCTGTCAATCAGCAGCAAACCCTTTCAGGAGTCTTTGGACCCCCACCCTGGTTGGGCACACCCTTATCAGCATTAGGCCCTTTAGAGTTTTTCAACCCCCTACCTTGCTGGTCCCTCCCTTCTTCACTTTGGTATTTGCCAAATAAGGATAGGTACATTTGAATTGGCTACCCCCTACTTCCCTTTTATTTGCCATTGGGGAAGATTTTCACGCTGAGGCTTGAGCCTGCCTTTCAGCCAATGGGAAAAGAAACAGGGGGCAGGGGTGGGGCTTGACTGCTTTGGGGTATAAATTCTTGTTCGGTCTTTTGTAACATGCCTCCTCTCCTTGAGTTGTCATGGGGAGGACGAGAATAAAATTTCCTGTTTTTATCCTAAGAAATCTCCATATTTTTTATTAAAATTTTGAATGGAGTTTTTCTTTTTTTTTCTTTTTATTTACTTTTTTTTGGAGGGCAATTGGGGTTAAGTGACTTGCCCAAGGTCACACAGCTAGGTTTGTGTGTGTGTGTGTGTGTGTGTGTGTGTGTGTGTGTTAAGTGTCTGAGGCCAAATTTGAACTCAGGTCTTCCTGAATCCAGGGCCGGTACTCTATTCACTGTGCTACCTAGCGGCCCTTAAATGGGGTTTTTCATCCCACACATGTAACTGTGGGTTATTAGGTGCTTAGACTCTCTGAGCCCTGGGCAACTCTATTCTATGTTATTGATGATTTAGTTAAAAGAGTTTTCCCTCCTATAAAATAATTGACTTATCAAGCACCACCTGTGAAAGTCAAAGATATGATCCTTCCCCTGAAGAAATAGTCTAACCTGAGGGTCCAAAGACAGACACCAGTCAACCCGAGAGAAAGAACTGGACAACGGGGACAAGAGTGAAAGAAAGCCTTTCTTTAAATTATAGATGTACGTGCTAACCCTATGTGCTAGAGTTGTTGAGGTGGGGCGGGATTACTCTAGGGGAACTCAATGGAGGAGACAGGCTTGGAATTGGGATTTAAAGTAGTGAGTATGATGGAGTGCCAGAGAAGAAAACTGTAGAGGAATTGTCATCACAGAGGCATGGAGGTAAGTATAAGCAAACCGAGGGGACATGAGACAGGAGATGGAGGAGAAGGAGACATCTGTGTGTGCTAGACAAGGGTGGACAACTGTGGCCCCTGCATTAGAAAAGCACAGTCAGGGGCAGCTAGGTGGTGCAGTGACTAGCGCACCAACCCTGGAGTCAGGAGGACCTGAGTTCAAATTCAGCCTCAGACACTTGACACGCACTCGCTTTGTGACCTTGGACAAGTGCCCTGCCTTCCCCCCTCCAAAAAGACAAAAAACAAAACAAATGAAAATTGCTAATCACATGTGACTGAAAGTCCGCCAGAGGCTTTGAATCTTCACTATAATACACGGTATTTCATTTAGCATGAGATTCATACTCATTTGTCATGGAGGTCATAATTTCCTGCATTTGAAATGTGTGTGCATTGCCACCTAGTTGTATACACATATATGTATATATGCATATATATTATTATGTATTTATGCATATATACATATATAAACATGTGGGGGTGTGGGTGGGTATGGGTGTGTGTAGCTAGGTGGTCAAGTAGAAAGAGTGCCAGGTCTGAAGTCAGGAAGACTCATCTTCCTGAGTTCAAATCTGGCCTCAGATACTTCCTAGCTGTGTAACCCTGGACAAGTCATTCAACCCTGTTTGCCTCAGTCTCCTCATCTGGGAAATGAGTTAGAGGGGGAAATGGCAAACCATTCCAGTATCTTTGCCAAGAGAACCCCAAACAGGGACACCAAAGGTAGGAAATAATGGAATGACTGAACAGCAACAATAATAACAAATTAGATGATAAATAATAAATATATTCCTATCTATATAACACACACACACACACCAGATATACCATATACATGTTATATAGGTACACACACACATACTGCAAGTGTACCCCATCTGTGTGTTGAACCTTAGACTTCTGCCTGTCTTGTTCACTACTAATCCCAGTGACTGGGACATAATAAGTGCTTAATAAATATTTATTGACTGATTGATGAGCAAATATCGCAATCTTTTGCTAATATAAAAACTTAAAAATGAATGCAGAAGGGAGTAGAGCAAAAACAATAAATAAGAATGAGAGGAATGCTTGTTAAATGTTATTAATAAACCACAAATCACTGTTTATAGTTATAGAAAAATATTGCTTTAAATCAACAAAAAAATAAGATAAATACAAAACCAAAACAACTCAGATCTTTCCACATGTGGCCTTCTACATCCCTGCGTGTGCCCTTTTGACTGAGTCCAAGTTTTACAGAACAAATTCTTTTGTTAAGGGGATTTGCTATGTGAGTTTTAGATTCTTTCAAAGGACCACCCCTGAAGACCTAGAGGGCCACATGTGGCCTTGAGGCTGCAGGTTCCCCACCCATGGGATGTACAATAGTATTAATCATCCATTTGGTTTTTCCAACATGAATAGTTAGGCCAGATATTTGAGTGAATAAGGATCCAGTTGAAAGAAGATACTGTAATGTGCCTATGTATACTGTATACTGTTATGTGCCAGAACTTAATCCAATCAGCATTGTCAGCAGCAAACAGAAGCATCTGGTGATGCCACCATCTTGAAGTAATCTGTCTTCCATAGTAACGCTGTTTTGGAAGTCCTGGATGGCAGTAGCAAGCACCTTGGGTAAGCATATGCCTTTCTGTTTTCTGCTTCACTTTTGTTTTTGCTTTGAGACTGGGTCTCAGGCTGAAAGTACAAGGGATTCAAAGGACCCACCTCACACTAATCAGCATGGGAGTTTTGATCTGCTCCATTTTCTTTTTTTTTTAAAGCAATTGGGGTTAAGTAACTTGCTCAAGGTTACACGGCCAGTTATTTCTGGGTGTGGTGCTAAGTATCTGAGCCCAGATTTGATCCCCAGGTCATCCTGACACTGGAGCCGGTGCTCTTACTCGCTGAGCCACCTGGCTGCCCCATCTGCTCCATTTTCAACATGTCAGTTCACCCCTTCTCTTGATCCAGAGATTCACAGGTCCTAGCCTCCCCAGTAGCAGGATTCCAAGCATGTGCCCTCATACCTGGCTTCACCTGTCATTTCTAATAAGAGAATGACCAAAGTTAACTCTTATCTCATTTATCAAGAAAATGTTTTTGATGAAAATAACAAAAATAAGCAAATCACTTTGTTGGAGGAAAGTCATCTAGGGATTTATTTTTCTCTACCAAATACTTTTTTGTTAACAACAAAAAATAAGCACTGTGCAATTTGCATTTATTACATCTTTCAGCCAATGGTGTGACTAGAAAGATGTAGTCTCATAGAACATATTGGTTGTGAAAACCTGCCTTTTCTTTTATATTTTCACAAAAGACATCCTTAATACTTATGTAAAATTATGCTCATAAATATTTAGTAAAGGTGAAAAAGTGGTCATTTATGTCAGTAATACTTGACATCTCAATTTCATTTGTTTGTGGTAATAATAACATCTATGATTTTCTCCAATAAGTAAGCATCTTTCCTTCCCTTAGATATCTTGAGAATCAATTCTTCGGTGCCCTCAAAATTGCTTAACCTCCAACACATTCCTACTTGGTGTATACGTAAGTCTGTTTCTACTACTTTTCCCAACTTTTTCTTTTTCTCCCTCCTCATACAGTACCTTGGAAACTGTGATGTTAGAATCCAAATTTGACAGTTCTGTTGTCAGTGGAGGAAATAGTTTATTGGCTTATTTTAGAAATTGTCACATCTTTTCCATTTTCATTCCTTTTTTATATGTCTTCCAAATTAATTGCTAAATGCTCTTTTACCTTAATTAGATCTCACACCAAAGACTTCATAAGCTCTTTTTACTCTCAGTTTGCCCTGTTTTTGAGGTTATACTACTCATGAACTTCCATCATCATCCTCTACAACATTTTAAAAGCTATTTTATAGTAAAATAAAATAGTTCAGTGAAAATATGTTGGATTTAGAGACAAAGGATCTAGTTTTGAATTCTGCCTCTGCCACTTACTTCCTGAATGGCCCCAAGCAAGTCACTCAAACTCCCTATTCCTCAGTTTCCTAATTGGCAAAATGAACCAGTTGGATTAGATGATCTCAATTTCTCTTCCAACAATAAATCAACAATACCATATTCTAAAATAATGTTGCATTTGAGTGCCATATCTCTCATTTTGGCAAGAAGATAAAATAGCTTTTAGCTAAGACAGGTTTTGGCTTCTTTTGGCATCCCTATTTTTGTGATGGTTTTAAATCAGTTAAACTTTATGCCCTAGTTCTTGCTGATGTTTGTTCTTTTATTCATTCCACGTTTTTCAGCATCGACATCCAGTTGAAATGTCAGGTAGTAGTTGTCTCAATTTCATTTTCATATTTCTATTCTTTCATCTAATTTGGTATTGATTTTGCCCTTTGCTTTAGCAAGTTGATGGTCTTACTATAATATAACACAAGTAACTCATCTTGAAATGGCTCCTATATCAGTAACTAGTAGTTCCCTGTCCAAGTTATTCTTAATTTCATTTTTTTCTGTTATGTTATTTCATTCTTACCATGCCCAGTGACCTTTAACTCTCTTCTTAAAGAAAGTATCCATGATATATAGGTATGATGATTCTTTGCAGCCTACAGGACATTGACCCTTCTTTCTTGATCGTGAACAGTATTTTCTGATATATTTTTCATTGTCCTTTCATATGGCTCACCTTTGTCCTAAAGTCACTAAGTATTAAGGCACATTTAATAAGTACCCTGAACTGTCATTCTTGAGGTCTCTGCTAAACTTCTATTTCAAACTACTTACCATAATTCTCTGAAACACCAACTCTATTATGAATTATTCCATGAAAAGACTAAGAAGTTACTATTAAACATAGCATGTAACATTACAGTAGAAACAAGAATTTCCTCAAAAAAAAACAAGTATTGTAATACTTTAAAAATCAAAGTAGAGATGAAGAAATGAAGGTAACCCACCCATTGTCCCAAAGAACCATCTTGCCATACACCCTACTCCAATCCCCATGCCCTCCAACCCCACCCCAGTTCAGAAGTCCTGAACTACAAAAGAGTTTGCAATCCAATTTCTAGTTCACCATACTACTTCATTTTGGGTCACTGAGAAATATAAGGTCATATATAAGGATGCCTTGCAGATCAGTGAGAAAAATCATGAATTGATATTTTTTATATTGTTTTTCTCACAACTACTAGATCATCTGTAAATTACTAAGAAAGAGTAGAAATTAGTTGCTTCTGTTGCATAATATATGTTGTTAATATATGTATAGTCTGGAATGGAGTATAGGGACAACCTTCTTGCCTGGATGAGTCTGCTATTTCATTTACCTGTTTTACTAGGGAAAAAACAAAACTCTCTTCAAAGTCAGCAAGCTTTGGCAGAATGGAGTAGATAAGAGGTATTAAACTTACCCTGCATGAGTGCAGAACTTCTTAATGAACCTTGAGCCAAATTAAAATGTGATTGGGAAATGAAACAAAATAAATGAAAGTATAATACAACATAGATGATGTTAAATAGTGGTTTTCGGAGTCAATATGATTCCCACAGGGAATCATTTCTCTTCAAGTTTGACACCCCTGATGTAGTCTACAGTTTCCTCCCATGCCCACTAGCTTCTCATCAGCCCTATCTACTTCCCATTACTATTTTATGCTTAACAAGACATGTGTCAATATGCTTACTCTGAAACAAGTTCTTATCCCAACTTCCTTGCCTTGTGGGATGGGGAAGGGGGTCTTATCAAGGTGTTCACAGGATTGCTTGACCTCCTCATTCTTTACAAGAGATATTGGTACCTGGACTTCAATTATTTTAATGACTATCTTTTGGCTTCTGTTAATCATCTTAACAGGGTGTATTGTCTTTCCTCCTTGCAATCTGTTTTATATCAACACTAGCCTACTTGCTAGTTCTCTCTTTCTCTCTGTCTCTGTCTCTCTGTCTCTCTCTCACACACACACACACACACACACATACACACACATATATTCCACGTCCTATCTCCATATCTTTTCATTGACTGTCTGTCCCTCATGCCTGGAATGGACTTCCCTCCTCACCTATGCCTTTTAGAATCTTTCATTTCCTTCAGGAATCAGAACAAGTGCCACTTTTTTTGTGAAACCTTTCTATGTCCTGTTTCCACCCCCCTCATCATCTTAATCCCTCCCCACCATACCTTCTAGGAAATTCCCCAAATTTACCTTTCATTCATTTGTATCTTTCCATATGTAATAGAATATTTCTTTTTATGCAACAGAATTCTACACATTTCTATAGAATGTTATACATGGGAGGTGTGTGTGTTCATTTATATGTGTATATATGTATATACACACATTCATGTGTACTTGTCTTCCCAAGTAGAATGTAAGGTTCTGGTGGGAGTTAAGTGGCTCAGTGAATAGTGGTGACCCCACTGGCCCTGGAGTCAGGAGGACCTGAGTTCAAATCTGGCCTCAGACACTTAACACTTACTAGCTGTGTGACCTTGGGCAAGTCACTTAACCCCAATTGCCTCCCCAAGAAAAGAATATAAGGTTTTAGAGTTTCAATTTTTTCTTTGTTTCTTCTAAACTTAAACTATTTCCCTTAATATTGATAATTCATTGACTTCCCTAATTATGATGAACTTAGGCAAAATATGATTGACAGATACTGCTGTGGCCCTTTTAGTAGCCCCAGAAACATGATATTGACAAGTTTCCCTTTGATTCCAAAGAATGATAGAAATGGGGAAGGAGTGAGGAAAAGGAGACTAGGGAATAAAAGGGAGGAACCCGGTCTTTACCAATTGTAGAATTATAGTGATGGATGATGAGGGCAAGTGAGATCAGAAATGGATGCCTGTGAACCTGTCCTAGAATGAAAACCTTCTGTCTCAGAATATTGTTAATAAATCATTATGGAAAAGAGCCTTTTACAAAAACAAATCTTTCACTCTTCTTCCCCAGTACGAAACAACAGTATGACTGCAATGAAATAGGCTGAGCTATATTTTATTATTTCCTGACATGAACATATATAAAACTCCTCCAGAAAAAAAGTAACACAATTAATAAGAATGCAAATGAATACAGACTTGGGATGGCTTCAGACCCACTTACAGCTTCTGTACGTGTCTGACAATTCGTATCCACTTTACCATATTTATATGTTTTAGATTATGGGCATAAATAAAAATGATGGATACATTATTTTATTTAATTTACTTGAAATTTTTCTCTCAAAAATTTAGGAATAAGTTGCCTATGCTACCCCATAAGCTTTCCATCTGATACTGGGTTAGAGAGGGGTGTAAAAAATTTTAAGTGACTTTTCCGTAATGCTATGTCCACCCTAAGTACCTATCCCTGCATCTACCCATTAGGGGTTAAAAGTTAAAAAATGATAGGATCAGTGAATGTGTCCTACAGTGTTTTCAACATGCAATTGCCTTCACCCACAAAGATGTATCTTTGTCTTTGGAAATGTGAATACCAGTGTTATATAGCCAATGATATAAACCATTTGCTATACAACAATGGTGCACCAAAAGAAAAGAAATAAGTTTTAACCCAAATACTGGTCACAAGAGCTCCATTTACATAGAGAGGGATGCTTCTATAATTAATTCATTCATTAATCAACCTGAAGCATGTTTTAGCTTTCCTCATAAAATCAGTTTTATTTTCAACAATAACAGAGAGAGCAGTGTCCCGGTCAATTCAAAGGGAACAGATGATCCAAAATTTAGCATATGATTGGGAGTTGAGGTGGGAGAGCCGATTACCCTTCCTAATTGTTTGGCTTAGGCAAAACATGATTAATCATTGTATAATGACTGCTTCTTTTCTATCTTCGGGACCTTGTTACTTTGAACATTTTTTTCCTTTGGTGGGGAGTTGGGAAAGAGAGGGCTAGACTTATGATTTTATCCATGTGATAAAATTGCAGTGTAGAAACACACACACACACACACACACATATACACACACACTATTGCCACCAGAACAGATTGGCAACTTATCTATAACTTAAAAATTGACTAGAGTACCAAGAAATTTAACAACTTGACCATGGTCATGAAGTAAGTGTGAGTTAGAGAAAGGACTGGAAATTAGTTCTTACTGACATCAAGGCCAGTTCTCTGCACATTATGTGATCAATTGATAAGTATTTATTTATGCCAAATATATTTGTTCATTTACACCAAGCAGGGTGTATGGGGTGTACAGGAAGGATTAGCAATTCTAGTGTGAGGGCTTACTGAGCCTTTTTCAGTGCTGCTCATACCCCTCTGGTGTCTACTTGGCATTCAATTCTCACCTGTGGCTCCAAGAAGCTGTGACATGCACAGTGACCCCACCTTAGCAAACCATATTGACAGATGGGCTAACCCAGGTTAAGGGTTACTGATGGGTCACAAACTGGTGAGTTAGGGGATGTCTACCCCCAAACACATGAAGACTTCTCTGGTGAAATGGGCAGATAAGAACAATTTGTTCCAATAGCCACAAAGGCAACTGAAGCAGCGGCTGTGGAGAACCTGCAGCCTGCTAGGTCCTCAAGTGTGGCCCTTGGACAGAATCCAGTCATTGGTCCTATTTGAAAATGACAGTAACAACAACTCATGACAAGCATAGTACTAGGGATACAACTACAAACACCGAAATCATCCCTGCTTCCGAAACACTCATGTGCGCCCACTCACTCACAGTAGGCACTTAATACATGTATTTTGAATTTTTGTATTATGGCAAGTCCAAATTCTAGTGAGGTAATCTGCAAAGAGTTGTGTGGTAGTTCATAAAGAATCACAAAGTCTGAGATGAAAAATACCTAAGAGGCATTTAGCCCTTTAAAAAGACTCATAGGTGATGGGTTAAACAAACTCAAAAATCATCTAGTCCCATCATCCCATCTTATAGATGAATAAACTAAGGTCCCATTAAGATTAAGCAACCTGCCCAGGGTCAGAAAGTAAGCATCAGAGGCAGGATTTGTACATTAGTATTCTTGCTGCCAAACTAATTGGTGCCTTTTCTCCTATATCCTGAATCTCTTCTCAATTAAAAGAAAATTCTTCAAGTTAAGACCTCCAGTGAAAAGGAACCCACTGGGGGCGGCTAGGTGGTATAGTGAGTAGAGCACTGACCTTGAAATCAGGAGGACCTGAGTTCAAATCTGACCTCAGACACTTAACATTTACTAATTGTGTGACATTGGACAAGTCACTTAACCCCGATTTCCCTGCCCTTTCCCCCTCAAAAAAAAAAAAAGAAAAGGAACCCACTACTTCCTAGGTCAGGGCATTCACTTTGAGGGAGTTCTAATTGCTAAGAAATGTTTTGCTTAGGGGTGGCCAGGTAGCATAGCGAGTTAGAGCACCGGCTTGTAATGTAATGCCAAGGAAAGGCAACTTCCCAAGGTTCAGAATACCAGCATAGGGGCTCTCCATTTTATTCAGTGACCAACCAAGAACAGAGAAGATCAAAACATGACATCATTCCAAATACAGCATTTACTAAGTGTGATTAAATAATCTCCAAGGACTACCCCACCCCAGGACCTTACATTCATTCAATCAGTTACAAAGTCCCTGTTCTAAATACTACTCCACCCCTAGGCTGTACCTTCATTTGGTCCACCACAAAGCCCCTCTTCTCAAATGGAGATTAGTTTCCAAACATAAGTAAAGTACATTCATTTGTTCAACCATAGAACACAAAAAGGTCAAAAGTTCCCCACCCCTGGATCACAATTGAATCTACCCCAGAGTTACATCAAGTTTAAGCACAGCACTTAATACCCAAATGGAGGTCTTTTCTTCATCTTGACATGAGGCAAGTTCTCAGCAATCTTAGTTCCTGGGGAGACAAGGCTTAGCAAGGCCACAAGATACATTGCCAGTCTCTTCATTAATTCATCCTCTGTCTGCAGAACAGT